>NC_137627.1:9905929-10405929 GCF_963383615.2 Lipophrys pholis | reverse complement strand
AAAGAGAGTGAAAGTGAGCTAAAACAAAGTACAACATTAACTCTCTGGTGCTGTATGTACATGACACGTCTTAGCTTTATGGTATCGCCACGATATTGACTTATGATTCAAGCCGGCTCAAGGTCAGCCTGTCCTCCAGTGATAATTGATTTAATACAGTTTATGTGGGCTTCTTATGTATTCATAGCAAAAAGCAGCTATTGATAATGCGTGTGACGGATGTGTTCCATGTGAGCATTTCAGCTCTGGGTATTGCTTATCCTGTGACATCCGCCGGCTGGAGCTCACTCACCACGCATGTTAAAACCTTGGAAAGCACCTTTAAAATTGGTCTGCTTGAGTATTGCACTGTGATCATCAACGCTTATCACGTTGGGTTTGATAAGAAATCACACATTTCCTCGACATATACTGGACCGTTGGCAGAAATGGCAAATCTGTGAGGGAACAATATTACTCTTGTGTTCTCAACCAAATTGTCAATAGAACGTAAGAACCGACTGAGCATTTGACGGGTTTGAGATTCTAGAAACACATATTTTTAAGTCAAGGCAAGGCAAGTTTATTTATATAGAGCACCATTCAAACACGGGGCAATTCACAGTGCTTTACACAGAAATAAAAGTTTAAGTTCTCTGTGGCGACTGTGCATGTGGGTAATTGTCTCTCGATGTGACGCCTTGCGATGAACTGGTGAACTGTCCCGTGCGTAGCCTCTCAATGTGTAAAGTGTTTGGATGGTTGGGTCGGTGGGTGGACGGATGGTTGCACGGATGGACAGTCATTAAGTCGTCAGTTCAAGTCAGTTCAAATCCAGGCTGGGTCTTTGTGGTGTTTGCAGATTTTATTTTCTCTCTGTACGTTCTCCCCACAGTTCAAAATGCTAACTGGTGACCCTAAAGGACCTATATGTGTGAATTTGAATTTGTGTGGTTGTCTGTCTGTCTGTCTGTCTGTTTGCCCTATGATGGACTTGACTTGCCTTGACCTGACCAGGGTGAACCCTGACTTCGCCATTGGTTCGCCGGGATTGACTCCAGCGCCCCATGACTCTGAACTGGATCAAATTATATAGAAGATGGATTGATGGATGTTTGTTCTGAAACTGGAAGTTTAACACACAATACACTGTTGCAGCAATCCAGTGTTTAATTTGTTTTTATTAATGTTATCATTTATTTAAGATACTGTTGTAATATGAAAACCCACCTCCAGCTTCAGTACCGTGGGACATAAATTGTCATTATATTTTTCACGACTTCTTAAAACTAAGGAAATTAGCCACTAAAGACACACCGCTTGACGTGAGAAAAAGTAAAGTAATGCTGCATTTATGAACATGGCCATTGAGATAGCTACCATTTGCTGAGGTTTAATGTACTCACATGACAAAAATAAACAACCGACAAGGTCGCCCCAGGCATTGACTCCTTATGAAATCAAATTTCTCATCACACTACATGCTCTGTCCAGCCGTTATTTTGTTTCCTGTTATCAATATTGCCAACCATTATTATATTGGAACCCTTGCTAAACTTCATGATTAGAAACAGCAGGACAATTTCCTTGAAGTGGCGCGAGGGAGGATTGTGATGAGTGCATGCGAGTCGGAGCAAAGATATGATGAAAATCCCTGATTTGTCCCTTGTGTAAGTTACATATGGTAACTTACACAAAGAGCTGTAATGTATTCGCCGTTGTCAGACCCGCTTCTTGGAGCCGTGTGAAACCTTCCACTTTCCCAACGGGAAACCTTCAAGTTGTATTCAGATGAATTCATCCACTGGGAAGTGGGACCTTTACCACCGATCACCTCAGCCAATTGTAAGAGCAACCTGGAGGTCCTTGGCTGACATGATGAGCTTCTTCATGACTTCTTTGTGGGAATTCATTTCAAATCATCTGGGGCTTCTTCTTTTTTTTTTTTTTTTTTTTTTTTAAAAACCCCTCTCCAGGCTCGAAGGCATGCGCCACCTTTCTTGCGAACGCCTCCGAGAGCACTTTAGATCTTGGCAAGATGACACCACACACTTCTTGAGCAGAGAGAACAGCTTAAATGTCACAGGTTTAAATAAGACGGGCTCCACCTGTCACTCGAGGAGCAGCTTGTAATCATTATCACCAGATCTGAAACCTCCGATTCAAATACTGCGAATATCAAGGTGTGATCGCTCTGAGAGTCGACTTACATCAACCACAATAGAATCAGAATCACAATACTTTAATAATCCCAGGGAGGAAATATTTAAATAGAACTTTTTCAAATTGTCCATGTTGTAAGAATATAAAACATGGATTGGTATGTTCACACTTATAAAAGTTTCATGTGAGGTCCTATTGCAATTGTGGAACTAAATGTTTCGTGTCAAAACGTCAACACTTTACCCAAGATACCGGAACAATTTTAAAAAGATCGAGTTTCACACTCGTCTAACTTTCACAACGAGTTGAGACTATTCAGGGTGGCAAAATGTTTATTTCTGAGCGAGAAGTTGCAGTGAATCTTTTTTATCCGGTTCTTTCTCAAACCTGCACGTTAAAGCTGAACGAGCACATCTTGTGCCGCACAGCAGAGGAGCTGCTACTCACCGATTTAATTAGTTATATTTGGTCACAAACTGACCATTGAAACGGCAAGGCTTAAAATTGTTATGAACAGATTGGGGAACTATTTAAAATTCAGAGTTAAGTGGGAAGGAATAAGCAAATGACAGAATACGAGTACACACAGTGGGTAACTGTGTAAAATTAATTTGCAAAAAAGGATGAAAAAAAAATATGTGGAGATGGATGAAACTGAGATTTCTTTTTCTGAATTTATAAAAACATGGCGATTAAAAAAAAAAAAAAAAAAGAGACGTTGAGGGATTTGAAGTTTCAACAATATACGACTGGTTTTTATTTTTGGTCCTATCCATAAATAGCTTTGCCTCCAATCCATTTCTATTCCAGATAAAATGCAAAGTCTCATTCTCATACTCAAAAAGTGACACATTAAGATGATCGACAGGCGCTGTGTTTTTGAGCTAAATAGAAAGTGACATATCTGTTTATTTCTCTTGGGCCTGCATATCCACTATTCAGACACAGGAAGGGCTGGAACACTGCTGTCTGTGGACACGTGTGTGTGTCCCACTCTGCCTGTGTGTGTTGTGCGCGCAGCCATCAATTTGTATTTTGAAATTAGCAAATCAGCCAGTTGTCTTTCAAGGAAGGACACCCACTCAATCTTTGTCAGTCAGATGATTCCCCAGAGATGCTTCGTCTCCAGCCCTCATGCCGCAGACTCTCATTTCTAATCTAAGTCTGCAAAGTGGCAGCGCAGAGGCATAAATGAATGGAATTAAACAGTATGGCAAGGTGGCCAGAAGTGGCGGCATTTTATTTCCCCCAGAGCACATTTAAACAAAGGGGCACTTGAGAGAAGAAGAAGAAAAAAAAACAAACAAACATGTTGGCATTATGTTAATTTATATGTTGTCATGAGGATAATTATTTTATCTTTAAACACTTACGACGATACTGTGATGACACTTGGGTGACATCCATGTTTTGTACCTTCTTGAGACTAAATGGTGTTTTAACTAAAACATCCAACCTGGTGACATTCTTACAACTAATTTATCAAGAGTAAGAACCTCCGACAGGAGAAAGCCTGGAGTCACTTTGAAAAGACCTTCTGAATTTGCAAGATGAACCAGTCCTACTAGGTTTGCATTATGATGGTCTGTTGATGATGCAATATGCTTAAATCTTCATAAGCCTGTTTTGAAGTTAAGCAATTGTTTTATCGCCTGTCACATCTCGATTTGACAGAAAGGGAAGTGTGTTGGAGACATGCCTGTGTCCAATATGTTGTTTTAACCCTTAAACCTAACCCTAACCCTAACCAGAGAGACTTTGATAACCGAAGTAGGCTCTCTTCAAAGGATACGATGAGACGCATGCAGCATGCTGAAAAATGCAACCTCACTACAAGATGGCACTGATCCTTTCCTGTTTTGTCGTTTCCCAATGTTTAATGTGCATTTTCCAGATTTCTGATCCTAAAAGAATCGTCTTGAGTAGTTGGAAAAGAATGCAGGGCCGTAATGTGCGCATTAGAGTTGAGGCAACTCAACAACCATTTGAAGAGATTATCAATGATCTGAGCTATATCGATCATTTGGAACACATTTGCTGAACTGGCAGCATGAAATGAAACGTTTGAACATGTGAAAGTGACCTTTACTCTTACATGTGACCTGACACTGAGATTTTCAGGACCTGCCTCTCATGAACCTGATAATAAGACTACCTCTTTCATTTTAGGCTTAATATGAGTTTAAGACTATGTTTTTAGTAACAGCAATTAACAGAAAAACTAAAGGAAAAAAAAAAACTAAACAGACTCTTACTTCATTTCAATTAATAACATGAATTATGAAGGGCAACATATGACAACTATATATTATAATTATTACTGAGCAGTTGTGAGAAAACATTTGTGATTGATATATCCCGATATGTTGCCTCAGTTTACACACAGAAAGACATTTAAACCTAAATGCGTATACAGCATCAGGGAATACTGCCAGCATTAATAAACCCTCAATGACAAATGAACTTATTAAAGGTCGCCTGGGGAACACAAGTAAAAGTATTGGGTGTTTGCAAAAAATAAATCAAGAAAAGCTGGACAGATTTAAACAAAGAAAGCCAATTTGAAAACAAGCAAAACTTGAACCGCCTTGGCCTCGACAATAACATCTACTATCTACTATCAAATAGCAAAGGTCAGGATGTGGATGGTTTGGCATTTTGGATATGATCACATACTACATGACTATGTAACACTCATGTGAGCTTAAGTGATCATAAATATGCCTTCGACTTAGTTTAGATGCTGAGCTGCAATAATGAGATGGATATTGTGCAGGAAGAGGAAGGGTGAATACACAATCTGAATTGACCGCGGCATACGCCTCTGATAGCACATCACACTAATAGGAAAATACACAAAATAAAGTAAACATTTTCTATAAAAGATCTTTCTTTCATTACATGTATTTCTTTTTGCAGTGATTTGAGTAGTCAGTCCATATTGCCATCTGATTGTTGCAGGCGTATTTGTCAAATTACAATAAGCAGCACTCTTACAGACGTGAACAAAACCCTGCAAAGAAGAAGAAGAAAAAAAAAATAAAAAATCAAGTAATCAAACCTGGATGCTCCATCAAACAGAAAAAAAAAAAAAAAATGTAATAATTTAGATGACATGATGACTACATGGTAATCACAAACTGGGAGCTACTGTGCAAAGAATCCCACAATGTCGACAAGCCCCTGCACATCAAAGTCAGCACAGCACTCCAGTGCTAACATGTTCTTTTGTTCATGTAATCTGACCAAATGTTGTTTTCCAACCAAAGTATACAGTCTGCAGTCGTCCGGGGCTTTTCTCTAAATCAGTCAAACTCACACAGCTACGGGGCGCATGGGTCATTTGACTCTTCCCCATTTGAATCTCATCTTCATTGCCCTGTGGAAATGAGGTCTTTACATGCAAAACACTGGTATGGATTTGTTTATCTTGCTCATTTGGAGATAGGTAAGGAGCGCTGGTAAGCAATATGCACCTCAGGAAAGCTTGTCAGGGGTCAGTGGACTTTGCATAAGTCAAGCTGGATCCTTTCTTGAGAGCGCGGTGGCTACATGTTGTTTTGCATCTGACAGATCGACCATGGACATCTTTATGGCATGCGTGATTCCTGCCGCTTCTCTTCCCCGACACACTGTGCGGTAAATAAAAGCAGCATGGTGAACTATGGATTTGCCCTCAGGCTAGGACACCCCGTATGTCAGTGGAAGAGAAGTTAATAGATCTGCTATATTGGAGAAAAAAAATAGAACACAAAACACAAATAAACAAACAAACGAAACAAAAAAAACAACAACAACCACACAACAGAATGTATGTGTTCTTCCAATCACGTTTGGTAGCACCACCTGTACAAAGGTTGACAGGTTGCATGCAACTTCATTGCTGTACCTTTAGCAATTATTAACATTGAGAGAACAAAATAAAATGAAACATAGACTCTTTAATAATTTTCCTTTTCACTGCCCTGAGGTAGAACTCCTAGCAATGCATCTCAGCAGAGGTCAAGTTGCTTGGAATTGAGAAAGAATAAACACGGGAAAAGGAGCATTTCCTCACAAAACAGTAAAATGCTGATGAAGTAGAAATCCTATCTGCCAATTCAGCCCACAGATAGTTTGCTCTAATGATATTCAGTTCACCTATTGTTACGTGTATTGCCAGTGGTCTTAATTGGAAATGCAGAATGAGCCACAAGGTTTTTTTTTTTTTTTTTTTTTTTTGCATCCCAGATGCTCAAAGCCAAGCATCTGCCCTTGTACACACATTAATCCTGAGGAAAATAATGGAGATATGCAATGATATGCAAGGATGCTTCTGTAAATGTAAATGTATCATGTCACACAAATGCTTTACACATCTATGATCCTCATGAAGTAAACATCACCTTGTGTCAAACTATGCAGTGAATGAGAACCTGAAGGTTGGACAGTGTAGTGTAGTTTAACCTGTTGTATTTAGTCATTAGTCTTTTAGACTCATCTCATGAAATTGTTTCAGTCATTGCACATGTGGCTGTTTTGAAAATATAGGTGAGAATAATGTCTACATGCAATAATAAGCCACTGACTTTAGCCTATTACATTTTTCGGTCATATAAAGTGTACAATATTTGTTTGTGTTTGGATATAAAACGTGTTGAGCTATGACCAGAAGAAAACTATGTTATTTTTTAATCTAGTTAAACACTTAGTACACCTACAATTTCATTGTGTATATAAACTGATATATATATATATATATATATATGCACTCAAAATGTAGTTGTACTTAAATACAAATATTCATCTTCGGTACACAACTATATAGGAACAATGTTGATGCACTGAGGAAACACTACTCCTCATTCAAACTCCACAAACAAGGACAAGATTCAAATGCAAACAGTGGATCACAATATCACATTGTCAAATTGCTCCTCTCCCATTGTAAGTGAATACTAAAAGTTAAAAAAAAGAATAAAAAAAAAAGAATAATTCTCAAAACTTCTGCTGCCACTTTTCTTAAAAGAAGCGCATATCAACTCAGTAAAAACAAACAAGTATATCCAAAATCCAAGCTAAAGCAGACAAAGAAAAAAAAAAAAAGGGAAAAAGTAATTAAAGGGACTTGGCAGTCTGGTAATTGCTGTATTTTCATACACAATGCCTTTGTAGCATTGAAGCAACAGTACAAATAAGATTGTGTTGACTTCCCATAGCCGCGTCTTCTCCGCTGCCAAAGAGAGCTCCGGCTGACTGTTTGATGAAGATGAAATGGATGTATGAAAGAGGGGATGGCTATTTCAATAATTTTATGCATCCATCCATCCATCCATCCATCCATCCATCACATTGCTTATCCAGAGCAGGGTCATGGGGGGCTGGAGTAAATCCACTTTAACTCTGAGTTTAACTGTGAGAGGAAACCAAAGTACCCGGAGGAAACACATTCCCGCTCAGGGAACACATGCAAACCCCATGCATAAATCTAAACCCACAGCCTTCTCACGATGAGGCGAGAATGCTAACCACTGTGCATGCATTTCTATGAATTGACAATATCTTATACCTTTAATTCTCGCCTGTAAAACCTTTTCAACCTTCTGACTGAGGGCTGAAATGCTCTGAAGTGGTTGGGGAGGCACATCCATTACCAATACTTGATAAAAACAGACTTTTCATTTATTCAGTTCATGTTTATATTTTCTCTTCATCTGGATTTTGTCGGCTCGGCTTACACAAATTCCTCATTTGCCACAGTCAACATTAATATAAGCCTGGACATGTCTCCTTTATTATGTTGCTCTCTTCAACATCTGCTTCTTCACCACAGTTAGACCACTAATGAACAGAATCCCAAGCGGCTTCAGTGCTTCAAAATGTGAAAAACATTATTTTCCATCCATCCATCCATCCATCCATCCATCCATCCATCCATCCATCCATCCATCCATCTTCTGCACAACTTTATCCAGATCAGGACAGGTCACCCGTCCATCACAGGGCACACGCAGAGAGAAATGGTATCTGTTTACGTGGAAACAGCAGGAACGCTGTAAATGTTGTAGTTAGCACGCCAGGCCACTAGTTGGTGCTGTTGGTTGTTTTTGTAATGAAGCCACACACACACACACACACACGTGCGTGCAGAGAGCAAATACGATGTCCACTTTAACATGAGCAGTGGCAGCGCTTCCGGCGTCGACTCGGGACTGAACCCAAGTGTTTTCAGAAAGTGTCCTTTTCGCCTGTTTACATGACGATGCAGCCCGAGCGCTTTTTAAAACCTTAAACCTTGAGAACTGTTCTCAAAAAGTGCCATTTTCAGTGGCTCTGAGCGCCACTGTCTTGAAAAACGGAGACCCAAAACACACCGGAGGTTTCACGTTTTCACTTAAAATCGTTACGAGCCCTTCGTGAACACAAACTTTTAATTTATTCTGGCAATGTCCCTGTTTCCTCCTCATCTGGACTTTGTTGGCAAAGTTTTCTCCTTCTTCTTCTCTTTTTTTTTTTTTCTTAAGACAGTTTACATAAATTCCTCATTTCCCACTGTCAACATTAATATCAGCCTGGACATGTCTCCTTTGTTATGTTGCTCTCTGCAACATCTGCTCCGTCCGTGCAGTTAGCACACTAATGAACAGAATTCCAAGCAGCTTGAGTGGTTCAAAATGTGGAAAACATAATTTCACCTCCATCCATCCATCCATTTTTCTGCACAGCTTTATCCAGTTCAGGACAGGTCACCAGTCCATCACAGAGTGAAATACAATGACACTGACACATACTTACTCATTAAGTTGGGTCAAACCTTTATATCCCTTTAATAATACAACGGCATCTTTACACAATCATTGACATTCCTAGAACAAATGGCTAATGGTTAATGAGTGAACACGGTGGCCGTATGGAAGATCTACCCATTGTTTACTCCATTTGATCGGAGTGAAAGCAGAGGTTTGTCAGTGAGGAGAATCTCCGGCGCACATATCTCCCATCAATCCAGCCAACAAGGACACTTGATATAAAAACACAGCGTCGTGAGAAATACAGGCAGATTTACCGGCCAATAAATAAAGCTTAATCAACATGGTGTGAACCCTTTTGGCAATGCTTCGAATGTAACCGATGCTCATTTCCATGTACCAGCTTGACTGTAGCTTTAAATGCAGGCACACACGTTTTGTGACTGATCTTAGCTTAAACAGTGGCGAGCCAAATAAAGCTGTCAACCATTGAAACTTGTCAGCCTGTTCAAGGATTACTGGGTGGTTTTTTTCCCCAGGTTTGCTATTCTCTCATACTTGCATCTAGTGACCACGTGGTCAAGTTGAGCTTCCTTGAAACTTAACTGCAGTTACTGTTTGGATTAAGTCCATGCTGGTGCTGTGACTGAGTTAATCATATTTTCAAAGTGAAAGCATTCTCTCCAGTTTGAAGGTTGCCAAAGGTTTCTTTTGGCAGGTGTGGACAATCCTGTTAGATGGTGTTTGTGTTACACCTTAACCTCTTTTTCCAGTAAATCTATCTTTTGTTTGTACAGCTTCCCAGTGTGAAGGTTTTCTGCCAAGGAGATTTAAATTCATAAGCATGGGGAAAGGGCAATCTAGTGCTATCTTGGGATCCATACACCTATTTATTTGTCTTATGAAATAAATCATGGTGCGTTTTTTTTTTTTTTTTTTAATTGAATTTATGCCCATATTCCCTTAAAATGCATTTGTGCGTTCTGTAAAAACAACATGGGTTTGTGTCGAACACTGATATATTAAAGCTGTAAACACCAATTCATCTTTCAGTGACATCAAAACAGACACTTAACTCGTAGTATTTACACAGTAAAACTCGTTAGTTCACTGGAAATGTGTTAATTGCGGTGACAAACTCAGTCCAAACCGCTTGTAGACAGCACAGCGCAATACCCACAGAGTGCGGGAAAGATAGCAGCGCACATCTACAGAAAGCAGCCCGGAGCGACCGTCTTCAACCAGTTGCAATAAAACATGCTAAAACACTAATATGATGCTTGCAGGCTTGTTATAAAATATGCAAGAGTTGAGAAGAGGCAACGGTGAAATTGCTGGTCTTTAGCCAGGTACTTAGCGGCAGCGAGGAAAAGGGAATTAACACAAAAAAACAAGTGCAGCTATTCCCATAAATAGTGGTTTATTAATTTCTGCAACACTTTTGTCTGTTATGTGGATGCTGCTCCATATTTGACTACCTGTGCAATTAGAATGAATCAACACAAACAAACAGGTCCAAACATGGAAATAGGGAAGCAATTTCATCTGATATATATTTAGCCCGCGATTACATGGTAACGCTTCAGATAATTGCATCCTGCATACAGTCCTTTAGCTGCGGCATCAAGTTTTTATCAGTTATTTTGTCTCCACGCAAATCCTGAGGGGTGTTAATGGGGCTATTTCCGTTGAATGAGAGCTTTATGTGGGTCAGACTGTGTTTTCCTTTGACACACTCCGAACGCTGCTGTTCTGCTGCAGTTTTGATTAATGGCCCAGAGTGTCACAGTGACCTGAGATGGAGGGTGTTCATCGTCAGAGCAAAACGCACGCACGCACACTGATCCAACTGTCTGGATTTTGTTTTTACCTCCACTTACCGTATTTTCTGAAGTTGCATAAATACTATATAACAAAAATACATACATATTTATTTTTTATGCTCAGCCATAACTGCACCATCAATATTCTCCAGCTGCTTGTTCCAGAGACGTGATTACATTTTTTTTTTTTTCCTGTAGTTCTGGTCGTCAAGCTTTTAGTCCATGATTAGCCTTTTTTTTCCTCTACTTTCATCCACCAGCTTCTCAGACAAACAAATTTGTCTGTCTAATGCTCAGTTTCCTTTTTTTTTTTTTTTTTTTTGGCACCAAATCTAGCCTGTGCTGTCCATCAACTATCGTAATAATGGAGGTGCAACAAAGTAAGTACCGATATATTTGGATATATAAGTCACTTCATAAAGTATTGCAAGCATGACCAGTGAATCAACTGAAAAAATAAATTGTGACTTGTCGTCTGGAAATTGAGTCTCCTTTGAAAGTAGCATGACTTCTTGATTTGTACATCTAATTACACACATTTTTGAACTGTGTCTCAGATAAAAATGACTATTTCAAAAAAAAAAAAAAAAAAAAAACCTACTCCTATCATATAACTTTGGGTCTCGTTGCCAATGAACTTTTCATTTGTTACACTTCAGCATATACCTTTTTACCCCCCGTTAATTTCTCAGAACACGCGTTTGGGAAATAATCAATGGCAATCTCTATATTTCAAGAGCTGATGACTTATTCAAATGGATGATTTTTTTTCCCTTTCAACATAAAAAGGAAAAAGAAGAAAGCTACTTCAGTGCTGAATGACACTTCAATTAGCCTCTTGTCCTCCACTGCCAGTAATCAGATTGTGAGCCATGCAGAGGACAAGGCAGGTCATTAAAATATGCTCAAAAATCTCTGAGGATTTACTGTAGGCTGTAGATTTTTGGTGGTATTTGCTGACAGCGATGTTGCTGGGCCCCTTCTTAGCAACCCCCGATGAAATAAAAGCCATCTTGCTGTAATTGCATGGGAAAACTGATTTGCCAGTGTTGGAAATGCTTTATGTACGTGCCCTCTAATTTCGTTTGGCTCTTTCTTCAATTGCACAGTCTCCCTCGCAGGAGCTCTCATCTATTCCATTCAGTAGTCGTCAGTCTGATGCTGCTGTGGACCCGGATAACAAAATTACGTAGGCACAGCGTTATGACAGCGTAATCAACCAAAGATTTGTTGAAATTATCTAACAATTTATGTGGATGCCAAAAAAGAAAAACTTCACAGTTAGCTCGCAGCCTCCATGCTGCAGCACGGAATTTAATGTAGATCAGTAGTGAAATTACTCAACTTCATTTTGCTGCAATCAACAGAAATTTCAAGATAAAAACCAAAACAAATCCCACCGTCATATCACTCAGAATTGTTTTCAGTCAGTCTTGCCAAGGCAGCATATCTATCCATATAATTGTTTAGGTTGGCAACACATTTTAAAGTTTTTAATATAGAGTTGTTTTTTTTTTTTTTATAAAAATGGGTCATAGCCAAGTTATGTAAGCCAGCTTTTTTCCAGTGTGCTTGAATTTAGTCCTGCAGCTGAAGCAGCTCTGCATGTGAGTGACAGTGCAGATAGTCAATTCAAAGGCAAAGCAAATGAATGAAACAGAAACAAAGTCACTTTTCTTTTTTTTTTTTTACGCCAGCGCCCACTCGTGCACTCATGCAGACAGACACCGGGGCTTACTAGTAGCAATCCCACTTCCACTCCTTTCGCTCTACGGCTGCTACTATACTCACTTTGATTCAAACCAGTTCACGTTAAAGTCCAGCATCTTGATCTTCCTGATGTTTATTTACAGCGAAACAAGCGTCGCTATAAATACAAAATGCAAAAAAAAACCAACCAGAAAAAAAAAAAAAAAAAAAAAGAAAAAAAAGAGATCTATATTGTAGTCGTTTGTTCAGTAAACTCCTCTCAAAGTGAGAAGACATGTTTGAGTGACAGAATTGGGTTGTATAAATGATGTCTCGGGCTTCATTTATGACGCCCCTCTTTGTCCCGTTGACTGGCGTGACAAAAAAGAAAGCGTGAACAATCAGGATGAGACCATATTTGACCAGCCTCCACATAATTTCCTCATCACTGAGCAAATCACTGTTTGCATTCGGTCTGCTCTCAGGAACAGACGGCAGCTGTGTTGCCGTCGCCCGAATACCGACTTCATAAACAATGTAGCTGCTGGTACTCTCGGACTTACTGTATTCACAAAAGCATAAATTACCGCATAAGTGGGTGGCATATTAGTTTAGTGGTGGTTTTAAACTTGTTAGCCATTGTGTGTGTGTGTGTGGAGTTTGCATATTCTTCTTGTGCTGGCAGATCTTATCTAGATAGTCAACTTTCTGTCAAATACACATCTTTTAAATTGTGTTGTTAAACTGTTAACCTTACTTATGGGAGATTTTGCATCACCAAATGACCTCAAATACATGTTGTTTTTTGGACTGTAGGAGGAAAACTTAATACCAGGCAAGAACCCATTAATGCACAGGGAAACCATGCAAACTCCTCAGGCTCGGACCTGGGACATTCGGCCATTCTGCCCTTGACTACACTACACTACTCCAACCACTCTCTAAAGAGAGTAAAAATTGGTTCAAATCTTTTGCGATTATCACGGTATTGCTGTTTCTGTGTGTGGAGCATGATTGCCCTCCCTGTGACCGACCTCTGCTCTGCCTTTTCGCACACTGTGGGCTGCGGTTGCCTCAAGCCCTCTGCAACCCCGTTTAAAAGAAGGATGGACGGATGGATGGATGATGTTAATTGTGTTTTCAGCGTGTGTGTTTTTAATACCATTTTCTCAACCTCCTTAGAGGTGCACAGGCGATGCAAACTACCGCGTAATGATGTGGAGGTTCGCCACGGTTCCAGACAAAGTAGCGAAAGGTCACGGCAGTTGAGCGTTCTGTGTGTAAATTACTATTATTATTATCATTAATAGGGCAAATGGCAGGCTAATGTGAGGGCAGAGCGAGTGCGTCTCAAAAGTTCACAAAGCTGATTGAACATTCGCTCGCAAGCGATTACGATGGAGAGAGAAACCGTCGCGGTTTCTTGAACATTTCCACATTATCTGATGTGTTGAAATCAATAATCTCACTGTATAGCGATCACGCAAGCAGGGATTGATGTCCTTTATTGATGGTATACAAAGTGTTCGCTCCTGACTCAATGTTTGCAGTCGGAGGCTTTTGAGAAACTCAGTAAATCACATATTTGCGCAACTAGCCCTTGATTTGTCATGTCGCTGGGCCATCAAAAAGACTGCAAGGGAAACTGTTAGAGTGCAGTTTAAGTAGAGTAAACTGCTGCATGAATGTTTCATCTGCTCACTAGGAAGCCTGCAATGTGGTGCCCAGTGTTTCTATGAGTCTTATTGATGATGGATTTAATGATCCCAACAGAAAAAAAACAAACAGTTCCACCTCATGCATAACTGCTTTTCATTTATCGAGTCAGACAGAAAAAAAAAAGAAAAAAGAAAAAGAAAAAATACATAAAGGATACACAGTTATGATGTGTTTTTGAGAGTCTCCCATCACTGAGCACTCTTGACTCCTGACAGACGCTCCCGTATGTAGAATTGTCAATCGCACTGTCGCCAGCAGCCTCCGCTCCGCTTTGGGCAATTTTGCTGGACAAGCGAAACGATTGACGTTCCTCTGAAAGAAAATCGTCTTCTGTGAGAACAGATCTCTTTTGTAGAAAATTCCCCGGGAACATGTTGCCAAAGTTACCCGTCCAAACTTGTCAATTGCGTTAGATGATTTATTGCTTGAAGAATCTGATCTCTTTCAGAGGATCAGGAGTCGACGGACGAGAGATATCGGGAGTCAAAAGAGTAAGCGACCACTGAATAATCTGAATTTGAATTTAGTAGTTAATTAAATGTTTCATCGTTACCGCAATACTTTCAGAGCACTTGCCATGACTTAAAAGACATCTTGCAGATGTGAAAGAAGGCTCCATGGGTGAATGACATTGACTCTGATGTTTTAGAAGTGTGGACGAAGTTAGGACCTCCGCTGTTTAATAAGCTCAAAACTGCAATTAGCACATGGCTTGTTTTTTTTGTTTTTTTTGCAAAATATTCTCGATCCTCGTTTTCACAGATCATTAGTTTCGACAAGGTTTTAGTTCAGTATGGTGAAAATATATCTTTTCAACAATTCAGAAATGGTCACAATTTATACAACACGTAACACGTATGTGTGCTTGAAAGTGAGTTATTATTTTTTTAAATATCAATTAGTATAAGTACACCCATTTAAATACTATTAGTTCATGATGCTTCTGCCGCCCCCAAGTTTTTAAGATCAATACCTGCTCCCACACCTCAAGTTATTCAGCATTACATTAATTGAACAATAAAAGAGACTGATTTACATTTAAATCGAAAATTACCATCTAATAATGATGCGCTCTAATCCACCTTCAACTGTCATCCCAGGAGGCTAAATTGTGAAATATTACATGCAAAAGGCAGGAGATCCCATTCATGGAGGCTCTCCCGGGATCGAAAGCCCTGTTCTTCTTCTTGGTGGTTTCCTTCCGTCTTTGAAGACGGGGGGGGGGGGGGGGGGGGGGGGGAGGAATTGAATTGGGAGGTGTGGCAGGGAGTTCACACAATGTCCTTTAACCGTGTCTCCTCACTGCAAGACATATTGAATTTGATACTTGCCTTTATCTGTTGTGTGTGCTGCAGTGAAAGGGAGGAGTCGCAAATGTCAAGTAATATACTCAGGTAGTATTCATCGTGGTGTCTTTAGGAACCTGTCAGATTTTTATTTTATTTTTTCCCCCCCGAGTGAGAGCTGATGGATAAGATATAAGTATGTTTCAGATCTGGACTGAAGAACACATTTGATACTGAAGCCCGTCGATAAAAGTATTTTCAAACTTTCAAAAAAGAATGTGTAACCAGAAAATGGTGAAAAGGCACACACAGACGTTCATGTAAATGTGAATGAAAAGAATGAAGGTTTACATGTAGTGCAATCAGAAAATGTAATGAGGCCTGAGACAGTCGTCCCAATGAATAATGAATCCAGAGCTTTCAAGGTTTCTCACGCGGCAGTCTCACATGTGAAAGAGCTCCTTCTGGGTTGGCTATGATTCGGGTTGGTAGAGCGGTTCATCTTCCTTTCCCAGTATTAGTGGTTCTAACCTCCATATTGTATTTTTCAAAGCGCTGATGACGTCAAAGAAAGAACCCAAATAAAGTACCATCATGAAAAACATCAATCTTTTTAGCCCCTCTAAAATGTTTGTGCAAATAAATTCTGAAAAATAACCCATAGAAATCACTATTCCACTATTGTCTGGCAAATGTGGCAGAATTATCTGGAAAATATCAACGATGAACAGTGTTTTTCACCGTCTTCCATGCCAATAAGAGCCACACATTAACGTCTCTTAGCAGACACTTGTGGGTAACAACTGGAAATACACAGAACATGCTTGTCATAAAACCACATTAACTAGCCTACTTTAGCCGCAATTATGCAAATGTGTTGATCAGTCCAAATTACAAATATATGTTATTAGCATCAACTTGCACTTGGAATTAAATCGGTCAGGTGCTTTAAAACACCACAATAAATATGACCTGGGAATAATGCGTCATATTAATCATTAATTGTTTTTAACAGTGGCACACAGCAGAAATAAAGGCAGGTATTTTAATCACTGTACTCTTAACAAGATTAATTAGTTTATGTCAGAGTGAATTACATGCCGAAGCAGTTTATTTATTTTTCATTTATTTTGCTGCTAACCAGGTGTCGTATTATATCTTCCTGAACCTCGAAGTTCTGGTTACAGAGGCAGCAAATATGTGTTTGTGAAGCTATAAAAAAAAATAAATGTTTGCTATACAAGTGTATAGAAATGCAAAGAAAGACAACTTCTTTTTTTACCCTTTCTAACCCTGCCACCTACTAATATACTGCAACACTACCCACACATATTAGCATTTCAATCAGTGGCAAAAAAAAAAATTAATAAATAAATAACAACATGGACCTCAACAGTGTGCCTCCAACGACATCAGCTGTAATCAATAGGAAGTTCAATAGCCTTGATTCAGGAACACTGAGCGGCTGCTTCCAACATTCACTGCGACTGTGCATTAACTATCTTACAGCATAATTAATGGGTTTTGTAGGCAAACCCTGCACGTAGACTTCAAATCTGCATACGGTCTTCGAAGCGGCAGCAAAAACCCTGATAAATCATGTTAAACAAGATCTGTGAATGCTGACTAAAATTATGGTTGCTTCTTGAAGTGAGGCGTGACCTCTTGAGTTCAGGTGCAGCCATTAGTGTGGAGGTGAGTGGGAGTAAGACAATAGGGTGAGAGGACACCTCTTGACCCACTAGGCAAGTAGATCCGACCTTTGATTACCCACCATTTCATGGAAGGTGTAACAGTTTCTCTACACCCACTCAGGCTCCAAGAGGATTTCTTGTCCAAACAGAGATGACCACAAGCAAGAACAACTCTGTATCCATCGCATATTATTCGAAAATAAAATATTGTTTCTCATGATTTATGAGGAATAACCAGTAAAGTATCCAGGAACTTAGTATCAAAAATATAAGCATTAGTCTTCAGTTGGTAACGTATTACCCCGAGAATAACAGGAAGGTGTTTGAAAATGTTAATTTGCATTGTAATTAATATATTTTGCATAGCATATGGAGATTTTATTGATTATTCTGAACTTGAAGAGAGCGAAAATCATTTGGAGCTTTTCAGCATCAACTGCAATGCTGAACAGTATTTTGTTTTTCAGAGTTTTGGCTTGCCTTGGCCACACTGCAATTCCAATGAAACGATTACTATGAAGTAAAGTGCTGACTTTTCAAAGGTGTTCACATTCATTTTAGGTAAACAGTAAAGGAGTCAGGGCACCATTTTCCCCCTGGGGTGTATTTTTTTTAGAAAGGGTAGCGATTTCTACATGGTTCAGTGAATATGGACACCCTCAAAATGAACCTGAGATGCAACATAATTATCTGATTCCGCACACTCTATAATGTTCAGTTGTGCTCTGGAAAAAAAAGTGACAATGATATTTAGAGCCCGTTCTACTGAGAAGTGGTCTTGTTTCTGTACCACTGCGACAAGAAGTTAGACGGCCTTGATCACCCTCTATGTGAAAGTTTGTACTTTGTCAATGGCCTAAAAAGCAAGTCACCCCCCAGTTTGGAAAATTTGTATGTAGTCTTTGCAGACAATTATAAACACTTAAGCATCATAAAGTAATTTAAATAGAAAAATAAATAGAAAAATAAACAAATAAATAAATAAATAGAAACATAAATACATAAATAAATAAATAAATAAATAAATAAATAAATAAATAAATAAATAAATAAATCTAGATGATAAAATGGCACATCATTTGGATTTTGAGTGTTGTGTTATGTCAAAGACATTTATTACACTCCAATTCATGGGTGATATTAAGTTGCCTGATATTTCCCATTGGGGAATATACATCAGACATTGTCTATGTTCCTACAAACAACGGCCATTGTAAAGCTTGAAGCTTCTTGCCTCAGAGAAAGTGGGACGTTTTTTGGAGTTAACAGAAGACTGCTGACTAAACAATTCTTTAGTTAAGACTCCACTCCCCATTTGTTACTATACAAGTAATGACTGAACAAATCATATGATGTGATTTTTAAAAAAAAAAGTATTTTACCTTCTGAGCTTCATTCCATCCCTCTCTTTGTTTATGTATGTTAAGCTGAGCTTGTTTCTCTCTTTTCTGGACTCTTGACAGCCGTAACAAAGGAAAACTGCTGGAGGCAGTTGTCTTGCTTGTTTGTCATTGTCATGTGAACGCTGTAAAGTGCGAAGTGGTCCCTTCCCAACAGGCAAACATGATCATTCTCAGCTGTGATGTTGCAGTTAGGTTTTTATCAATTTTAACAATTATCAATTCGAAAAATATGTTAAATATGTGAATCATGTTTGATTATATGTTCGCATTGAACCCCAAACCAGGGTTTAACTGCATTCTTCAACGTCTAAGATCCATCTAACCACAACTACACTGTGCATGCAAACTTTTTTTTTTTTTTTGTTATATTAAACTATAAGTGACTTCACTTTTTACCTTTCCCTGAAATGTGTGATAATTATAAGTATTGCATTTGTTCCTTTGTCAACAGTCGACCTATATGGCCATATTTTGCACGGGGACAAACTTAGTTAATTATTTGCAGCGCTGTCAAGCGTAGCTTGTATTGAGGAAGGAAGTGAGTCGTTATAAAAAAAAATAAAATAGAGGCCATTTGTGTTGATTTGCATCCATGTGTCATCATTGTCCACATCACTGTCACAGTAAACAAAGGAGACTAGAGGGGCATGGGGCTCAATGAACATGCACTCCTAACACTGCTTGTTCCACATAAATCAAAAGAAATCAATGCCAGATTGAGGATTGTGGCCTCTGCTGTGCAAATGAATCCTGCCTCCTGAATAAGATAATAAATCCCTGCCACATTATTTCAGCTTTTGATAAATGGAGAAGACGGTGGGGGCTGCAAGTGGGAACAGGGTGGCAAGTATCTGACTGTGAACATCGCTAATAAAACATAAGAAAGGCTTTTGATGCAACTACACAGAACTTCACTTTCTAGTCATAGTAGATCACATGCTCTGACAGACCACTGGCCACAAATGTGTGTACATGGTACCATTGATTTCTGTTAAATTGACATCAAGACTTACTTACTAATTATCCTCATATTTAACATTGATAGCAGGAGACTGATCCGGGCAGGTCTTTGATGTTGCTCTGCGATGCGCAAGCCCATCAGGGCAGTGAGAGTTGTAGTTAGGAGAAGGCCAACGCATGTGAGAGGTTTTTTTTTAATCAAAAACCGGGCAGGTTTTACCCCTAGACAAATATGGGATCAGTGTCAGATGTGAGCTTTGCCAAAGGACTGGATTGGTGCAGAGGGGAGAAATGACTTGACTCCCCTGCCCCCAGTATGTCTCTGTACCCTGGCCCCAAGAGCAAGCGATGGCAGGAATACAGAAAGGGAAACTCCACTTTAGTAAGTGCCACCGACCACCTCTGCATCCAATTCACCATGAGGCTCTCTGCACCTCTTGATTGCCACCCAAGACCATTAGATCACCTTTAGTTCCATCTGTGCTGTTGCCCAGCATGTCCTCTCCTTCACCCACCGCCAAAGCTGTGCTCAGGCCAGAGGAAAGTAAATGAATCAGGGCTCCATTCCATTTTTCATTTGTAAGATCAAGACGACTTTCATAGATTTGATTTTCACACCCAATATGAGTCCCAGCCCTCGGACAACACTGTTCCTCTGGGACACTACATGTTAGTTAGTATGCCCTAGTGTTAGGAGGATTGTGTGCATCTTTGAAAATCAAATGCTGATAGGATTTTTCTTCAATTAACATTATGAGCTGATGCAAAAAAAAGAGAAAAAAAAAGATCTTTCTTTTTAATCAAGTCAAAACATACTAAATGTTTTCATTTTATCTCTTGCATTCTACTGGGAACACAAAACATGTGTTGTTGTTTTTAAGTCTGTAAGTAGTACTATAATGTTACTGTGGTTAAAATAAAATACTAAAGTCATGTTCCACGTGGCGTTACTGTTGTCAGTGGCTGTATGCATTACGGTAATCTTTGTGGGAAAACTCAATGTCAGTCCGATTGTGAGATAAAAAAATATCCCGGCCTTCAGAAAGTCACATCTAACATTATCAATGTCTGAAAACCAAATTGTTATGCAAGGTTACCACTACTTAGTTTTGTTGTTCACTCAAAAACCCCCACTTGCTGTTATCAGCAGTCATACAATAACAATGCTACTGACAAATCCCGAACACGGTGCAAATCACTGGAAGTTCACAACAGAAGCAGTTGCCATGTTTATTTCATTGTACCCCCTCCACTTCACCCAACCAAACCCGAAGCATTGAAATGTTTTGCCTCAAAGGCATCGATGTTGAAAAGTCGACTGTTTCTGCTGTCGCTCATTTCAATTTGGGCACTTTGCATTCTGCGCGAAGTTCAACGAGAGAGGATTGTTCTACCTGGCACAAATATTGACAAGTGCTATTGTAGTTCCATAAGCCTCATCATTTGCATATACATGGGAGGATATATTACACACAGAGCACAAAAGCACAGATGCCAAAATGAATTCATTTCAAGGAGAAGGTGACACAAGTGATCGAAGGTGTATTTTTTTTTCTTTATTCAAGAACATTTCAAGAGGCTAAGAACAATAAAAGTATATGACCTTGTTTTAAAACAGCACGAATACAGACTGGAGTTGCAGTAGTTTGAATACTGTTATTCTATAGAGTAGCTTCAGGGTACGTCAAACATAAATATTTGTGAAAAGGCAAAGCTGGGACCTTTTTTTTTATCCCTAATATGTCCAAACATAACTGATGTAATGGGGTCTTAAAATAAAATCATCATTGGCATTGTCACAGGCTTCTTGCTATGTCAACATCTTATGCATTCTGAAAGACCCCCCCCCCCCAACCCCCGTCATTTTCATTTGCTATTCCTCCTTCCCCACCCCCTTCTTGACATCCTCTCCCAAATCATCTCCTTCCACCACACAACCGACCACCCTTTGCCTGTCTCCTCCTTCCATCCAACCCGTAATGGGCCCAAATAGGGTGTGACAACTCTTCCTGTTCCCCTACAAAATTCATGATTAATGTTTCATTAATCATGGATTTTTAAAACATCCAGCTCCCCGGGGCTTTCTTCTATACTAAAATATATTAATAAATGGGCCAAGTGCACACAACCACTGAGAGGCACTGCTTTTTTCCGTGCCATCCTTTCTTATCGCTCAAATAATGGTCATTGTTTATGGCACCACTGCACTCAAAGGTGCTTTCAGGAGAAGACTATAAAGTGAGCCAGCGCTCCACGGTTTTATGTGTTGTCTAAATGCTGTATCTCCTCTTGTCAAGGACAAGGGATTTTGCACCTTTGGATACTTGTGTTTTATTTTGACTGTTCCAACAACATTAGAACATATAGACAGTCAAAACATGAGGACATGCTGGACTAAGATTGTACATTCTTTATGTATTGCTGTCTCACGAGACAAAGTCGTATCAAGGGTTAGGGTTCCTGACATGAAATAACCTCCCCAAAAGTGTATCCAAATCAAATTACCTGTGTAGATATTACAAAAACAAAAGAAAAAAAAAAGAAAAATACAAAATAAAAACCAAGATGCTTATGTGACACTGCTAAAGAACAGAGTTAGTTTGAATTAATCTTTAGACGCCTCTCTTCAGTTTGTCAATATGTCCTACAGGGTCATTGTGCTGCTAGAAATTACTTTCAATATTTTTTGGGGTGAAACAGTATTTTCAACAAATGACCAGTCTTGAAGTTAAAAGCCCAAGCAGCGGGCCGTCTCATGCCCTCATATGGCAGAAACATTGGTATTTCATGCAAAAACCCTCCTGCACAAATAAATCAAACATGTACACTGCATGAGGTATTCAAAGACAGTGGGCATTTGCAATTATGTGAAAGCAGTCTCTACCGTCAAGGATTGAAGGATTATTTACGGTCATACCAGTACAAAATTCTGTACTCAAGACTGTGTACTCAAGAATCATAAAGAAACAAATTGAGAGTAATATAAAATATTAAATATTATCTGCACCGACTCGCCAGATTCCACCTGATCTCTGCATTTGGACCCGTCGTTGTTGATGATGCGTCTCACCGCTGCTCTCGTCAGCAAATTTCACTGCATGACAGCTGAAGTGTTTGACGGAGCAGTCAAACGTTAGCCGGGTGAACGGGAAGTGGGCTCAGCACACAGCCCTGAGGGGACCCAGGTGTAGGAGGAGGATTTCAGTCGGTGCCGCAGCCTCGGCCAGGTGTAGTAAATCTCCTCCTCTATGTAACATATTCATCTACAACTGAAGAGGCCAGCTATAAAGTGATGATCAAGTATACTTGCTCAACTACTTGAAGCCAATGACCTGTGGCCTGATCTTGAGAATTATTGGCCCTGCTGGAGTTTCCCTGCTCTGTAATTAACTGTGCAGAACAGGGTGACTTTAAAGGTTATTCTCAAAATGTATCTACTGAATGTGATTGATAGAAACTTCCTTTACTTAGAAATGTATTGCCTGTCTCCAACTAAACTACAAAACAAATTACATTTAAAGATCAAAATGTAATATAATATTACTCTGTTTGCTGTTGTTTTGTCTGTTTGTTTTTTTTAATATAAACTTGCCTGTGAATGTGGATGGCACATATGAATTGGGATGAATTATGCAGAGCATGAAGAATTGGATTTGTCATGGAGACTGACTTTTTGCACAGGACTTAAAGATTGATGATATAAATCCAGAATGTGGCTTTTTCAGAAATGGTGTGGGTAATTCAATTGTTACAGTAATAATAGAAATATCCCATTAGGCTCGATATAAACGTCACGTCCCAATGTCAAAAAGGACCACATGGAAGGTTTCTGTCATTCCTTGTGGCATTTGAATCTTCGGGAAAAAAACCCAAAACAATTATATTGGTGCACTGCTGATATTACTTGCTTTGAGAGGAATATTCTCTCTCAGGGTAAGAACTTTATGTGTCCAACTATTCTTTATGACTTTTTTTTTTCCGAGATCAATGCAATTTGCTTCGAGGGTCAACCTGATTACAATCTGAAGGTATTGATCAGAGGCGTCTTATCTGTCGTGTTGCATCTGTTCCCTTTCCTTTTTGTACTTATGGCTCCTACTTCGGTCTCGTGATCACAAAGCCTGTAATGAGAAAAGTGTCATATCAGTAACTACAGGGGAGAATCAGCCAGGGCTTGGTCCTGCAACAACACAAGCCATAAGACGAGGAGCGATTCCACGCGTGTGATCCGATGACAGGATTCTGCCATGATGATATTGATTTTTCACATCTTTTTCCTCCCCATTGGCAAGACTCGTAGATAATATGAAGGATTGTATATATCGCTGAAGCAGTGACTGTTTTTTTTTCATTCATGTATTCAATTATTAAAAAATAGGTTTTATCTCAAATAAATAAATATTAAAATTCTCATGTCAAGTCAAGAAATGTGAAAGAAACTTCTTGTTTTACGTTTTGGTTTACAATGCAGTTTGAGCTGAATAAATGATCGGCACGTTAAAGACAGAGTTTGTTTTTTTCCCCCCTTCATTGTGTTGGGTGTCCTCGTTCGGGCTGCTTGAGAAGTGAGACAGCCTCTTGGAGTTAGCAGGCACTCACTTGACGTACTGGCTTGCTGACAAAGTTTAAAAGAAGGCAACAACGGTGCGTGCTTGTAAAACGGCAAAATAAAGTAGTAAAATTCTGTAAAAAAAAACAACAAAAAAAAAAAAAACAAATTAGATGAAGAATGAATAAATGAAGAGAATCTAACACATAACACATCTCAGAAATGGACATGTTTACCCTGGAGACGCTATTAGACGCTATGAGGCATTTCTAATGTTTGAAAGCAGATGTCTTACAACGGCAGAAAGTCTTCTGGTGCTCTTGCTGTGCTGGGATATGGGAGTGTGCCGTGAACAAAGAGTCTCTGTTTGGCTAATATGGTCTTCTGCAGCTGTTAACTGGGGTTTAATAATGGTCCACACAACAAGCATCCTGGAAAAGTGTCACAGTTAATGGACCCCGACTGCCTCCATAAGCAGTTTCTCCAGTGAATCAATGAGAGCTGAAAGGGTACGTCATCACTGCGAACCAGGCACTCATCTCCCTCCACAAATGAATGAATGTTAAACATCCTTTTGCATTTATGTCCCCTCTATCTGAGAGGCACGTATCAGTGTTTTGTTTTTCCCTTTTCTTCTTTTTTTCCCCCCCTTTCATACCTGACTTCCATGTTCTGCTGCTGACCTCGAATCAGGCACCTCACACAGGCTGCTATAGAGCGACCACAATGATTTTTTTTTTTTTCTGAAAGGGATATACAGTCTGCATTTTAGTTATTATATAACAAAATGTCAAACAGACATGACTTCTGAGTGACTCCAGCAGCACTACTTAATGAAAGTGTGCAAACGTTGAAACACTTAATGCCGCAATAAAAGAACTGAAACTTATTAGACTCCTTTGAATGATTGGGGTGATACACATCTGCAGTCAGAGCGCCTACTATCTAAATCCTTTTGA
Source organism: Lipophrys pholis (assembly GCF_963383615.2). Classification (NCBI taxonomy): domain Eukaryota; kingdom Metazoa; phylum Chordata; class Actinopteri; order Blenniiformes; family Blenniidae; genus Lipophrys; species Lipophrys pholis. Next base: position 10,380,977 of record NC_137627.1, on the reverse strand, counting down.
AACCAAGTCTTCGATTGCATTTTCTACAGTAATGACTGAGGGGATTTTTTTTTTTGTCTATGTGACTGGCATTTAATTATGTTTTTGTGGTAATATTTCCCTTTTCTCCTTATGTGCTTTAACATTCACTCAAGGTTTATTGTGTTGCTTTGATAATGGAATAAAATAACAGTGTGATGTAACCTCACAACGATCTGGGAAGGCGAGCAAATTATGCTGATGTGAAATTGACAAATTAATTATTAGCCCTCAATGTGATCCATTCCCCTGTGGTCAAAGATGTGAAAATAACTTATGACGAAATACGAAAAACAAAAGCTCGCCACATGAACACGTCGCTCCTCAAGCAAGACCTCAGGTAGTGAACCTGATGTCAGCATCACACGCTGATGATAAATGGTGTAAATTGATGGAAGTTGAGAACGGAAGTCTATGAAATTGGTGCAAATTAGATTTTGTATCGGGATTAACATGATTTATTTTTGAGCTAACCACAGGAAGTGGGAAATAGCAACAAAACTAAACAAATTGCAACTGTATGTTAACAATATGGCTATGGGATGAAAACCTGTTAGGAATACCATCAAAACAATCTTCATTGGTTGTTTCTATTGGAAGAAGACGGGTAAAAAAGCATGACAACATACAATTGTGGACTGTCAATCAGTGTTAAGATCAATGTTCCCTTACATCCAATGCTTCAGATCATCAACACTGCAGACACAGACATACTGTATATATGAAATGAGTAAATAAATGGAAGAAATAGACATTTAAATTCATGTCACGGTCCATATACACAGCATTTAATGTTCAGGCTAAGCTGTTTGCTTCAGACTAACAGTAACTTTGGGATGCATCGTGTTCATTAATAATCACCATGTGGGGTTTCTAAGCCTTCCCCAAAAAACTATAGTTGCAATTCAATCCCGTAAATAATCAAAAACCCGGTTGGCATCCTTAAAATTGTGCTTTAGAAAAGAAGGCTTTTTTAATTTGAGTCATCTTCCACGCTCTGTTCCGGCCCTGGTTTCCACATTGCCAATCACCGCGAGTTCACAGCACAGCTGGCATCGCTCCAGTCATACCACTGACTGACAGAGCGGAGAGTGATTGACAGTGCGAACATTGCAATTTTGTCATTATCACACGGTACCCATGTTTACCTTAGCCAGGTACCTTCAGTTCAAGAAACCATGCTCTCAGTAATCAAGTGAGAGAAACATTGAAGATGTATTATCATTTTATTTCCAGCAAAAGAGCGGGAGGGTAAGAATATATCGAGTTTACCCGCCAGCAGTCTCACAGTATCTAAATGTAAAAGCAACACACACACATTAGTCTCGCACCAGTTACTGATCCTTAGTTGAACACTGGACTTCCTTTTATATACAAATGTTACTGGCATGTCAATCCATTGTGTGTTCACTCAGACGCTTATACTATTGAAATATAGGATAGAGTTTTCTTTTATGTTTTTATAATGGTATGTGGACATAAACAATTGCTCACCTACTGTCATACTAGTTACACAGTTGTATAGAAATTTCACAAAAATAAGAGCAAATCTTTTTATTTTTTTTTTATGTTTTCACATAAGTTACACATTTTTGGTACGAATCTCGGATATGTTCTACCCCCTTAACTTTCTCTGAGTTATGTGGCGAGTCTTGAAAATCAGTCTACATATTTTCAATTGGCCTCAAGTGTTTTGGTGTAAACACGCAGACCGAATCAATGTCCTTGGCACTTTATTGCAAGCTCCCCCCTCATTAATTCACTCGGATTTTGTTGCATCCATTACAGGCACGTTACTATCATTGGCGCCACTCTCTGCCTCTGACCCTCATGGGCAGACACCACTTTTAGAGAGAAGTTCCAGAAATTACATTTGCATTGGACCCTCAGAGTTTCGTTCTGCACAAAGTTTATATTTACTGAACCCTTAACTTGGAGTTATCGCCTGCTTTGCAGGTAGTTCAGGAAAGCTCGATGTATGACTAAAATTATTTTCTATCTAAAATAAAATCCATTCATATGACACGTTTTCACAGACAAAGAGTGACAAACTGATTCAGGCAACATTGGGAATAAGATTGGAGAAAATCTGTAAAACGTTCTCTCAAGCATGAAAAAAGACAGAGTGCGATGTTTCATCAAGAAAGCACAGGATGCTGACCCTGATAATATAATTCACTGAAATTATATCATTCAAGTTCAGATTTTTTTTTGCTGTTTTTTGAATAAGTCCACAAAATCAGTCAACCACATGATGTAATTTAGTAGCAAAGCCTACGTGCCGTGGTTCCACAATCCTCATCACCATGGTTCTCAAAAGATGCTCGTGGGATCAATCGCCAACGTGGGTTTCTCTGCCTAAGCGGACCAGCAGAATAATGTGAGAATATACGTTGTGCAATAAAAAAAAAAAAAAAAAAGTGTACTTGGTTGTCTTATGCTCTGGAAGTAAGAGTGACAATTTTAACTGGTATCCAAATAAAATGGGAGTCCAAATGACATTGTTATATAGTCCAACAGATGTCCTGTTGGCAAGTTCCATTCAGCCGACTGCAAACTGTAATGTAAATGGCCTTTGCCTATAAAGCACATTTTACAGCTTTAGCAGTCTCAACACACTTTACATTGACCCATTCGATCACACAATCACACACAGATGGCGACTGTGCAAGGTTTGGACACCACTGTGAGCCCCTTTGGGGTCGAGTGTCTTGCACAAGAACACTTTTGTCCATGGATAGTATTCGGTGGCGGTTTGGATACCAAATGGAACTGTTTGAGGATACATTGCTTCGTATCTACTAAAACACTGATGACCTGTGAATTTAAAATCAAAGATTAAAGGGACTGGTTCATGTGGTGCCTTTTTCTACTAATAGGAAATCAATCAGGTGACTTTGATGCATGATTTTACCACAGACAAGCTTAGATTTTCAGTCCAATCTGATACTAGTACTAGAAGAACAAGAGGTACTTAACGTCACTACTGCCAACTGAGCCACAGTCGGTTTTATGACTTTGATAACACTACATGAGTGTTATGCCCTTGCACTGACTATGTTCAGTGAAATGCTGTGGTGCATTAGCACATTTCCCGGAACTCAAAAATGTCAGATGTAGCATCAGCTTATCAGCGTCTTATTTACCATGTGGGATACAATTCCTTATTTTCCCAAAAACTTATAGCTGGTGGTCAGAAAATATTTTACATGAAGCATGAACTTCAACTTATGAAGATCGTGCAAACCAACCAACACCATTGGTGAAAGCAGTGCTTTCGCCTTGCTCTATACACAGCGTGACGTCTACGGCTGTCTCCGTGTGTCAGATGGTGTCATTTTGTTGCTTTGGTATTTTGAAAGTTTTATTTTGAACCCATAAAGCCATACATAAACTGAAAGTGAAAGATGGCACAGCAGCAACACGCATGCATAGACACACAAACACTCCCCAGAACTGACGAATGGGACAAGACATTGAGATCTTCACCAAGCATGAGAGGTCCGTGCCTTCCTGCAGCTCAGAAACACACGCACGCACGCACGCACGCACGCACGCACGCACGCACGCACGCACGCACGCACGCACACAGGCAGTCTCCTCACCCTCGCACCACTAGACCCGCCCCACTTCTCCACTCTCAGCCAATCACAGGCCAACTCACTCTGACCGTGCTTTCAGGTAACACGAAAGAATTGGAACCGACAAACGGCCTCATTAAACCTCAACACTGCAACAAGAACACAACTGCAGAGATGTTACACTATTTTGTACCTTTCCTTACCTTAGTAAAAAGATAATGAGCGGGAGCCCCCCAACTCCCACCCTTTTTATTTCTTGGGGGCAAAAAAACAGTTGTAATTTTTAAGTTGAGACTGTGGGGGGTGAGATTAACCTCAACTGCATCTGTGAGGACTGTGGGAGTAAACTGAAGTGCTTGGGAGAAAGAAAAACAATGGATGCAGGGGGAGGACATATAGAGAACCCCCCCCTGGCCCGACGTCAGGTCAAACTAGGGACAGTAGTGTGGTGAGTGAGTTATCACTACAGACCTGCCCTAAGGAGGATGAACAATGAAATGCCTGATGCACTTATTGACACATTTATCAAAATATATGAAGATGTTTATTTAAATATTTTTTTCAACAACGTCAACCGACAGTAATCCCAAATGTGTATTTTTGTTGTCAGATTGGCAGTTTGTCGTGTGTGTGTGTGTGTGTTGTTAACACAGGATCAGAAAGAATTGTTTGAACAGTGTTTTAAGCCCCCGAGCGAGATGTTTGATTTTTTATTTATTAATTTTTTTTTTTCTTGTCCCACCAGTTAAATGGATTCTTTATATGATTCATTGGACTCTATAATTAACTTCCACTATAAGTTGTCCAGAATTACTGACTGCAAATCCTTTCCTTTCCATTTTAATTAACCAAGGGCAAAAGAGAGAGCGGGGAAGAGAGTGAGAAAAAGAAATGAGAGGGAAAGAATGAAAGAGATCAGATCTTAAGTAACTGGCAGCTGCTTTGACAGAAAATTAGATTAATTTTCTGCGGAGAGCAATCACTGTGATTTGAACTGATTAGTTCGAGGAGGATTTCTCAGGAAGCACCAGTTGTGTGTATGATAAGACGAGCGGCGCAAAGTATTTACGCTGCCAAATCAAACAGATGCTTTTCCGTGTACGACATCTGTCATAGCTCTGGATTTCCCATGTACTACAAGCCACCATTTCACAGAATCATCCTGAAATCTGAAGATTGGTGTTGTGGTATCTTTGGTCGTTAAAGACGCAAGCCAGCTGGAAACCCCTGTAAGCTGAGATAAATGGTTTATGCCCGTACCAAGGGCTGCCTGCATGATACAAACTGGATTTGTCAACAAACGACTGCGGAAAAATAAAGAGCGCACCACATTTGATTGAACAATGAAATGCAAAACAATGTCTGTTTCATATTTAGGATACTTTGGTTTGCTAAATGATCCGAATTTGTCACACCAAGTACTTTGCTGCTCGCCGCGTTAACATAACCATTAGCACAGTTTTTTTTTTTGTTCTTTTTTTTTTTTGGGATGGAGCTGCTTTTCAATTTGTAAAAAAAAAAAAAAAAAAAGGTTTAAATGGCACAAGTTCATTAACCTGTGTTTGTCTCTGCTGTCCGTCTGAGTTGCCTTAGCTGAGTAAGTAAATATGAGTTGAACTCATGTTATGCTCTGTAATTGTCCCTTTGACACAGAAAATGCTCTGTGAATGATTTAACGATTCCAATGAAAATATCAGATTCTCTTTATTCAATATGAAGTACAACACCAACTTCGGTCATCACAATACATTAGTTTCAAAGTAGCCATTCAGAACTGGCAACCCCTTAAATGTCAGTTTTACAAATTGAAGTCTACTTTGTGTCACGTCATTTTGGAAGTCATTTGGAGTGTACTGACAATAAATGGCAAACGACAACTGTGGTGTATTCAGAAAGTGCACTTTGAATGGGATTCACAATGGGACACAGATTTTTTTTTATTTTTTTTTTATTTTTTTAAAAAGGCACTACAACCCACAACCATTCAATTCACGCAAGAAGATCAAGCCTCGTCAAATCTCATAATGCAAACCATGCAAATATAACTAATGTTGTCATGTCATTCAACTCTATATCGATCCATAGTACACCATGAACATGCCACCAGTCCAACACAAGGCACACAGACAGACAGACAGACAGACTGTGTGGTAATTTTAGAGAATTAACAGTAAACTACTGCTTTTACACTGTCTGGGATAGAAAACACTGGAAAAGTACAAATAGCTAAACATGTGGGAAAATGAGCTGTATCTCAGATTTAAACTTTAACTTAAATCATTAAGAAATGACATAATGTACAGGTATATTTCCACCATCCAAAGGTATGGATGTCAGCCTTCTGCTTGACGGGCACCTTGGACTAACTATGAAACAACATCTTGGAATTATGGGAAAATTTATTTTAGCATCTGAACCACAGCTATGCCAAAAGGAACACTAACTTGTGTTTGCATGTTGACTTATTTTGACAATCGGCTAGACATGTGGCTTTATGCACCAAACATTATCATCTGAATTGAATCACTGGATCAATCCCATAATGCTTTGCACTGTGACGCTGGTCGTTTGTGACATGCACAAATGATTCCACAATCAGCTTCACCCAGAAGCGAGTATCGATTGGTCGACTAGACTAATTGAGCTTGTTGCATTTCGTTGTGAAACTGCAGCACCGGAGAAACATTATCCTTGCTCGGAGTCCAAGCTTGCATCAACCAGTCGTTTTACCATCACAATTCTATACTAGACGGATCGATTGGAATTCCGATCAGATGATTCCAATGCTATAAGATTGTTGTACAGCACAATTTTACTCAGAACCCAATTTTACGGTCGATGCAACCACATATACTGTTTATCTTCAAATTATGCTTATGAACTGTAAAACTGTGTCTCCCACGCACATTAACATATTAAAATGTTTGATGTGTTTTAAAAGTTCCAAGACCCAAGAAAATACTTTTCTTGGTGAATATACAAATGAATGTCGACATCACATTCATATTATCAGGCATTTGGATGATGAGAAACGCATAAATAAGTGAAAAATGTCAAAGGTGTTGGTGCACCGATTAATTAGAAATTATTTTCTGTACATTTTAAAACAAACGCCCAGCGCGGCAAGTCTGTTCTAATTATCTCTGACATCCACAGGGTAAGGTCTCCTGAACAATTTATCTGTACAGGTGTCCACAAACAAACATTTAGTTAACATTAGCCTCTCAACATCAACTGAATCTAGTTGAATCCACACACTATTCCCTCAACTTTCACAGTTTAATAGCTGATCACAACAACTAACCCATTTACAAAAGAAACACAAACCCAAGGGCGCAGATCAGCGGGGACGGCCTTTTTTGAGGCTCTTTATAGTCCCCGAGAGACATTCTGAGTTCCAATAGGTAAAACGCAGCATGTGAACACACTGCAATTATTCATGTCATAGCATATGTAGTGTACATATTGTATTGTAACAGAGATCAGCAGACAGGCACCAACGGAAACGCATTACCAACAGAAAGTAAGCAGTGAATACACAGTAAACATTTAGCTTACTAAGTTATTGATAACTGTTCAATCTGCCAATCTGTTTGTATATACAGTTCAATCAAATCTACCAAAATCCATATAGATTTGTAGTTATATTAAGTAACAACAGGTGGAGTCGACAAACACAGCTGAGTCATAGCCAAGCTGATTTTAATTCAGACACTCACCTGGGTGCTGTCTGGGAAAAAATGGGAAAAAAAAGAAAAAAAAAAGAAAAAGCATTGTAGATTTGTCTGGCAGAAATTCAGAGGTGATGTGCAGCTACTTCTCCATATTGACAGAGAGGGATGCGCCCTGCGCACCTTCCCTTGTAGGCGTTCCAGGCATGGCTGGCTGTGCAGAGACTTTGGGACATACCTAAGACACCTTGGAGGGAGCATCAATTCCCGGAATACCCCAAAGAAGCTCAGATCAAGAGGGGCCGAGGGGCTGCTGATGTGAGAAATCGCTGATTCTCTTGCCCGACTTTACCTCCGACCCTGACCGACAGAACCTTGGAAAATGAATCAGACCTTCTGAGGAATATGCTCGAGTGCATTAATATGACGTAAAAATAAGTTTGTGTTGTCAATCTCTCGCTCTGTGTGTGTGTGTGTGTGTGTGTGTGTGTGTGTGTGTGTGTGTGTGTGTGTGTGTGTGTGTGTGTGTGTGTGTGTGTCACTGGGCTTCGGACTTTGCGTAGCAGGTCAGCGGGCTTTGACAGCTCCGGAGTAAAAATGCTTCTAAATGATGACTTCACACTCTGATTGGGAAATAAATAATTCAACTCGGGCTGAGACGTTGAAAAGGATTAATCCACCATTTCGGAACCGAATCAGTTGCAGTAGAACAGGCTAAATGACAATAAGGTTGTATATACAGTAAACATGTCAACAGGGATTTCTGTAAGGCAGGAGAATGAGAGCAGCGTGTTGTGCTTCAATGATGTGCCACTTCTAAACGAAGCGAGGCTAACGTCCCAGTGTATCATAAGGTGATGCTTATAATCTTCATCACACATTCTGGAATAATTTCTTACTGCCTGTTTTTGTCTGAAAACAAAAAAAAAATAATGTGTTTAGCGGAACAAACAAGGTGTTGATCACAAAAACAAGGGAAAAAAAAATAACTGTATAACACTAAATGTGTGGGGCAATGTGGCATCATTTTAATGACTGTGAAATTGAATCGTCTTTATTCTAAGATTTATTTGGACCTAAGAAAATTATGCCAATTTTAGATAACTTTAATATTATTCACCTGAATGTTTGCAGAAGAAAAAAAAAAAAAAAAAAAGCATCTGCAAAAGTTTCAAAGAAAACAATCCCTTTTTAACAGAAGAATAATTACCACTCGATACAGGCTGTGCAAAAGTCGTGCCATTAAATTATCCACTCGGGTCACAATTTTAATGAGAGTGCTGTCAAATAAATTATGGGTTCTTAATGAAGTTCAAATAATGGGATATTGATTCTAACCAGTGCCGCAAGTTAATTTGCAAGTTGCGAAATGAAATGTTTAATTGCGACTGGCAGACTATCCACATCATTAGAAAGAAATGTTTATCAGGGGAAACAAAAAAAAAAATAAAAAAATTAAATAAATCGTAGGAAACCAAACTCATAAACTGTTGTAATAAAGTCATTAATACATGCTGACAACAATGCCTTGCTTATCATCACTGCTATGCGCAAACAACAGGCGGTTACAGAGGGTGCTGCCACCAATCAATGATTAGTCGGGAGATGTGTGGCCCCCGTACCAGAAGCCCCACAGAGATCCTTTTTGATCTTTTGCGTATCCAATAATCACACGCAAAATTAATTGTACACAGATAACAGAGGTGGCGTCAAATGGATACAGAACACCAGAGACAAGCCATTTACATTTACATTAGTTTCATTTTTATTTTAATTACCACTTTTATTTATTTATCTGCTGTATATTGTTTCTTTTTCTTTTTTTCTTTTTTTTGTATTTGCTATTTGATTAGCATTAATTACATTGCCTTTCAATTTAATTATATTCATTTCAACAGCTTTCCGTAACGCTATTTGGGGTTTGTTCTGCATGTTAATGTGTGGGTGATTGGAATGTGTTTTGCGGAGCCTCGCGCAACGATTCTTAAACCTAATCTGTCTGTACACATATTGCATTTGATGTACTGTGTCAATCTGTGAACATATTTGCTAATTAATGGAATTTCTATAATGAAAGTCTTTTTTTTTTGTTAGACTAAAATAGGAGTCCAGTTATCTGGCTTCTTTTGGATTATGAGGCGTCATCAGTAAAAATTCATAGGCCCTCTTAAGACGTACAAAAAATGATGCGAGATCAGAAACTGGCTGGACGAGATGGATGGATGGATGGCTGGATGGATGGATGGATGGATGGCTGGCTGGCTGGCTGGATGGATGGATGGATGGATGGATGGATGGATGGATGGATGGATAGTCTTTCCAGCAACTGATCAGCTCATTGACAAAGTGTATGCTAATGTCAATCATTATCAAGCTGAAGGACATCAGTCAGGTCTGCAGCAAAAAATAAATAAATAAATTTGATGTCCAACCAAGGAAAAAAGAAGTGCATAAAAGAATGAAAAAAAGAAACAATTAAAAAATATTTTTTGCCACCAAAAACCCCCCCCCCCCAAAAAAACATTTGACTACTGTGAACCATACATGTTGGAGGGGTTGTGGTGATGAGGATGTGAACCAACACCTCATTTTGGGAAGTTGCCCCAAGATACAAATATTTTGGGAAAATCATGAGACATATTCTGTAACCAAAAAAACAAAAAAAAAAACCCACTGCTGACATTTAAATAGTTTATTTATGTGACTTACCAGAAGGAATATCAGGACATGACAGTTACCTCATGTTGATAAGTGGATTGACATAATCAGAGAGATCCATGAGATGGAAAGACACAACCTTCCTCTAAAGATTAAGCAACTAAAGTTAGATCACAATATTGACTGGATTTTTTTTTTTTTTTATTTCAGAATAAGGAAATGTGTGGTGACCTCACGGCTCATCTCAACTGCTCATAATTTAAAACACTGGTCAATTTTGTATTTCTCTGGCCTCTGCTGGATGTAACTTTATTTATGCATTAATTTGTTTTATTTGTTAAAATGTGATGTGGATGTAATACTCCCACTAATGCTGAACTTCGATAATGAGATACAAGTGTCTGCTTTAATAAACACGTGCTGTGCCTTCATTGTGTTCTTTTGGGGAAAAAAAACAAGATTTCAATAAGAAAGTGTCCAAGAAACAATAACTTTCTCCAATGTTGATTTCTGAATGGGCAAATTAAATGTAGTCACCAAGTGTTGCAGTAAATATTATTCAAAGATCCCAACTATTAACCAGGTCAGTTTTGGGTGTAGCATCAGAAGGAATACAATCCAACCACCAACTCTCTTTAAACATTTCACACGGACCCCCCCCCCCCCCCCCCCATTATTGTGAAATTCACTTGGAGGTCCACACAAAAGACAGTCAATGCATAAAAAACACTTTTTTTTCTTCTGTGGGATTGCTCATCTGTCAGAAAAAAAAAAAAAAAAAAAGAGAAGTGCCCAATACCATATGCTTCTAAATCCTATTCTCATGTAAGGGGTTATTATATAATGATGCTACTTCTGCCTTGAGCAAAAATATACACTTGAGAGGAATCCTGCTGCACTCAAAGAAAATATTTCTATCAACCACAGTAAGGACAAAAAAACAAGTAAAAACAGAAAGCACAAACCTTATGAGCCAACGGTCTGTCTGTGCATCCTATCCTCTTTTAACAGAAACAAGCAAACAATGACTGTCACTGTCAACATCTCGTTTCGGGGACAAACAGGCCGATGGAACCAAGTCCGTATTTAAGCAGTATTTTTCAAAGACGTGAAAGTGATTATTGTCGCTGATCTTAACTAGCATTTGTAATCCCCACCATGTGAAATGTACATAACACATTGCCAAGAGTTGGCGAATGAAAGGCTGCTGCAAATAAGGAACTGCATGAAATTAAAGTCTCGAGACATCGTGCGGTGGAAGACGTTTCAAATTAGTGCCTTGTCCGAAGATCCCTGCAAGCTGATTTTTAAACTGGCTGGATGATCATTTTTTGCGTAACCAATGTGTTATTGTACTCATCCCCTCTTTGTCGGACCCTTGCTTCATGTCTTGCTCAAGGACATTTTAACGTGACGGCAGATAGGGACTCAAGCCTGCAACCTGCTGATTGAGGGACGATTCGCTCCACCAACCAAGCCACAGCAGATCACTGATTTGACCTTGATCTCCATTGGTCTGTTTTTCCTGCTCTGTCTTTATGCTGCGCCTCCTGAATCCAGTCACTGGTCCTAAGCCGCTGGATTTTTCTAGAGGTGCTCCCGAGGCGAAGCTAAGCTTGCCAATAAACGTGCACGCACTTCTACCGATTCCAGATCAAATATTTTTCTAGCCGGAAAATTCGACTTGACTGTATTTACTAGCAACTCCAACGTCTTTCTGCAGGGAAAATAAATAAATCGATGAAAAGAAATCTGAGATGGAGTCGCTCACTTTTGAAATACCAAAATTCTTTTCACATTAGCTTCGATTAACATATCTAGTAGCTTGCCCTTTGTCGGCGAAATCCTCGAAATGCCTGATTACGGAGGACAATCAATGGAAATCTGAAAGTAAAAACTCACAGTGACGCCGTTAAGAATTAATTAGTAAGGTTTTTTAACCCACTTTCATGCAGTGTTCAGCCTGAAATGGGATTTGTTTTTTTTCTTACAGCCCGAAAACTGTGATTTGCCTCAACCCTCAAGACAAGGGCATGTTTCTTATTTGGGTCACACCAACCATTGCTCCACTCTCCTCTAATTCTGTTTTGGGAAATAGCTTCATGTAGGAATTGTGTGTGTGTGTGTGTGTGTGTGTGTGTGTGTGTGTGTGTGTGTGTGTGTGTGTGTGTGTGTGTGTGTGTGTGTGTGTGTGATGGTATGGGGGAAAAAAAAAAATATATGGAAGAAAAAGGTTGCATTGATCTGAGGAGAAATAGAGACACAAAGAGAGAGCGGGGGAGAAAGAAACAATATTCTACTGTATCGATCCCTTTGAATACTATAGTTGGGCTATTGATATTCCCTGTGGTGGCGCTTATAGGACAGGCTACATCGTGGAAAATGAAAGCAGAGAGACCCAAGTGGAAAACTTGTACACAGACTGATATTGAGCTTGGTCTCAGTGGAGTAAAGCCTGTGTGAATGTGCACGTTTGTGTGTTTGCGTCCACAACCTCATTCCAATTCATAGGGGTTGAGGAATGCGCGTGTGAAGAGATTGCGAAGATTTCCCAAATAACAACATTGATTAGAATGCACCTATTAGGGACGGACACAAAGTACAGAACAAACTAAAAAAAAAAAAAAAAAAGTTGTAATCAGTCTTTAAAGAGTGAAACTAAATAGAAATGGAATGCTATTCCACAGTAATGTTTGAAAGCTGGAGAAAATGCATTGTATTCCATTTGCAATTTATTTTAGTATTCAATATGGATTTTTTTTCTCTTTCTTCCTTCTGCACTGCCTATAGCTATTTGAGACTTTAAACATTTTTTTGGCGAAATGAATGCAAAATACTATAGCGTTCCTTATTAATGATGAAGGCTTTCATATTTTATAAACGTCGTCGCACAAAAAAAAAAAAACGTTGCAATTAACAATAGCGTTTCACTTTTCTTTTTTTTTATACTATAACAGACCACATGACACGATATTTGTAAAACATACCTAAAAATCCTTTAATAATTTCATCCTCCTGTTTTGAGCTTTTCTGTTTTCCCTTGAATTGAAGCCAAAGTGTGCCTACAGCAACGCTGTTGTTTTTTTGGGGGTTTTTTTTGGCAACTAGTTTCATGAAGTTTAATTTTAGCAGATGCTTATTAAAAGGATCTGTAGAATATTAGAAGTTAAACACTTCAGGAAGAGCAGTTGGTGAAGCTTATTCTTCTCTTGTGTTCACTTAAAATCCAAACAAAAAAAAAATTTAAGAGTTCAGGTTGAACCTAATGGGGAAAGTGATGTGCAAAGAGAGATTATAAAGCAATGTTTCTCGCAATTGGGTCCACTGACATTAGAATTACAAACAGAAGCTGAACTAAATAGTTACTGAGAAGCAACACAAATGTGAAATGTGATAGTTGACTTGTGACTTCCATCAAACCATCTTCTTTCACAACGTTGTCTCACTTAAGGATTCAGGAGGCTGAAGCTGACTCACTACTTGCAATGGGAAGGTCAAACCTTACAGGTCACCAGTGCGTTACAGGTCACCAGTGCGTTACAGAGCGAGCACAAACAAAACACCCGGAGGTTCAAAGAGTAATGAAAGTTTTGTAAAATAAATAAGTAAATAAATCAAGCACAAACTGTTCGTCAAAACGACTTCAGGAATGTTAACTTTTGAGCTGATTTCAAATGCATTGCCAATGTCATTTGATGGAATTTCTAAAATAGCTATAGTTGAAGCAGATTCATCAACCGTAAGTTTGTTTTGTGAGAAAGTCCTAGTAAGTGAAATAATAAAGTTTGTGTGCTCAGCACTGACGACGTTAAAGATAGCAAAGAAGATTAGATGGAGTAAAATGTACTCAAGTAATAATGAAATTCCATATTTGAAAAAAAAAAATAATAATAATAAAAAAGTAATTTTTTTCATATTTCTTTCCTTCCTTGGCGAAATGAGAATTTCACAGCAACTAAAGCAAACATCCCTGGAAAGTTATTTTTTCTTTGTTCCCCAATGTTGGCTCATTTCTCCTCATTTAACTCTCGGCAAGGAAATAAATAAAGAACACTGCCCAATATTTAACATCCTTCCTCTAACTTTACTTTAACCACAGCATTTGGAATTGAGTCAGAGTTCCCAGGAGTCAACAATCACAGAGAAGCAAATATGATTGTTTGAAGAGGTGAGAGACACTTAAAAAGAAAAAGAGGCTCAGTAAACAGTATTCATTGAACAATATATCATGTTTTCACCCCAGCCTGTTCGGCAGAATACTGGAAGGTTCCCCACAGCATTCCCGGACCATAGTGTCACGATGGCATTACCTTTTAACTGAGAAGTTTCTGCCCGTACCCTCATGCTGTGGTCTTCTCCTCTGGCCACTGTGCAGGCTACGTAAGTAAGATGAACTCACTGCCGTGTTCAAGCAATCATTTTCAGGTAATTCAAGCTTCGGGACATGATGCATTATCCTGCTGGAAGTAGCCGTCTGTGGAAGGGTACACTCTGGTCATAAGAGGGTGGACATGGTCAGCAACAATGCGGAGGTTGACTGTGACATTTAAACGATGCTCATTTGGTACTGAGGGGTCCGACATGTGCCCAGACATTCTGCCCCATCATGATTACACAGCCAGCGGGAACCAAGGCAAACAGGCTCCATGTTTCCATGTTGTTTACGCCAAACTCCGACCCTACCAGCTGACTGTCACAGTAAAATCAAAGTTGAAATAGACCAGGTAACGCTCCTTTCAATCGTCTTTTGTTCGACTTCGACGTGACATTGTGGATTGCGGCCTCCGTTTCTTTTCTTTTTTGTTTAGCAGACAGAAAGGGCAAGCGGTGGGGCTTTCTGCTTCCTGAGCGCACCGGCTTCAAGCGCCCACATGCTGTGTGTTCAGAGATAGTCTTCTGCATATCCTGGTGGTCAGAAGTAGTTCTTTGAGTTATATTTCTGTTATCTCAAATGCGGATAGCTGTTATCCACTGAAACCTGACTGTCGTCGAGGCGTCACATCCTGGAGAAATACCCCTTCTCTGGGTATTTTCCCTGTTTCTGACCATTCTCTGGAGATGCTTGTTGCATAGAAATAGCCGTAGATCAGCAGCTTCTGAAAAACTCAGAACATGCCACCTTCAAAGTCCCATAAATCGCTTCTATTCCTCATTCTGATGTCTGTTTTGAACTTAAGCAGGTCAACTTGACCAGGTCCGCGTGACTGAGTGAGCTCGGCTTGGTGTTGTGATACTTGTGAACGGGCACTTGGTAGGTACTATGTAGAAGCGTTCCGAGTTTTGTTTGAGAGTCATACTTCTCATCATGTATTTTTTATTTTTCTTTTCTCTTTTTCTGTCACGTCGCCGGGTTGCACCCTTTTAGCATCTCACCTACAGTCTCAACTAATTCTAACCCCTCACCTCAACCCCTCTGTCTCTCCCTCAGCCTCGCTCTCTCGCTGTCTCGCTCAGTGTCAGTGACAGGGTCTGTTACATGAGCAGACTGCCAGCATGCCCTGTGCCAACTTCTCCCAGCTCTGGGGATGTGGTAAGCAGCCCTTTATCTCCGGGAAACAGACGCGTCCGATCACCTCCTCGGGGGGCTGGTCTGATCATGGGAGGGCAAGAAACAGGAGGAGACCAGCAGGTTTTTTTTTTTTTTTCTCTCCTCCCCGTTCATTCAAGCCCAAGTCATCCAACAATTATGGACATGCATTGATGCGCACTTACTCAGTGTGAAGGTCTCATTCCCAAACCTAAATAATTACTATAATTAATGAATTATGTATTAATTATCATACCTCATGAATTCCCCCAAGGCCAACCATGGTGGTAGTGTTAAAATATAGTTCCTCTTGCTCATTCTCGGCATTCATGCTTTCCTTGGCAACGATTCCAACGGGAGAAGCAGCCGAGCTGACCTGTAGGATATATTTGCAGAAGTAAGTTGTCTTTGTTTCGAAATCTGTCTCCTTCCATTCGCGCTCAGTCATTCATCTGCCTAAAATAGGCTCTCCACTCAGAAGAAGATAGAAATGTATCTTCGCAGTGGATGACTCTAGTTTGCTTGAGGCCAAGCTCCGTTCTGTTGTTTTAAAGCTTCAGTGCTTCCACCCGATAGCAACACACTTGGTCAAAGGTAAAGATTACTGGCACGTATACTTACAGAATTCGCTGGGATGTCTTTAAAGTCTGTCTCTGCTGGGTTACAGCAGTCATCAAATACACATGTATTAAATCGTACAAATCCTCCTTATTTAGCTGCAATACCCTGAGACCTGCTGGGGAGAGACTGATGCATCCTCGGCTGCTCAACATTTGTTGATCACTATGCAACATGCATTTGCAGCAGTGTGCTTTATCCAGTGGTCCGCTTAATCATGACCCGAGGCATTTACTACCTGCCCTTCATCCCCCTATTGCTATCTGGCAGCAGTGGGTCTGCTTACAGCATCAGTTTCCCCAGGTTAAATAATTCCATGGTAACCACAGTCTTGTCTGGAGCAGTTGTCATGCAAAACATTACAGGGGTTTGGTGTTTCCCCGGCAAGTTAATACATGTTTTGAAAACATCTGTTAATCTCCGGGAATGATGGTGCACAGAGAAGAAGGAAAAAAAAAAGAAAAAAAAAGAAGAAGAAGAAAACTTCTATTAAGAGACCTACTAAAACCCACCTCATCAATGTTATTCAGTGGTAACTTAGAAATATAGAGGCAATTAAGCGGCACCTCTGAATACGGCGTATTGTAAAGCGGTGATATAAGAGTAATGAGCTCAAAATAAAGTTAATAAAATTTCTCTTGCTACTACTCCAGTGGGGGGGGGTACTGATTAATAACCCGTTCCTTTTTATGTGTGTATTCTTTATGAATTATTATTGTAATTTGTTGAGGTTGGCGTCGGGAGCTGCCCTTCTACACAGGGTGCACTTTATAGATTGAGATGGTTTCTAAAGGGGTACTGCTAATAATGAGCCAAAGGAGCGATCAGCTAAAATAGGCCACGTGGCAAGTTGAAGGGCAGCATGTCCACTATGCATTTCTTTTTAATTACTATTACATTTTTATTTATTTTTTTATTCTTTATTTCAGTACCAGTCTCTCGATCATACCTGTTTTCTCATGCTTTGAATGGCCAGCTATAAACACAGGACATGAATGTTTTACTGTAGCCGCAGAAGGCCAAAACAACAACAACAACGATACCAAAGCCAAAGTAGCAATGTATGTCCTATAAAAAAAATTTAATCTGAAGTTTAGTGTGTGACATTAATCGAGTTAATAATTTCTTCTTTTCTTTCTTAAATAGATTTATGTGATACCTTTCAATGTGACATGCTTTTAGTTTGCAGACCTTCCTCCAATCTGGCCACCAAGCCACCCAGCAAACTGTAAAATGTCTAAAGAACCCTAAGAAACGCACACACAACACAACACTGACACTCAAGCTGAGCTGTCTGTGATGCTGCCATGAAAGATAACTACCTCATTGCTAGAAAAATAGCATTAACCTCAAATCCATGAGTTTGTAAAAACACAATGCAACAGCTACACGGGAAGATTTTTGGACATTTCACTGTATTTTGCACCAGGAGGTGTCATTAAAATTGGCTTTATGAAAAGACTAGTCATTTTTGTGTTGTTTTTGTGAAAATATAGATAATTCCATCATTTATACTCAGTGCCACAACAAATAAAAACTTTAAAGTTAATGTTAAAGGTTATTATGGCACTATTTTACCAGTCTGGCCCACTCAAGATGAAATAGGGACGCATGTGACCCATGAACTAAAATGTGTTTCACACCCCTGAGCTACAGTCTCCGTCTAAGCTAAATTATGTCCTTGACATTTCTTTGGAAATCCAATCACTCTGAGAAATAATAGGGCGCTTGTCCTCCTCTAAATGTCACAAACAAGAACAATGCCAGGGTTAACGCTGCCCTATCAAGGTGTTTAACCCTAATCTTAACCCAACGGTAACCTCAGCTGTACAACCACACCTTTACTCCTAAAAACATGTAAACCAGTGTGAGAACGAATATTTCTGACCTCACAAGGCACATTTGTAGTGACCTCACTCACACAAACATGATATCCGGTTGATGCTTAGGACACTGTCCGATAGGGGAAACATTGATATCTGTAACAATGGTCGCATTTTTATGAACAAAATTTGTTCAAATACCAAATATCAGATTGAAATCCCATCCCTAGTTAGTTTTCACTTGCAAATCTGCAGCAAACAAACATGGACAAAATCAAGAGCAGGATAGCTGGCATTGTGCACACCGACTTGTTTCCCCTTCATTAAAATAGACCGGAGCAGTTCATATTGGATACAAGGCCTGTTGTAACAAATGAAAAGAACATAATCATTAAAAAGTGGAAAAAAAACAAGTACAAACACAATTAGCTGAAATTACATGTACATGCTCAAGAAAGCTTAGTTCGTTTCTTCCAGAATAAAAAGACGCACTGGATGTAATTTTCTGTTTGTTATTAGCACTTTACTTTATGACGTGACCTTTGAAAAAGTACTTTCTGAAGCTTATAGAAGACTGACCATTAAATGCCAACCATAAAAATCCTAATAAATTTGGAGTCTGCCACTGCAGCGGCATCCATTCGATATGTCCTTATATCAAGTGGAAACAGAGGCCCTTTAGATGAAACGTGTTCAATGGATGGATACTGGACTGAAAAAAAGTGGTTTCCAAACCAAGCTCTCACCTGCTGAGAGTGACTCCTGCTGTGATTCCCACCTCCTAAGAGGAAGAGAGGGAAAGAGGCAACAGATGTCCATCCAATAAAGACAGATAGAATTGGCAAACGGGCTCTCAAAAACAGGCTTTACACAAAGAGAGGCAGTCTCTTACAAAGCTCTTCTCATGCAAAATACAGCTGAGGAAAACTGAAGGCACTGTCGCTATTTAGTGTATGCCCAGAATGTTGCACACAGTATAACGTTTAAATATCGCAAACAAATTGACACGTTAAAACAGAAAACAATTAAAATGAATGAATAATTCGTCATAGCACCGTGTTGTCCTGTGTGACAGCTGCAGACTCTGCAGTGCAGTTAACAAAGTGATAGATATCAGTGACTGCGTTTCTCGTCGCTTCTTGAACGTCTTTAGATCTGTTACGGCCCACGGGCTACACTGCCTCATCTCCCCGTCTGCGTGTGTTACTAATGTGTGTTTTACTGTGAAGGGGCGGGAATATCCTCCCAGACCTCTCCCTCCCCCTGCCTGACGTTGGTCCCTCTGATTGAAGGATGCTGCTAATCGCCTGAGATCTGCCGATTGCACTCAACCAGCTCCAGCTCAGTTCACCTTGGACACCTTCCGTG
Organism: Lipophrys pholis; assembly: GCF_963383615.2. Classification (NCBI taxonomy): domain Eukaryota; kingdom Metazoa; phylum Chordata; class Actinopteri; order Blenniiformes; family Blenniidae; genus Lipophrys; species Lipophrys pholis. The sequence continues at coordinate 10,361,713 of NC_137627.1, read as the reverse complement.
TGTGATCGTGTTGAATTGTCTCTCTCGTGAACTCTGATCTTTGCATAATTTACTTTAGAGTTGTAAGCATTTGCCCTGCGTTAACTCTTTGTAAATCTGACTTGTTCCTGCAGCTGAGTAGAAGTGCCAGCTGCTGTGAATTTCATTTAATTGGGCGTTTTGTGTGCGGCTCTTTGAGATAACCTGTTTGTTAAACCTGTTACTATTGTTACTCATTTCTGCCCACTGCTTAACAGCGGAAGCAAAGTTCTCTTGTTTGCCCCTTTTGGCTCACCTGTGTAGCCTTAGTAACCTTATTAATTGTAAACCGTGTTTGGAGTGGCCTTCTACGGTAGAAGTAGACTTTTGTTTTATTAAATCATTCTGCTTTGTTATTCGGTTTTTTGGCTCGGTAGAAGTGGCTCCTTTTTTGTTGGGTTTTCTTTATCTCCTCCACTCGCCATACTGGTTTTTGATACTTCCTTTACTGGCTTTCCCTTTGTGGAGCTGGGTTGTAACAACACAATGTGTTCGTTTTTGAGATCGCTTAGCCGACTTTATTTAACTACATAGGTTCTAGTGAAGTGATTTCTTCATTAAACAAATCTGGATGTGGCTCGTGGAACCGAACTCAAAAATCGTGGTTAATCACAGTCAATCCATGATATAACAAGGGTTGAGGCACTACATGGCAAAGCCATTAAGATATTTTCCACAGCACAGTATGTAAGGACTCAGTAGATATCACACATTGTCTCTAACTGGTATAAGAAGAATGGTATTTTTGTTATATCTCTACAGCCAACAAAAACAAATCATCTTCTAATGTGGAAAAACATGAAGTGTGCAATTCTAAAAACAAAATAAAAAGGACTACTTGTGAGATAAAACATCAGCAGCATGAGAGGTGGTGATGGGATGTTGTCCAAGCTCCATGAGAGGTTATCCTCTGACAATTTGAAAAACCAGACTCATTAATCTAGTCGGAAGTCACTCCAGGAGTATAGACATTCTAAAATGACCACATTGGAATCATGAGAAGCTAGGAAAGAATAGGCTATCAAAAACATTTTTGTGATTTGAACTATATGCATTTTTACAGAGATATCAATTAAATGCAGTATTTTCTTCATTAAATGTGGGTCATATAATACTGAAAAAGACAAGAATGGGTATGGTCGATTAGGCCCGTGTTTTTCACGGTGAGCCAGAGCTGAGGCTCACGAAGATCTAGTTTTGTCACAGCTGACGCTTATTGGACTTGAGAGTTTTCAAGTGTCATCAAGTTTTTAATTGTACTTTAAAGTACGTTTGCGGTCACCCAGACCCAAGCTCACAGTTCCAAGTCCAGTATTGAATGTGTCACAATCTAAGAAACCTCAATCATAAATCTGCTGAATTTCAAAAACCATATATCAGTTATACTGGACAAAAAGCAGTTTATTTTGCTGTTCAGTTTTCCACGCAAAGATGTCACAGCTTCATCTTAGTGAAACAACTTTGTCAGTCTGCCCATCACTTCTGGCTGTACAAAAAGACTTTCTATTTCAGAGTCTCTGTGTGCTGTAATGAGGGTGAGAGGTTCTTTTTAAAGATAGCATCTCTGCCAAGAGGTGCTGACACGCTGGAAATAGAAATTGTTACTGTAAGGGCACATTAATATGGACACTTGAATTACTATGTCGGTGTGTGGCTTCAACAATTACTGGCAAATTAGCATAAGAACAGAAATAGCTCAAATGTGCCCTGCTGTGTGCAGAGTTAAGAATAGTTTTGGCTGCAAACTCGGTTCATACACTTGAAAAGGGGAAAACTACCAGTTTCCATCTAATGAAGAAGACAATCTTTGCAGTTTTTCAATGAATTTGAGAACTGCCCCCATCCTACACTTCACCAATTACCAAAAAAAAGAAGTGGTTTTTTTTTTTTTTTTTATTCCAATGGCTCATCATGAAGAAATATGGTAATAGAATAGCATAGTATCACATACCATGCATCTCATTAAAACTCATTTGGCACTGATATTTAAACAGTGAAGAACCACATACACAAGTCATGGGTAAAATACTATAATTATGCGCTGCTCTGTGCAAAAGAAAACCCGGAGGAAGTAATGTTAGATCACTGTGATTAAGAGCTAAGTGCCATATGTCCAGAGCCTCCTGACCTATGATCAGCTTATTAGCACTGTCCTCTATCTGCACCAGAGGTAAAATACCCAGCAAATTGCTGGAAACGACGGCAGTCTGAACAGTGTATGCATTAATCCTTCACATATTATAGCCGAAGAAAAGTAAATGACAAGATATACTGTGTGTATGCACGTCTTTCCGATATATATGTACATTCGATTGTACACTTGTGGGTGGAAGCGGTGACAATAGCACGTTTCATAAAGAAGTTCATGGAGGTTCTTTCGTCTGTAGGTACAACTATGGAGGGAAAAATTGTATAGATTATTGTAATGAGAGCCTGGGGAAACAATAGATTCCCGAGATATCCTGTGCCTTGTCTTCAACATGGGGTATAGAACTAGAGAAAAAGAGAGAGGGGACTTTTCTTTTTTTTTCTTCTTTTTTTGCAAAGACCAGTGTGTTCACTGTGAGCAATCAAGCTTGTGATGGTAGAGCGTGATGAGAGATATAGGAGTGGGCAGTCTATTAACAGCTCATGGAAATTCATTTTCATAGAGTCAGACAGGAAACTACAGAGGCTAAGAAGACCGAGGACCTGTGTGCCCAGAGCCCTTGGGGAAGATGAGCCGACTGAGTCAGAAAGAGAGAAAACATTGGCTGTTGGTACAAAGGGGAGATTGTTTGGGAAGGCAGGAGGAGAGGGTAAGAGTCAGGTGGAGAGAGAGAGAGACAGAGAGAGGAGAAATGGAGGGATACAGAAAAGAAATGGAGGGAAAGAAGAATAGAGAACACAGCAGCCAGGACAAGACAAGAGGAAAGCACTAGATTCACTCAACATAATTCATTTGGATACTTCTTGAAATAATGATCATTTTACAATTTCTAGTAAAGCTTGAAATAGGTGGTATACATTAACAAAATATATGGAAAAAGGAAATTGCACATAAACAACAACAATCACACTATTACCGTAGTATTAGAAGACATATACTAAAAAGGGTCGTGGTTATTTGATACAGTTTTCTTTGATTGTTTTATATTTCATCAAAAGCTTGTCAGTATAGTTAATACATTTTCTGACCTTTTATATTTATATTATATTTAGTGTGGCCTCATCAAGTCTGTCAGAATCTAAATAAACTAAAACCGGTAGAATCTGGGGAAATTGTGAACACAGCAACAGTTGACGTAGATGACATAAATCCTTGTGTTGCTCTTCCATCTATTATGCAATAGTGGTTGTGGCGTCTTTGGCACCATCAGAAATGCCTTAATTCAAGACAGGCTGACTGTTTACATGAAATAGCTTAAAGGCTTTCTACCGTTTTCCTGTAGTAAATTACTTGCCATCTGCTTTGGACTCTCTATATCTTTCAAACACGCCAACAGCCCATGACGCACTTAAACAATCCCAAACATGAAATCAATAGTCGTTAACCACAAAGAATTATGCTCTTCAAATTTGGTTGCCGTGCACTGTATAAAACTTGGAACAATCTAGTCAAAAGTTTCTGCCAGACCAGGAGAAAAGGTCTACGTAATAGCTCCCTCATGTCCCTCATAAGAATTCAAGGAGGTTGCTTTTGTGTCGTTTTCTTAACTTAATGTGTCTCTCCCCAGAGATGTCCTGCCAGGTCTGGCAGCGATAGTCCAAAAAGGTTTACAAGCACTTTCCCAGAGAGGAGCTGTTTTATAGTTTGCGGATGCGGATTATTGGCCATTGATTTCACCTCTTGGATTACTCCCCATGGAGGCTGATGGTGTAAATCCAAGTATGCTTTAATAATGTACAGTTCAAGGTGTCCCTGTGGTGTAAAACCAAAGAAGTGGAGGACAGAGTGTTGTACTGTCACAATTCACTGTTCTCACTGGCACTTAAATTCAGATCTGTAACTATGAGAAGAATATACATTTTTCGATTTATTTATTTTTTCCACCTTCGATGCTGGATGTTTTATTCAACGTAGTCCGGCTCATCCCACATTATAAGAGATATTTATCTGAGAGGGACCAGTATGTGTGTGAAAAGGGCAATTCATCCTGATGTGTGAAAATTCGCCCACATACCCATGGGTATGCAAAGGGTTGAATATCGATAGAATGGCAAGCATAAAGGGAATGTAAGCACTGTTAATAATTCATGTAGGCACACTCCATTAACTATGCCACAGTAAAGGCCTGAGGGCCATTTTAGAGTGGGATGGAGGAGAGAGGTCAGCTTACTTCCCAGTGAGCTAAGTGCTGTGATCCCATGAATCCGTTGGGTTCAAATGTACCTGTAATTAGAAGAATGGAATAACAAATATGATGCATTGACAATGATGGCTCATTGCATTGAAAGCCGGATGAAAAATAATGTTTGTTCTGATTTCGGTTGATGAGGTTGGATGTTTTGTTAGTGTTCACCTGATGTTGATTATCGCACCCACAACACAAGCGGCCCTCTGCTCATATGTTTACCCAATGTTGTGTCCACATACCCGTCATTTATGTAGTTATGTGTAAGTCAGTGACAATAATAATAATAATAATAATAATAATAATAATAATAATGTAAGTCTCTGCAGGCCATTTGCTGATATAATGTATCATATCCTAACAATATAACATCACATTTATCATTGTGCATTTTCACTGAAATAGTAAGCTCCAAGCTTTTTATTGTTTTCACTTATGTATTTTACTTAATCACAGTACAAAACATTCTCCATTCATCATTCATTAGAAATTGCAACCTGCTGGCCCAACACGTGGGGACAAAATGCTACAGTGTGAAATGTGTGAGGCAGTAGTACCTGACTATTATGTTAATTGGCTGAGTAGCGAACCACTAATGCCAGTACCAACAACAAGCAGCTGCGTGAGGTGAGGAGTTCAAAGCTTGTCTCTTGCAAACCTCAACAAATATCCCCCTCTCAAATTTGATAGTCGATAAATGCATCTGCAAAATTGCCACCAATTCAAGTCAAGCTCAGTATATACCGTATCAATTAATACTATAGAGTAATGCGAATTTCATTAGTGATGATCAAATGACAGATTGCTGTTGGACCACTTTACATAATAACCCACACTATTATCATTTCCTTTTCCTTCTAAGTCTTTGTATTATACGTCTAAAACCTCCTGTCAGCCTAATTGACGAGCTTCCCTGCATCTTGCTGCCTCGATTGATTTATGCCTCCAGCTTCTGCCACACCTATTCATTTAAAAATTCTAATTTTTTTGGCAGAAGTCAGCATCTCACATGCTGTCTTCCTGCGTGTATCTTACAGAACTGAAGCAATGTGCGACTGAACAGGCTCCAGTCGGTAGGAAGGGTTGTCTTAGCTTAAGAACACTGCAGGCCCCAGAGTGAATGTCGAGAAAATAGCCAGCAGCGACCCCCGGCTCTCCCAAGCTGGAACTCATTGCCCCCTACACCCTTGGCTGGGCGAGCTGCACAGTACAAGGCTTGTCTCTGGCCGACCTCGACGAGTACTCTATTTCCAGATCTACTGGCCCAGATGATGGCTTTTTCCACATCAATGGACACAGTCACAAATATAGCAATTCAAAAGGTGGAAGCGGCAGCAGCGGTAGCGGCAGCGAGAAGTGGAGAGGAAAGGACGAGAGATGCAAGTAGTGGCAGTAGGACTGCTGCATAGGAGGTGTGAGTCACCCTCAGCAAGGGCTCTCCATCTGGTCAGTTCGCTGAGTTGCAGCCCATTACATTTTATCTTGTCCTGGTGTAAATATCTATGCTGTTGTGCAGCTCAGCAAACATTCCTCCATCAATCTTACAGAAAGAATGGAACTATATGGAATGGGTGCAGTAATGGTCTTCATGACCCTGCTGAGATAGGAAACCTTATGCCACTGAATTGGCCACCGTCTTTTTTCTTTCCAGTTTTTAAATTCGCAAAGTATTTATGTGGCACATGGCGCCGCTTGGTCTGCATCATTTTAAAGAAACGTGATCACTTTTCTTCTACTGAAACCTTTTTATTTTTTCATGACAGGAAATGAACACAATGGAGGATGTTGAGTTTTCCTACTTTTATCTCCTACTCCCAAAGCACATTCTCTTGTGAGGGCTGATCTTTCTTTTCCAACTCTGTCATCTCAGTCTTGACTGCAATGACACAGCTGGTGCAACCTGGAATAACAGGCAGCTGTGTCCTTTGACGAAGCAATTCAGCAAATAAAAACTACAAAATACAAATAATTCGAAACATAAGGTAATGAAATACAAAGAGGTCTTTAATTAGCTTTTAAGTAAGCAAAGTTAATAGGTATATATAGGAAATAGTACTAAAGTAGCTGTACCATGAGGAGAGATTTGATTTAGTGGGGTCTTCTCTAAACTTGCTCAAATGAATGTCTTACTTTGGAGGTCTACAATAGATGTCAAGTTTGAGGATTACATTCTCAGTGCAGTTTTGGAACATGACCATGCATGTTGTGTTTATGAAATAAAATATTTGTATTATATATTATTAATTCAGTGAACATGTTTTGACTTTCCCCAACCAATGTAAATGATAGATAGATAGATAGATAGATAGATAGATAGATAGATAGATAAGTACTTTATTCATCCCCAATTGAGGAAATCCATCTATCATTTATCAAATAACCAGCACGTGTAGTATGAATATGAAAAGAAGCTCTTGAGAAATATTTATGTATGTTGTTCCCATTTGGTCCTGACCTGTTATAGCTTCCCAGAATAGGAAAAGAAATTTACACAAAATGTGGAGAGACATGAATCAGATGATGGTGCATTGATATTGTCTGCAATATAGAAAATAAAAGAATAATTCTGGGCATCCTCTTGTAATATATCATTTGCAGAGTTGCAATAATGGGACTTGCTTCTCGAGTCAGGCAATTCATATACATACGACAAAGGATCTTGACAAACATAAGAAAAAAAATAGTAAAGTGAATCAAGATTTATGAAAATATGTGTTATGAAAGAAGATAAAATATGCATTTAAAGTGAAGAAATTAACATACAGTATGACCAAACACCACACAATTTATGACTTGTATTCCGAAGATTACAGCCTCAAAGCACTTCCTGATCTCAGATTCAGAAAGCTTCTAAATGACATAGCTCACGGGCTCAACACTTTAATCTTCATTTTCCACCTGTCTCTCAAAATCACAAAACAAGTATGTTGATAGAACATTTCTTTGGGCTGATTTTGCTGTAGTTCATCTGGCAGGACAAGAAATAAATATGCAAGTTCTATTAAGAAATGTATCATGGAAGCTATCTATTATTTCCCACTGAAGTGGTTAGGTAAGTTGCAACTTATTTCAAAACACTAAAATAACACAATACACACATATATATATATATATATATATATACTTTTTTTTTTTTTTGGGCTTCAAGCCCTCTCAACTCAAAGTGAGTATGTAGTTTGCATGTTTCCCCAGCACGTGAGGGATTTTCTCCAGGTAATCCAGCTTATTCCGACAGTCCTAAAACATGCATGTGAAATCATGTCACAGTGTGTGTGTGTTCGTGAGTGTGCACACTGATCATCAGTGACCCTCAGTTGGATAAAGTAGTATAAAAGATGGATGTTTGGGTCTCATATCCGACATGAATCACAACAATGATGGGCTTGGGTCTGTCTAAATACAATATGTATGGGGTCACACCACGAGATAGAAACAAGTAAAAATTGCATGAACTGCATGATATGATACAAATACGCTAAACAAGTATGTTGCAAGGGTGTCCCGGGAAAGCAGAAGTCAATATCAAGAGTAAAAGTCGTTTTGGCTTGTCAAATTTGAGAAAACCTCAAACAAGTGGCATGAGAGGCATCCTGAGAAACTTCTGAAAGAGAAATCTGTATATCTATCATCATTTCTTAAATCCCTTCAAGGTTGTGAAGATATCTTCATCTTTCCTGGCAAGTGAATATCTATTGTCCTTCATGTTTCGCAGCAGTACCCAAACAAATTGAATTATATATGGCGAGTTGAACCCAAGATGTGAACTCTGTGTGAAAGTCCCCCTGGAAGTGTCCGTGTTCGGTGGTGTTCCTACTGGGCGATGCATTCCTTTTTCAGAACGGTGAAGGAACCCCATCCTCCAGTCACCCACCGAAGCAGTAATCCCTGTTCTCCAAACTGCAGGGAAGAATGTCATGCAGAACCACAAAATGCACAATCTCAGTACTATCACGTTTGGAATAATTAATTTCACGGCCTCTCTCGGCTCTTAAAAATCCCCTCTCACATGGAGGAAACCTAAACCAATTATAGTTTGTGCTGTAGTTATTTTAAGTGGACTAATTAATTTGATAAGAATCTGATTAATTGACTTAAAAGGCAAAAAAGTGAAGTGAGGGAAATACATTCTTAATTCCATCAATTGACATCAAATGCATTTCCCAGGCACTATTATGTAAGTGAAACCTTGAAGTCATCAGGAAATTTTCAAGGTAAAATCAGGGCCAAGCCTGAAAAAAGAAAGAGAAGGAGAAAACTTCAACAGCATTGGCAGGTGAGGTTAGAGCAATGTGTACATTATTAATGTCTGGTCTACATTTATTGATAACCATTACTTCCAAAGAGGCCATAATGTATATTCAAAAGGTTTTACTGTGATAGGCTATTGTCAGGCAAGTAGTAAGAGTTAGGCTCAAGGCTGCAGGAAATAAACACGTCTTAAACAATTTGCCTGAAAGGGACAGATTCATAATTGGTACAGGATGTATGAGTATACGAGTGTGTCTGTTCATGTTTTCTTGCTTTGTGGGGCCTGAAAACTACACTCAGACCCGAGGGTTAACCTGAGATTGAATACAGGGTTACAGGTAGAAGAAGGTGAAATTTAGAGATCTCAGTGACAACCTGTGCTTTGTCCAATGATAGCCCACTTTAAACTGGGTGGTCACGGTTAAGTTCTGGAGTTTGTTTTTGCGATTGTTGTGCTTATTTGTAATAAAAATGTTCTACTGATGCCATTTATATGTGTATGAGTAGAACCACATGTAATCGATGTACAAAATGAATATATTTACTGTATAGCAGACTTGAATTGCTTCACCTAACGCTTCCGTCTGAATAAAAAGGGACTCAATTAAATGGATAGAATGTCTCGACCGAATGATGAAGGAAAGTATATACTTACAGTTCATATAATCTCCATGCATGCTGACGCTATATATATATATATATATATATATATATATGTGTGTGTAGCTTCTGGAGCAAAACTCGGTGTGTGGCTGCCCACACACTTTCTCAGTGCGTGCAAACTGCTGCAGTCCCGGGTCCATCTTCTGAAATAGCTTTATATGCATACAAATATTTTATGTATGAAAATACCAGTCTGAAGCTACTGAAGCAAAACCATGGCTGTGTAAGGGAATGCTAATAAGAAGCCAGAGGGTATAGAGAGAAAGAATTAATGATTATATGTATGTGTGCGAGTGCAGAGCAAAAATGGATGCAGTGGGCAAGCTGCAGCTTATTTGAAGAATGTAAACATTGCTGAAAACACTCTCTCCTGCTGTCTGTGTGAGCGCAATTTTTTGTCATTGTGAATAAATTAAAATTAAAGTAATAACAATATTTTTTTATTTGTTTTCTCCTTTTGTGGAACCCCCCACTAACTACCGTACATTAATTTACCTGCTGTGTTCACTTACAATAAATTGAACAGGTCTCATTCCCATTAATTAGCCGGAGCAATGTAATGTGGAAACACTTTATAAAGTCAATACCTTACAATAATTTAACAGGCCTATATTCAGAACATGGAACTTTTTCTTTGGGGGTGGGGTGAAATAAATCACGAGTCGTCTTCATTTTCAAAAGCTTGCCTTCAACTATTAATGGATCACTACCCCGATTCTCCAGTCTGTGATGAATCACATAGTCATTATTTCGCAGCGGCCATCTTTAAAGGACTTTAGATAGATAAGATGAAATCATTCATTGTCTTCCAAGAGGAAATTTGTTTATACGGCGCACATTTTACATAGCAATATAAAGGCAGACATTGACAGTTCACAGCACTTGCACAGCATTGGCTAAGAACAAGAGATGCTTCCAAAGATAGACATGGTACACCGAGGTTGGAATACAGAAATGAAGACATGTTCTACTCCTTGTTTCGGGGATAATGCAACAACACTTTCTTTGGTTTGTTTGTCAAAAAACAAAACCCACAAATTTCCAGTTTGTTGAAGCGTATATAAATAAGCTCCTGAAACATATTCCGCCTTTGTCAACATGTTGATTCGGTTAGCTTTGGATAGACGACAGGAAATGCTCCTTTAAATTTCCTCAGATAAATAGAAGTGATATTCACTCAAATGAACCTCCGGTAGTTTTTTGGGGGTTTATTTTGATAGCGCACAATGTGACATTAGAAAGTGGACACTATGGGAAGGAAACAAGAGACGACTCGCTTGACAAGAGGGAAAGATTATTTAACGAGGAGCAATTTCTCGGCTCAGCACTGGCTTGAAGCGCTAATATTTTCTGTTTTACATTAATCCCTGCTTGGCAGTCACCTTTGTGGGGCCAGCTTATTTGTCAGTCGCTCCAAAAACAGCCCTGGCATCACTTACATCAATGCACTCCAAGGTTTGTATTGTGAGACATGAGTGTAACAGTGAAGAGAGAAATAGAGGAGCAGCGAGAGAGGCAGAGAGAAACTCAGCCAAGGAGACGGGGGAAAAAAAAAAAAAAAAAAAAGACCTACAATGAAAAATAACTCCAAAACCAACACATCGAGAGGCTTGGCAATCGCAGCGGGGGTTTTGCAGGCATCACAGACAACAGATTCACAAACAACACTGTGGTCTGGAATAGTGTCACCCCATGATTGATTTCCCCAAGCTGACTGATAAGTTTTCTGGGGTAGGCAATCTGTGAAGAAACGAATCAGTTGAGGTGAAAGAAAAACAATGTTTGAACCTGATGCATGGCAGCCAATACTTTGACGAGTAACATTTGCTCAGGGGTCAGTCACCTTGGAAAGGCAATCTGTGGGGAGCACCAGTGCTGACTACACTGTAAAGTAACTGCTCTTTCCCTGGGGCTTGCCTTTTTTTTTTTTTCTTCTTCTTCTTATGTGGGTTCCCCAGAAAGTTTCCCCCCAGAGACAAATTTTCATCCTTCTTTCACATCCCAACGGCTCATTTTGGATTATCCAAGGCATACACGCTCATTGGGCTTATTACTTGCATTACATTCTAATATCAAGATCATCCTGCATTCAGTTCCCAGTGTTTTCTATGAGTCATTCCATCGCATATGACTTCATCACCAAAACCAAAAGCTTTGGCCTACTTTATCTAGCCCTGCATGTTAAATATCCTCTGGTTAAATATTGTGCAGCTCTGACCAGCTTCAGTCCAACTGTTTGAGACTATTTATGGAGCAGAGTGGGTAGGTTTCTGGTCCAATAAGCCATCCCTTGCAATATTCATCGTTGATGTTTATAAGGCAGTATGTATCTGTCTACCAGATGCAGCATGAACATTGACACCCCTATGTTCCAATGAGAGCCAAAAAAAGACCAGACTAATAGGGCATACAGAAGCAAGGTCTGTATTATTATTTCTTTATTTAACACCCCAAATCCAGTATGATGAGGAGAAAAGAAAATACCACTATATCTTTTTTTTTTCCTCCAAGAAGACTAAGACTCAATCACAGCTCCAGGCAGCAGCAACACTAACAGTCACACATGGGGTGATTTGAATACCACAGTCTTCAAACACGAGAGAGACAGACTGTCCCACAAACAAACACTCACAATTAAAAGACAGGGAATGTTGGCAGGGGATGTGTGGTGTTCTTCAGTGCTCATTACAGGGGTAGGGTGACAAGGCAAGGTGAGGTGAGACAGGCCTGGCAGGATAAGTGAAGGGACAGAGGCTGGACCAGGAAATGGGTGGGGTAGAGGGAGGATGGTGCACCCACACTGATTTATTCGCGAGCTCATTAGCGGAGACAGGCTGGGGCACCTGGAGAACAGGGAGTTCACCCTCAATGGGGCTCATTACACACTGGCAGGGGAAGTGACCCAGCCGGGGCCAAAGTGGCACTCATCAGGGTAACACTGACTACCTTTTCTCAGACAGAACAAGACTTGGCCTCAGTCTGTGCAGTCTGTAGGAAGTCACATCTTTCTCTCTGTCACACACACACACACACACACACACACACACACACACACACACACACACACACACACACACACACACACACACACACACACACACACACACACACACACACACACACACACACACACACACACACACACACACACACACACACACACTGTTGAATCCTCTCAATCATTATTGTTCTCGCCGTCTCTGTGGGTTGACTGGCATCCACTATGATGTTCCTATGTAAACTTCATTCAGGATGAACATGAAAACACAAGGCAGTGCTGGCCCAACTGCTGGCATGATGTGGTTCTACATCATGTGGAGGAACCATAGAGGGTGAATAAATTACCTTTCCCCAAAGAAGGCCCCAGGGTATTAGCTTGAAGGGAGAAACGCTTTTTTCTTTCTTTTTTTTTTTAAGCCCATGGTTGTTGTTGGCAGAAATATAGCTGCAGTTCAGGAAACTGGTTGAGACAGCCCATGAGTCTTTTGTCCTAGAATTCATGTGTGAATGATCACCGCATCCATAGCGACACACTGTGTACCTGAACAATAGCATTGGCTGGGTGGCTAAAAGGCAGCCAATTACGATAGGGTTGGGGTATCTTGCTGATGGGAGGCGAGCCAATTAAGCTGACAGAGCAGAGAGTGCTGTGTATGGAGAGAAACTGGCAGGGCGTGCTAGCCTCAGGAGCTACACAGAACCAATAGGGGGCTTGAGCTCACTTTAGCCCACTCACGAGCCCTGCTGGGGTGTGAAGTGCATCACACAGCTCCAAAAAAGGACCCCTTTAGTGCTGGGGGGGGGGAAAAACCACACAAAAAAAACCCAGCCCTGGTGCAGTTGCGATTTCTATGCGATTTTGCCTCTCTGTCTCTTATCTGTTAGCTGTCCTTCCGATTGATTCAAGATCAGCCATGAGCCATTAATTAGCTGGATATGGAGTCCTGTTAAACAAAAGCACCTCGTCCTATCTCACCGCCAGACAAATGTGGAATGTTTCTACAGTTGTCTCATCATCAGATCTATTATTCATCTTTTTTTTCTTTTTTTTTAACAACACGATAAGAATTCTGTGAAATAGAAAAAAGCTCATTAAACTATCGTCAGATGAAAATAGATCGTATCATAAAGAGATGGCGAGGATGTGGCAAAACAAGCGAGAGTGACGTTGAGTTAAGGAGATGGGTGTGACAGTGGAAGAGAGGTGAGACCAAGGAAGCTGGCGTGTATAGAAGTGTGCATGTTGCAGAAGGAATTGGACGTTTTAGAGAAGTGAGAGGGATGAGAGTTGGTGGCCAAAACAGAACATACCAGTCATGTAGACACTGGTCATAAAACATGAATCTGGATTTGATAAGGCACAGTTTCGGAGATTACTGCACTGTTCCTGCCATACATCATTTAATCAATTAGAACTTCCACCCCCAAAAAGCGGAAATGAGGGATTACAGTGATGTGCACATGCTTGGCAAGATTTTTTTCTTCTTCTTAATCTCAGCTTTTCATGCATCTGATCCTTGACGTCAGAATTCACAGATCACTCCAAATTAGCTCTTTGACTGATGAAGGATTTATCATCCCTACAGGGTTTGTCAACAGGAAACATCTAATCAATCCCCAGTTCATTTCAGATCCACATTTTTTAAAGAACTGTTTTTTTTGGGGTTTTTTTTTAACTTGCCCAGAAGAAAAGTGAAAACATGATTCAAAAAATGGTTTTAATTAGGCAAAGGGAACATGCAAAAAAAAATAAAAAATCCATAAGATGGATTGAGTGAGCTACACTTGCAAGTTTTTAGCTCAAGGTCAGTCAAATTGCTGACTGGTGTCTGAAATTAATGACAAGTAATTTGCAGAGTCTGACATCAGATCTCCAGAATCCTTCAATGTTTCAAATGAGAATGTGTGGATGGGGAAAAAAAAAAAAAAAAAGGATTCCTTCATCAGTAAGCCTGAGGTGAAGGTGAAGGGTAAAAGTTTGGTATATTTAATTTCCCTCAGGCTGTGGATCCTTCATATTCTAATATTTATTCTTTCAGTGTGCAGATTTAATAGACAGGTGCCTGGGAGGTTGTGCATCACTGTTGGCTGTAAGGATGACTTGACTTTTCACCTGTCAAATGCCATCTCAGTGTGCACTGGCCCTACTTCTAGTCTGGTGAGACCCCCCCCCCCCCCCAAAAAAAAAACAACAAAAAACAAAACACAGATATACCTCACTGGAAGACTATAATGAGAAAAGGTTCAAGCTTAAATAGTTGGTTGATCTCGATGGAGAATTTATTATGAAAAACCTGACTTTAACACACACACCAAAGTGCAGAAAGACACAGCTATGAATGCCTCTGGGCTTTGAGGCACTACCTTGGTCAAACAAGTGAACAATACTGATACAGCGAGGAAAGGGGAGAAAAACAGTATACATCCTGGCTAACGGGGCACTTTCATATTTCTTTCTCGCTTGCAAAGTTATCACCCCACCTACAGCCCAGTGTTGCTCTCCCCATATGATTGAGGACATCGGGGTGCGCCAGTATTCTATGTAACCCCGTAAAGATTTGGCAGCATTAATAACAGGAACAGCCTAGAAATTGGTCACATTGCTATGCTACCATTTTAAAGAATAATGACTTATCAGATTCTCAAAGTGGCATGATCAGTAAGAGGAAAGTAAAGTACTATCAGTGTTTAATGGCCTCATAATGAGGTTGTCATCCTCTTGAACAAGAGTGTCAAACATACAGCCGGCCCATGACATGAAATTTGCCAGCTGTGAGAAATATATTTGATCATAATTTCTCCACAGATGTAGTATTGTGTCTACATTAATGGTAATTTCTAGATTTTGACAAGACATTCTGGTCATAATATGTGCTCGCGTATTATATTTTTTGGTTTCAGCTGCATGTGACCAAATTCTGACCAAACACAGTATAATAAAAATAAAAAAAATCCACTGTGATCTGCAAGTTGTAAAGCACATGGTGAACTGAGGCATAATGTTGTTAAAATTGCAGTTGTTTTGTTAAAATTTCAAGTTTGCAAAAAGGATAGTTTATTGAATTTGAACATCCTAATGAAGCCATTAAAAGTGAAATGATTTTCATAACGGCACAGGAGAATGTGTCTGTTAATAAAGAAGTGACTGAAGTGAAGGCTTTTCTTGTTTAGCATGGCACTTGTGTTATTTTCTCACTGTAATGTTCCACTAATCTCGGGTTTAGACGACATCATATTTCAATTCAATAACTTTGAAAATGCTCATGTATTATTTAATTTGGGTCGCAGCTTAATATTTCGGAGTGACAGTTGGTCCCGACGTTCGAGCAGTTGATAACAAAATAAATGGGATTCACAAACGGTTTTTGTTTTCTTTTTGGTGATATCGAAGGACTTGTGGTCAAGCTTGTAAAGATGTCTAAAACCCTGCTTGAAACAGAACCTTTGCAAAAGCAGGGAAGTTTAGTGATTCATTTATTCAATCAGTCCCGTCTAACTGGCCAAACTCTTTATTTGAAGATTGAGTTATTTCTATTTTGACACCGCTGTCTCGCAACTGCTATTTGCGCCTCCGGAGCTCAGAGCGAATCAGGCTCCCAAACTGCCAACTGTTGTATCCAACATGGACCCTGAGCTGTCACCCACGATCACATGTGCCACAGGACACCTGCCATGGAGAGTCTCGGGGGCAATAAACTGAAAGCTTTATAATGTGTCCTGATTCCATACAAAATAAATGCAGTTCCATTCAAGTTTTAAAGCCAAATGTCCTTCCTTTTAAATGTGAGATAATATGGAAAATCCATCATAGATGCACTTTCAGCAATACTCGGGAAAAGCTATAGTGATTATGGTGCATTTCTCCCCAACCCCAATTTTGGGAATATTGGGGTGTAAAAACAATCAGGTAAGTAAGCAACAGGCTTTTTTTTTTTTTGGGTCGAATTCCTGAAATTTGACAAACAAGCATAGAAAGTTAATTTATCAGAAAATAGAAAAACTCATGAGTCCCTGAGTGCCGCCGGCCTCTCAGTCATAGATTTTGCTTACTGCCCCCCCCAAGTGAATGGATTTTCAAATATGTTTCTCGATGATTTTCTCACCACTCTGACTGCGACTCTCGGGGCACAAGAAAACATTGCTAGAGTGGTTGTCTGGTAGACCCATCGACAGAAGTGGTCACCATACATTATACACTTTCGGCACTCTTTGTCAGACACACTGAGAGCAGACTGTACTTTGTGAACACCTTTGTTGTGCTTAGCTGTCATTGTCCCTGCTGGTCATTGAAAACCTTTTCACAAATATCAATGGCTGGGTTTACATTATGTCTTAGTTGTGTACTTTGTGTATTTTGGTAGTGGTTACAAAGTCAGTCAGGGCTTATGTTGTAATTTTACACTGTGACATATATGTTTATTGAATAAAGGTATTAAAAATAGCTTTAATAACAGTCTTGACATTGTCTCCAAGATACTTGTATTGCATACTATAAGTTATTTATATTTCAGTGGATCCAATTACTAACCTAACCAGAGCTGATTTGGTCTTGTAGCATCATATAACACTCGGTGGGATAGTGAGTCATTGTAATGCCCTGTCTGTCTAGATCTAAATTAAATAAATGAGATGCAGTTGATGCCAGAAAAGGGAACAATGAATGACACAACGGCTCCAGCCTTCCACACCACTCCAAAAAAGCAAACTGCTTCCATTCTTAAAGTCTTAGAGCTGGACTTAGCATCAACTGCAGAATAAAATAATTATCCATCCCACCTTCCAATTAACAAAGCACCGTCACTGCAATCTTATATCTTATAGACCTTATCTGAAAACAATGTCACATTTAGTATATCTGCTTGCTGACGCCAACATTCACTCAGCTGGAGTACAGCTACAAAAACTCACAGGAAAAAAACGACCATATTTTGCCGTGTTCTTGAAGCGTCCACCTCCAGATGGTAATAATACACGTTGGAAGAAAGTGCAACAGTGGCTTACCTAACCTATAGTGCTACTGTAGCGAGTCTTGCATTTTTAAAGTCTCTCTTCATTTATCGACACTCTATATCCTATTCTTTGGAAGACTTTGCAGGTTTGATGATCAACGGGTTTCCAGAAGATGTATCCCATCTTACTGCACAGTACATTTGGCTGCAGTAATTTTTAAGGAAGGGTAAACGGCGTTAAAACCAAAAGCAATTACTAAATCAGCCTAAAGTCCTAGCTCCTACATGAAACTGATCCACTGCTGTTTCAAGGCACAAATAAATAGAATATATCTTAAGAAACATCAGAACCATAATATAGTATACCATTTAAAAAAAACATCCTAGGATGAATTTATACTCAGACTATGAGCATGTCCTTTGTGGAATTTATAAAATCCACTCAACTGTTGCTGCATTGAACAAGATTAAAATGAAAGCTAATAATACATAATTCAGGCGGCAGTCATCAGGTTTCCTCCGATCCACTGTCAAGTCAATTTGACATCAGTAGTCCGCCTGGTAATTTCTGTCTCACATCCATCAGTGGCTCATCCCAGTCCAAGGTAACCATCAAGGGACAGCTCTAATTTGCTGGTGTAATTAAAAGATAATGGTCAGTATTCACAGATGTCAATAGTGTTCATGTGCACACCTTAATCACGAGATAACTACTTTGATGCAGAGGGAGACACTGCCAGGGCTACCTTGAGTTCACTGTCTGCTTACTGCCCATTAAGGAGCTTCAAATGATGAAGAGTGAAGCTTCGTGTCAAGGACGAACCGACATGCTCCACTTTTTCCATGAGACCTGTTTTTCAAAACAGAAGAAAGGAAGGCCTGAACTCTCTTCTGTACAGTGTATAGGGTTCTGATGTAACTCCGACGAAGTGATAAACAATTTCAACATTTTCAATGTGCCACACGTTTCGAACTGACTTTGTTCATTTGACATTAGTTCAAGCAAGGCGAGTAAACCTGCCTCCTGCGGATTTGACCCGCTTCGCCATGCTGTCGCCAAGTCGCATTGACCAACTAGAAAAAGAATTATTAAAGAATTTTTTTCTTCAATCACTGCCAAGGACACACAGATACATACCAGTCAATGGCACAGATGTCTGTGTCAAGCCCACGATGAGATCGCCTTCAGGAGGACAGACAAATTGATATCGCCTTCTCCTCGGCTTCTTTTTGGAACTGCCAGAGAAGCTCAGCCTCGAAATTGTGCCGACCTCATTTTGACGACCAGGTGAAGTGACCGTTTAGCCGTCGGCCAAGTCTCACGTTCGTATTGTATTGCATGAACTTTGTTGAAAAACATAAAATTGCTTTGAAATGTCACCTATTCTACGGTGTTGTGTCTTGGACAAGAAAGTTGGCTGCATGCTATTCCAGGCATGTCACAGACATCAGCCCTCACCTCCAGCAGCCTTTTAATAAGCGATCGCACTGTTTCTCCAGGCAACCTCTTTCCCTCTTTTCTGTTTCTTTGATAGCTCTGTCAGTCATTCCACCAGCACGAAGTCCGATGATTTCCCACACGCAATTCCCCCCTCAGGTCAAAATGGAAGGGTCGGTCAAAACGTCGTATTGATTCAGAAAATACAGTACATTAGAAATGTTAGCAAGACGCAGATGAGACTGAACTTCAGGGACCTTATTTCAACTCTTATTGTGAAGTTGCTCTGTTTAACTCGAACAACTGCCTTATTGCTGTTATGCTTGTTCATCGTATTAACAGTGATGCTAACGCGTTAATTAGCAAACCGTTACTCTCCAATGACTCTCCTTTTTTTCAGTAGCGAGTAATCTAACGCTTTACTGTTTCCAAACCGGTAGTGAGATTAAAGTTACTTCTCCAGGCCACTGTGCATTACTGTTGTAACGTCCAACAAGACAAGTTTCATCTCTGCAAAGCCGCTTAATTATCAAACAGAACCGGGCCGCTCCACTCTCAGCCAATCACAGACCAGCTCGCTCTAATGGTGCGTTCAGGTGACACAGGAGAACAGGAACTGACAAACATGATCACAAAACCATATCATTGCAACAAGAACACAACTGCAGAGGTGTTAGACTACTTTCGTAATTTTCTTGAGTAAAAAGATATATTGGCAGGAAGCCCCGCCCCCTTTTTTCAGAGTTTTCCTTTTTTCTGTTGAGACAGTGGGGGGGTGTTGTCGGCAGCTGCTGAAAGTAACTAAAAAGTTACTTGTGTTCTAACTTGGTTACTTTTAAAAACAAGTAATCAGTAAAGGTACTTTGGAGTACCTTGTAATCAGTAATCAGATTACTTTTTCAAGGCAACTGTGGCAACACTGTTGTTTAATCCCGGATCAAACTAAATGAGTGTCTTCGTTCCTCCAGTTGTGTTCATTTGAAAGATCAGAAGACAGTTACTAATCTCTTCAAAAAGTCATGGAGTTACTTTGCTGATTGCTTAAATAATAATCACACCAGTTACCTGTGTCACATTAACTGTTTCCGTTCGTCAGGATGACTTTAGGTAGTTGCATTGCTGTGACACATTAGCTGATCTGCCCACACTGCGAGTCAAACTAATGACTGATCTACTCATCTTGTTCGGCTGAAGTGACATTAGATAGCGCCACCATTTAATGGGTTGTTTATGAAAGTCTGCTATTTATATACCGCATGCTCCCATAGGGGAATGCGATTGTCTGCAGCGAAGCAGAATTCTGCATCAGACATCTTCTTGAAAGAAGGAGCTGAAGACAACAACAAGAAGCAGCAACAGACTAATAAAAGTTAAGATGAGGCCCATGAAAAAGCTCACAACCGCCACAGAGTCGAGAGCAGCTTCACAGATGTATCCGCGTAACTACGTAATCCAGTCTGTCTTTATTTATTAAAGCAGTTTAAAGGAACCACAGGGAGCCAAATTGTTGTACACAAACTAAAGAACACAACAAAAAAAAAACAAGGACTAATAAGAGTTACATTGAAAACTAAACTTTATGTAAAATAAGTAGCTCACGCATTAATATCAACATCATACATGGTGTTTAAAGCCAAGGGGAAGAGGCAGGTTTTGAGATTTTATCTAAATAGTAACACGTCACAAGTTCATGGAAACGTCAGTAATTGTGACCGCATCATCAATTTCACAGTAATCAGTTACGAGGGCATCACCGCTAAAAATCAGTGTTACAGTAATATGGTATACCCAACACGATCAATGCAGGAAAATTTTTTTTATGGAATTATGTGATTTGAAACTTGACAACAAACACTTTAATTTGCAAACCCATGAGTGAATTGGAATAGCAATGTTTTACGTATCGCTTGTTCTTTCAAAAGGATGAAAAAAATATGTGCTGCTTGTTTTCATGTTTTCTGTGTGTATGCACTGCACCTTAGAATCCTCCCTCAGCAACAAAATAGAGTAATTTCCATCTCAATGACGATGTCACAGAAGCTTTTCATCTTAATTTTGAGTGTTTGAGATTCCACTCTTTTGTGCCGGTGTACAGTGGGACTTTATGATTTAGGAGTTTCATTTCAAACTCTGAGTTTTCTATTTTCAGCCACATATATTTGAAATGGGAAAAAAAAAAAAATGAAGAAATATGAACACAATGTGGAAGCTTAAAGGTCTAACCATGTTATTTGGCCAAGCAACACAGAAGATGGAGTCATTTTTTTTTTTTTTTTTTGAAGCTGCATTATGATGTAATCCTTTGAGCTGGAGATCGGAGGACCCTGATGGTCACTCCCACTGAAATTAGCTGCTGGAATGAATCTCGCAGTCATTAATGAACAGTCTTATCACACAGCCGCAGATCAAGATTAATGAGTTGTAATAATGATGCATACCTGTAAAGTGACATTCACTTCAAGGATATTTAATGAAGCTTCATCCTTCCCTGTCTCGGCCAAGATTCATAACTGAGACGCAGATTGTCTTGGATTGTTCTCCATAAATTACATCACGTGTCTTGTAAAAGAAATCATATAAGCTAATAACAGTATGCCAGTTGTAAATATTAATGTGATTTGCATTAATCTCCATTAAATTACCAAGTTAATGATAAGGGGTTTTATATCAGACAAAATTATCACCCATTAAATCCGAAGGCCATTGTGTATTGTATTCAGTTAATGTGATAGTGGAATGAAGCATTGTTACACTCTTATCATAAATCATCTCCCTAAATTTATTAAAAAACACTCTTCATGTCAAGTGTTATTTATAGCAAAAGTAAAGTCCTGAAACTTGCTCAAAAATGTCTTGACTAACTGCGGGTGAAGGTCACCACCAGTGTAACTAGCGTGAGATCAACAGACATTCTGATGGTTTCCACTGATGTCATGTCTACGAATAGAACTATTTTACCGACGGCGAAGCGCATGCTGCAGCATGTTCTAAGGCTTTCCTTTTAGCCCTTTGCCTGACATTCAGTAAGAAAATCTTTGCTTTGATTACAAATGTCATTTATTTTCTTTTATTAATTGTTGACGGTCTATTATTATTCCTGTTATCCCTTTCATGAATATCATGCATATCAGTAGGCATTAAACCTACACAATAGAGTTTCAGGATACGTACTAGTTTGGAACCACTGCACTTATAGTGACACATTAATTACAGAAAATCCAAACAGAAAATTTATTCTTACACATTTGTAGCCTGCCTCTCGGATGAAAATACAGTGTAAAACGTGTTAAACTGATTTGTTTGACATCCGATATTTTGTCGCTCATCACATCACCTGGTAATATTATCTGCATACAATGATAATGATCATTTGCACAGCAGTCCTGACTTCAACCCCACTGAACACTTGCAGGATTAGTTTGGATGGGCCGCCTGTGCCAAACAAATGCTGGTTGAGGAATGTGATTTCAGCCCACAGCAGTTTGTGAGCAAGCTGGTGGCCACCATGAGGAGGAATTGCCAGGCTGCTATTGATGCTAATGAGGTTTGTTGGCTCGCGTTTGTTCAATGAATACATTATTTGACTTTAATTATCTAATTCTCCAAATAACAGTCAAAAAGCAAAGAAAATATGTTTATTAGCACACTCAGTTCTGCTGTTCGTCCCCAAAAATGCCTGCTCCTTCAAACAGTTTAAGCATGCGTTTCAATAATATAAGCTTAAATTAATAATTAATAATTTAATCAACACAAACTTGTGTTTAACAATCTTTTTTTGGTGGGTAAGTTTTGTGAATTGAATACAGCTTGTGTAAGTCTTTGGAGGTGTTTAGGCCCCGTTCACACGGTAAAGCTTTCAAATTATGCATTATGTCCATTTACACGACGACGGTGCAAATAGCTACTGAAAAAGTAACTTTTTTTGAAAATGGCTCGCAAGGTGGAACTTTTTAAAAATGCCTCAGTGGAAACTTTTCTGAAAGTTCATGTGAAACACAGCTGTGGTTAAATGTTTTTTCTTTTATCCAAATAGAATAACAAGAAGGAGTCACTAGAAACTTTTTTTAATGCAGAAGCTCGCCATGGGCCGTTCACATGAATCCCTCCCAAATCTCACCGTTCACGCGCGCCGTGTGTTTGGCCATTAAATATAAGCACATGAGGGAACATAAGAGGTTCAAGCGTTGTGGTCAAAATATTACAGAGCGCATTTACACAAGTTAACCTTTCTATAATTACTCGCACATTTCCCAGCAGTGACCGTGTTGTATTGTCAGGAAATGAATTTGGATGCATTCCATGGTAATTAATTTATTTGGTTGGCTGATTCGAGAGGAGGATTTTGTGAACAATTGAAGACTGCTTGTAAAAATGTGTTGAGCTTTACAATAAGCTTAATTTCCAGCTAAAATTTACCAGTAACATCCTGGTGGAGTGGCTGTGGCTCAGTTGGTAGTGCTGTCGTCTCCCTAACGAAAGGTTGCCGGTTTGATTCCTGTCTCCTTGAGCAAGACACTGAACCCCAAACTGCTCCCAGTGGGTGGACCGAGTGCCTTGCATGGCAGCTGCCTCCATTTATGTGAATGGGTGAATATGATTAACATTGTAAAGCACTTTGGAGGGAATTATAGTGAATATATATATGTATATAGACACATCAAAAAACTTGCTTTTGATGCTGTGTTTTTGTGCTTGGATTTTTTTCATCATGGACTATATGAGCACTCATTTAAAAATGTATCTTGTAATTATCGAAGCCATCGTTAATGACGTCTGAAATTACGGTCCATTTCAGTGCGTTCACTACTTTTGTATTTGTCAGATCACCTGCATCTGTGATCAGACTTTATTTTGAATTCATCTTTCACGGGAAGTAAAATTGTCTGTCAGTCAACCAGAGGGCAATAGCCTCTGGCAGTTATGTTTTTGGCAAGGCCCTGGAATTAAAAATCATACTTGCACTTCATATTTTATAATCTTCTCCCTCCAAGGACTTATGAGTCTAAAACCAAACTTTGGCTTATAAGAAACTCTAATTATGTCTAAGAGCAATGGGTGCCAACCTGGAGTCCCTGACCCGGGGGGGGGGGGCTGTCAGGCTCAAAGATCACAGTGGTGGGAGGGGGCCTGAGGCTCTGCCTGCGATAAGGTTGTCAAAATTTCAACATTTAAAAAGAAAAAAAGATTATAATCATGATATCACATTTTTTTGCAATTTAGAGCAGGTCCAGGAAACTGCTAATTGCTTTTATTTCAAACGATCCTACATTTTGCATGCTCATATTAGTTAGTTTTGCCACCAGCATTTGGCTTCACTGTGATTTTTTTTTTTCTTTGGCAAATCTGAGGTGCCTCCAGTGTTTCTTCGAGGTGAATTGGGCAGGTTCCAAGGGAAAACAGTTGGTTAACCACTGTGGTGGAAACCCATTAAAACTTATTCCGGCATAATAATGGCAATAACTAGATATTTAAGAAAAATAAAATCCACTAAAGCAAAGTAGTGGAAATTATCCACAAAATAAGGCAGCCAACATTTTTATATGACTTTGTTATGGAAAAGCCCATGTTGTTATTTCTCTCATTAACAAGTGTTATTGTAGCATGAAGAAGACAAAATGAAAGTGGTGCTCAATTACACCCACACTCCAGGGATTTATTATCAAGTCCTCTGCTGCACAGTAGGATTTTTATTTTAAATTTTTTATTTTTTTTTTACTAGGGACAAGGTGACACATATTTTCAACATTTTCCTCCTTGCACAAATATTTGTTCAACAATGCAGCAGCTCATCATAATAAGTGGATGAAAAAAAAATATATATATATATAATCCATGGCTTTTGTTTTTACTTGGGTTTGTCTCACTTATAATTTCCTTTACAAATAAACTTTTATTATTTAATATAGGACCATGTCGTTAATAATCAAATAATTTTAATTCCAAGGTAATTAATGAATACAAGCTGTAATATTTTACATGCTTACTTGTTTTGACTCTTCATCTTTCCTTCATTAATGAAATTTCTATTATTTTGAGTGTTTAATTGAGAAATAACCCAATTTGGAAAAAAAAACTCCATGTGTATAATGAAATGACAAACGTTTATATGTGATATTTTTCTGGTCCCTCTCTCGCTCTGCTTTGGTTTATGCCTCTGTATTTTCTATATTTGATCACCAGGTGCATCCATTCTGTATTATTATTTCTATATTTTTGGTGACCAAGTCTAAAATCTATCAGATCACGGGCTGTAGTCAAAACAGGGTTTTCCATCCAAACGAGGTCCCGATAATGATTGCACCTGCTTATCCAACAGCCCACGTGAGTCAGATTCCTATCTACTGAAGCAAGAGGAAAGAACATAGCTTCTCTAAACAGGAGCTGTAAGCATTTTAGATGTGTTGAACTCCGGTTTCCCATCTCTATACAGTGGGAGTTTAATCTCATTCCAACTGACATATCCCCAGGCACGATTTTCTGGAAAAGAAAAAAAAAAAAAAAAAGAAGAAGAAGAAGAAGAAGAAATCCGAAACAAAAAAAATCAGAACAGATTAAAAAACATTTTTTTTTTTTTTTGGTTTATTTCCGATTCAGGAGTACCAGTGTGGATCTCTCTCTCTCTCGCCCCCCATCTCTCAGTCCGTTTTGACAGAGATTATTTTATCTTATTTGCTGGGGTTCTGGCCATGCTGGCCACGGGGCTGAGGGGGCTTTTATAGACTAATCCCCCACAAAGCCAGTAATAACCTGTCAGTTCATCCCCAGCCAACCCTCTTACCCCCACCCCTCGTCGACTACCCCACGTCCAAGTCCCACTAACCATCCACAAAGATACCAGAATGTGGAAGAAAGGCAGGGGGCCAAAAGATAGAGCTGTGTGGGGGTAATGCCAGGCTTGAGGCACAGGGCCAGGCATCCTAACTGAACCGTGAATCTTTTTTTTTTTTTTTCTTTTTCTTTTCTTTTTTTTCCACAGGAAATGGACAGATATCTTTCCACAATGAACCGTGACAGCAGAGAGCAAGTCTTCAAACGAGCACTCGGTCTGATGTTGGAGGTTTTCTTGGGTTTTTTTTTTTTTTTTTTTGTTGCCTACAGTCTGGCGAGATGATAAGAACTCGTGGAGGAGAGAAAAGGCAGGGGTGGAACAGTTTTTGGGCAACTTTGACATGGAGACCACAAACACAATTAGAATGAACACATTTAAAGATAAATGAAGCAGACAGCGGAGAAACAATTTGGTTTCAACCCACACATCGCCTGCTGCTGTAAAGGTTTGAGCAAATTGAAATGGGCCCAAACTCGATCGTGTACGCGCACTCAACTGGCAGTTTAATGATAAATCTGGAATATTGGACAAGCGTTCCAGTAAAAATACTTATATACATGTGCAACATTTCAAGGTGTGTGTGTTAGATGACAGGTCAGCCTTCAGCGGAGATGTTATTGTGGCGAGCTGGCTTCTAAGGACTTTTATTTGCAGACTTACAAACTAAAACATCATTATATCAGTCACTCTTTTATCTTATTTAAATTTTTTCTTTTTGGCCAATACGTTTGGTAACTTTGGACACAAATATACATCCCTCTTTGTATGGCCTAATCCTGTGCAGGGTCAGATGGCGATAGAACCAATCCTCACCAATGGGCGAAGGCAGGATACATCCTCAGTCCATCACAGAGAGACAGATAACCATATAGACTCACATTCAAACCTTACGGGCAATTGTAGAGTCACCAACTAACCTGAACTAACATGGAGCAAATCCATCAACAGACCGGAAGAATGTGCAAACTCTATCTAGAAAGGCCTTGGCCGGTATTTGAACCAGCACCTTCTGGCTGTGAAACGAGAGCGGTAATCGTTGCAACCCCATGCCACCACGTTGAACTTGATAAAAATGTGTGCTTGTTTGGGCTCAGCGCTCCATCCAATCACGGCATGGAAAACTCAAAGCAATCTGCAAATTGCAGAAGATTGTTCTTGAGTAAATGACGTCCTAAATCATTCAATACCCTTATTTGGTCTCTCACATTTACATGTGATGCACACCCAAATCGAACAACTGGACCCATGAAATATTTATTACAGCATTGCATATCTTGTCTGCTTTGCTTAACATTTATTACATAGATTCTTTTTTTTTTAAATACATTAAGTCTCATCCTTCTTGTAATCAATGATAAACTGATTTTTTTTGTGTTACTTGACGCCTGTGATGTATTTTCCATTGTAACTTTATGCTATCAAACTCAAAAGTCCATCAGATTTTTACTTTAATTTCAGCTTTCAAAACGGACAATATAACCAGTGAAAAAAAAATAATAAAATAATACACATACTGTAATGTTGAGGCTGTATTATGGGGCTGTATTTCATTCCACTGAATATGACAGATAAGATGTTAATCCATGCCTCTTTATGAAAATGCCATTCATATGTCCATCCAGCATGATGATATTGTGTGAGTGGGAAAGAAATGCTGTAACAAAAAGTCCTATCTATGCTACTATTAGTTTAATGGTTTGATTATATACACACACACACACATAAACACACACACACACTTATATATATATATTTATATATATATAAACTTAACGGTTGGGATTATGTTTTTCATTGAAACCTTAGCCTGTCACAAATAAGAAAATAAATCAATAAAGCTTGTTTCCTTGTTCACAGCTGTTGTACAGTTCTGCCTCAGTGGCAGCCCACTACTGTGCTCGCATGCTTTCATCTCATCCCTGCCTTGTCTTTCTGCCATACCTTCCCTGTTGGTTATTTTTAACCTCTCTTCCCTTGGTCTCATTTGGGCCAGATGGAGTCTGCCCCGAAGCATGTGTTTGGGGCAAAGCTGCACTCCTGGTTAGCCTCTCTCACTAGTGGAATGAGGCCTGTCAGAAGGCATCAGGGTGACTCATCTCGGGAGGATGTGCTAACACATCATTGCCCCAGACTTTTCTGCGAGGGTTGATCGTCCATGAACAATGCAGTTCCCGTCGCATGCTCACACTTGGCCAATTTATCATCTCGCCTTCAACATGGGGCAGGAGGGAGGGAGACGGCGAAAGAGGAATAAGTTTTAATTCAGGCATAGAGAAATGTTTTGTTTGTGTTTTGCCCACACTGGGACAGGCACCGGCATTCCGTGTGAACCGAGTCATTTGTTATCCGTTGCCACTATACGGCATGACCTTTCAGTTTATAGCTCATGTGAAATATTTAGCTTTTACTTACACATGGGAATGGGTAAGAATGCATCCCTTTTCTTCAGCTCGGCCCTGTTTTACATACAAAGTAAAGCATCAGCCATGCTCCATGTACCCTCAGTGGGGGTTGTGCGTTTTTGTTCGGACGCCCGTGGTTTTAGCTGCAAATTTTATGCAAGTTTTTGTGTCGCCCCCCCCCCAACTGCAATCTACTGTGCTGACGAGACTGTGTGATTGCGGTTTGTGCAGTCTCCGTGTTCCTGCAGAGTTTCATTTTGGTGATGGTGCACAAAAGCGGCCGCAGATCCCTGTTGAAGCATCGACACCAAAGTGTCACACTTACTTGCGTTACAAATAGAATATTGCAATACATGTGCAATGTCTATGAAGTGAAGAGGTAAATGAAGGTTGTTTTGGTCTTCAGTATCACAGATATGCATAAATAACCCCCCCTTGAGCTATGAATAATATCATAATATTATTGTTATTCTAAAAGTGGTGGAAATATAGTGAAATTGTTTTACTTGGTTTATTTGTTATCTGGCATCATTAATCATTGTTCACACAACTTGGAAAAATGATTAGTTAAACAATGTCTTCCAGCTGTGATAAAACAAATCCCTACCGTAATGTGGGTTTTTAAATTGATGTGGCCATTACCTCAGTTAGTGTTTTTATTCAGATAACTTTTTCTTTTTTTTTTTTCCAGCACTGACGGGAAATTTATATTTTACACCAGATGAAACCACTGCATTGATAAAAAATATATTTATTTTGAGGAAGCACGCACTATGCCTTGGAGACATGTTCATGTAATGGAGTGATTATTCCAAAATAATCAGCAGCGAGGCTTGCATATGAAATTCATCGCCTCGAGCCACAGATCAAAAATTCCCATCACAACATTTCGTACAAATGTACATCTACACTGAGGCAGGAATCAACAGGGCTTGGCAGGAGGAGTAATTGAAGGGTGGATTTTAAAATCACTTAGAGCTTCGTCCTAGTGTGTTAAAAATAATATTGCCTCCTGTGAAACAGCCAAACCACGTCTTGAAATCGTGCAGCTTTCCGTAGAGGTGCGTATTATGCAAAGGACAGAGCTATATTGCATTGATCACCCTCTGTAAAGAGCGCTCCTCTTTCCTCTCAATTGCATTAACTCCTTTACTAGACTGCTGGCAGCGTGTCCATTCTGCGACTGCACTGACAAAGCAGTAAACAGGATGGTGCATTTCAAACACCGCAGATACTGTCTATGTAAGTCTATGTAAATAAAAGCCAAAGATTTCTTTCTCACTAAACTGCACATGTCAGAGAAAGTTTGCTGAACCATGGTGAAGAGAATGAACTTTATAATACTGAATAGTTCCGTTTAATCTGTTTATCATTGCTTTTCGTGAAACTGAATAAAAAACAATTTGTCTCGTTTGAATATTCTGAAGTTCTATAATATATATATATATATATATATATATATATATATATATAATATATATATATATATAAAATGGAAAAGTGGACTCAGTTTGTAGCAAGCTTTGTTGAAGGGGTATACCAGGAACACTTGTCTATGCAGTAATCACTTTACACATATCGTTGTATGAGTATTACTGTTAAAACAACTAAACCCAATGGTGTTAGGGTTTGCGCTGCTGTCTCACAGCAAGATGTGTTGTTTCGCGTCTGGTTCTGGTTCTGTGTGGAGTTTATAGGTTCGTCCTCAGTGTGCATGGGTTTTCTTGATGTCCTCCAGTTACTTCCCACGTTCCAAAAAAACATATATTTGTGTGGTTAATTGATTGAGTTCACTTTTGGCCAGATTTGAGCTGTGAACAGCTTCAGTCCCTCACATTACAAAACCTGTGTGAAGTGAGTTTACAATATAATTACAAACAATAAAACAATATGGGTTATTATATACCAATTGAAAACACTAATATGAATATATTAACAAGAACATACCTTTCTCTGTGACTTGAATATTTAATACATTTATAATAGTGTATTATTTTCGGTGTGGGTGTTTTCTTTTGTCAAATACAAATAAACTGAATCATCTGTCATGGAAAATAGTGCTGTCTCTCAGAGAGTATTAATACAGAGCAAGAGAAAGGATTCATATGAATTGTTGATTTCCTTCAGGTTAAATCAGACCAAGAAAAGGTACAAACATGAATCGTTGCCTTTTGTAAATGTGTCTCCACCAACATGCAAACTAGCAATTGTTATGACTGAGGAGGTTGTCTTATAATCCCAAAGTTGGAGGTTCCATCCGGTGCTTTGATGAAATACATCAAACCCAAAGTTTTTCCTTGTGCTGACCTAAATTTCCCGAGGAGTTATGAGACAATTCGCGCAGCCTAATTTTCCTGAGGTACATTTATTGCATTACTACATGCCAAATAAAAAACAGTCAAAAAACAGGAATCCAGTCAAAACGCAGACTATGTTAACATGTTTTAACCAGTTCTTTGATTGAAGATGATCACTTCTCCAGCTCTACACCAGCTGTATGCAGATGCTCTCTTTTCACCATGAGTTGCCAGTTCCTGTCATTCGTGTCATGTACTGGTCACCTCTATCTCCTCCCAGCGCTGTTTAGGCTGTTAGGTTATTTGCTTATGCTGGCTTGTTTGCTGGTTACATGTCTGTGTCCTAGTCTGTCCTGTTGCACTGGATGGTTAACATGTGCTTTCTAAACCTGTCAGATTGACTATGCCAAAATCTTCTAAAACTGGATCATGAAAATGTTGTAAAATGACCTCGAAAACGCTTATTTGTACAATCCATACTGCCATGGTAAGAGGAGGTAAGAGTATGTAAGTCAGGAATAACTGAAGGTATTTGCTTTATTTCATTTTAACTCGTATTCCATTCATTCATTCATTACATGACTATGCTGCAGCTTTTTGTCCCTTTCGTCATTGGAGTATTAAATCAACAGAACACAGTTGTGATTTCTTCTGAATAGTTAATTGTTTCAATATTTCTTTTTTTTTTTTTAGGTTTCATCAATCCAATTCACATTATGTGATTTTTTTTGGGGGGCACTGGTTTGGGGAAATATGTATGAGGAAATAGGTAATACATGTAAATGGCGCGAAACAACCAATAGATTATCTGTGATGCAATCAAACTGAAAAGATGAAAATATACAAGATAAATGAGGGTACAATTGGATGCACCTCCCGTCTCATCTGCGTATTGTTATCACTCACCACAAAGTAAAACTATGAGATGTGTCATGGAGCATTTTTTTTTAACCCACAGCATTGCGGGCACTTGACATGTGTCTTCACTCACCAAGCAGCTGATTTATAAAGGAGGCTAAGCAGCCTGAAGGAACAATATCCTGTACTGCTCTTCACTTCTGTCTCCCTCATTAGAGCCATGATTGCCTCGGACATCCCTGGAGATAGGCGTATTAGGGACCAAAATACCAATGGTCTCCTGTCTCACAGATGACAGCCAGTTGTCGGAGTTTATAATCCAGTGGTGATCTAAACCATTCTAATGAATCAAATCATTGTCATTCACCATTCTCCAACTCCATCTCTTTTGGCACACACTGTCTGCTCTGCCCTCAAGCTGAGAGAAATGAAGGAAGAAGGGCAGGAAGAAGGATCTTGTTTTTTTCTTTTTTTCTTTCCAAGCATAGGAAGATAAAGGGGAAAGGAAGACAGAAATTGAAAGTATTTTTTTCCTCCTTTTTAAGAAGAAGAGGTGAGACAGGGAGACAATCTTCCTCTGGCTTCATTTATAGCTCACTGTGAAGCAAATCTGTCAATGCAGAGATTCTCGCCCACCATAAAAAAAAAAAAAAAAAAAATATATATATATATATATATATATATATATGTATGGAACTTGCCATATAAGGTCCCTCTCAATACGGAACATTTTCTCTGGATGGAGACATTGGGTCAACTTTACACAAATGTGTGTGAAGGCACGTGATTGTGAAGTCTGCATTTCACAAAATGACTCGTGCAAATACCTAATTGCATAAAATACATGTTAGTTGTCGTGATGGTGATTGTGGGCAACAGTGTAACACTGCCTGTGCCGCCACTCTTCCTGACCCACATCCAAGGGTCAGATATTGACTCTAATATGTCTCTATTATCACACTCATTAACCCCAGCATGGCCCATTTCAGACTGGAGGGTGTGCCTAGTGGCAAGAAGGGAGACACAAGCCACAAAGAAAGCTGCTGTCACAGGGTGGACAGTGGTAGAGAGGACCAATGCACTCGCCAGCCTGTCTGCTATTGATCTAGGTGGATTAGGAGGCCCTTGTCAGTAGGGGCATCTTCCTCAACTGACAGATTATTACAGGCTTTGTTGGGATTTTGGCCTTGAAAGGACTCCCAGCACAATAACTTTGTATGGCAGAGACATATCTAATAAGATACCAATAAGCTCAGAAAGAGAAAAAGGGAAGAAAAGTAAAGAAAGGATTTTTGGAAAGCTTCCGGCAATGGGAGGCAATCTCATTTCTTTCTCCCGATTCAGATTTTTTTTTCTTCTTTCAGTCCTCCACTCTAATTCTCCTTTAACTTTGAAATTGCACAAGTGGGATTTACAAAACAGATTGACTCCCTTTATTAGTTCAGCATGGCATTATACATGCATAGCCTTTGAAGCCACAGTTTTTTTTTTTTTTTATTCCGACTGTATATGGATATATGTATTGTACAGGGATTGCACACACGCAATGCAATGACCTCAAATTTCACTCATCAGGGCTGATTGGAGAGGCAAACCATCAAGGGCCAAGTCCAAACTGCACCCACACTGCATTCAATCCTCAATCTGCACGCAGAGCACACGGTGTCGGCCAAATACAGCAGAAGGAGATGAGAATTCTGTGCCAGGCATGACTTAGTACGTAATTAAGGCCCTGGCTCAGAAATGGCAAATCAACTTGCTTCATTTCCCAAAAGAGTTATGATGAGAAGTTAGGAAGGATAAAGACAACCAAGGTATTCGTTTTCAGGCACAGTCAACAAGCTAACTGTTGGTGAGGTCTTACAAAAATCCTGTAACACAGTCTGTTTGGCACCGGTCAACCAGTTGTCAGAAAGTTTGGTGGCAGAAGTAACTTTGCAATCGATGTGCTGAATGGGTACGATGGGAAACCATGGAGCTGCAGCCTTTGAGCTATGGTTCAAATCAAAACACTGTGGTCAAAACACTGGACGCTTTTTGGAAATGCTTTCTGGTGTAAAGAAGGCTCTCGGTTTCTTTTCTTTCTTTTTTTTTGAAATTTCTTTTCCTCACTCCGTTCGCCATCTCTTTTTCCCTCATCAGACTTCAGTCTCCACTGATGATGCCCTGAAGGAGAGCCTGTGTGGGTTGCATACCAAGCGATATAAGCCTGCTTTAAAAGCGAGCGGCCAAAGAAGTCGAGAGGGGTATCAAACATGCTGCTGAATATGCATATATAAATGACCTGTTCAGTAATCATGAACCACCACACAGCAGTTTTTCTGGGGGCTGTTTTGACACAGCTGGGCCACAGCCCCATTAGTCCCACAAATATGTCTTTCAAATCAGTGGTTTAAAGGCATTTCTGCACACAAGCAGCGGAAACGTAGATTATTTTTACCGTGAGCGAAATGCTTTAATTCCTCCATGAGGTAGAGTTTGTTTCTTCAAAGGGTCACCAACTCTGATTACAACTTAATATTCGGGCCATGTTGTAGCTCAACCATATCGCCTATAGCATTTACCACGCTAGGTTTGATTGGCTGCCTGGTTGTTGGCTTCGCAATGAGGCTGAAAAAAAAAAAAAAATGTATTTATGGTAATAGTGTTGTTCTTTTTCATCTTGGCATAATGAAAGCAGAGGATATTCAGAGTATATAGCCTAATGTGGTACATGGTATGCAAGACGTGCCAGCATCCAAATTATAGTCAATGATGAAATTATATGAATTTCTCCGCACTGTGCAGCTCACAAATTATTTTAGCGTTAGCATTTTTTAATGACAGCACCAGTGCCATGATGCAACACATTGTACATAGACGATGTGCTTTGGTCACGTGGAGGCATGAACTGTGATCATTTAATCAGTAATATAAACACTTTTTGAGGCATACACCTCACCTTCTGCTTGGGACTTTTGATTTAACGGTGGCTGACAACGTTCACCTGTGCCCTTTCCATTACACGGCTTTCATTTCTCAGCATCCTTTTTATAACGCAGAGAATTTATTAACTCAATATCTCTACTGCTGACTCCCAGATACATGTCATCCAAGTGCCCCTTTTTTATTAAAGTGAGGATACAAAGTTGGTGAAGCCAAAGACTTTGTAAAGTAGTGAAAATCACTGCTGGACAATATGGTTTAATCTGCTTCTTATAATTTTCTTTCTTCCATAATAATCAGCCATTTACTATCCGAGCCCTGCGATCCCTAATGATACCTGTGGGTGATGATCCACTGAAAGTGTGAAAAATTAAAAGGAGAAAGATGAAGTATCAACATAGTCAATTTTATTCTTATTCGCTGTGTCTTGCCAAGGGCATCTTGAGCACTACATTTTAACGATGAAATACAAAGATCACCATGTTTCCTCTTTTTGAATACACACATGCTGGCACACCCATATGCACCTGTTTTTCTTTTCAGTGACTTCAGTTGGCCACTTTAAAAGTGGTCCTAGACACAACGAGAGCATCTTGTCTGCTGAGAGCAGCAGTCCAAACCGAGGCCTTTGTACTCCTGTCTCACAGATAATACCTATTTTGCTTGGATCGAGGAAAAAAATAAAAAAAATAAAAGGAGGCTGGCTCAACTGGGGCCACAGCGGGAGGTGAGTGTCGTCTTAATCTCCGCTGTCAAGTCATGTAAAAGTCTCCCCTTTGCTTGACCAGAGGCCCGTCTGCCTCTTCAAGATGACACACCAGTACTCTCCGAATGCCCTGTTCTTTGGGAGACTTTGTCAGCATCTTCGCAAGATCTCACTCTCACCCACTCCCCATGTGGCCGGTGCTCCTCTGCCAGAGCCGACAGTCAGGCCCCGTGCACTAAAAGACCCTGCTCTCTCCGTAGGCAGGCTGTTCAGACACTGATAGATTCTTTGCTTGCTTGCTTGCTTTCTCTGTGTATCTATCTCTCTCTCTCTCTCTCTGGATTTTGCTGTATTTAAAACCCAGCATTCTGTTTACTGTAGGATTACTGCTTTTGTATGTTTCAAATTTGACAGCTGCTTCATTCAACTCCCCAGTGTGGAGGCTGCACGATAAGGCCGATATGGGTTTCTAATCTTTTCCCTGCCTAAATCCTTTCCAAATCTTCTATTTCTTTCTCCCTCCCCATCATTCCTTGCTGTAAGATTAGAGCATTTTCCAGCACAACTCCTGGCTTTTGGTGCTGAGCTGCTGGAACACTCTGGTAGGACTGCTAATGAAGGGAGCTGCTCCTTTGACAGCTGTTGCATCTGACGCAAAGGTTCCTCTATTAAGGCCGCAATCAAACACCCTCCACAACCTTGTCTTCCTGTGCGTGGGCGTATGTAGCGCACATCGACAGCATGCTAAAAATAATTGGGTGACTGGTAAATATCACTCAGAGAAGCAGAGTTTGATCTCTTAGGGGGAAACTGTTTTATGGAGAGCTTTTTGGAGGATATGTTTTTCACTTGGATATAGCCAAAGCATTAAAAAGTACTGACAAAAAAAGAAAAAAAAAAAGAAATGTAATGTTTCTTAATGGGCTTTTTCTGCTTGGGGCCCCTCCTAACTAAAATGACTGTTCATTCAGAGATTGCAGCAGCTGATTAATTCAGTGTAGAACCTGGAGCTTGCCTGTTGTGATTCCTCTGAGGGCCCTCAAAGCCTTGCACTGCATTACACACAATCGCCTGACTGGAATTTCTACTTAGGCGAGGCTTCAGGGAAACCGAAGGATTAATATTGGTACATTGGCAGCATTTAGCAAACAAGCATTCAACACAACTTTTACAAAGTACAACTAATGCCTACTTGTGTTAGGCAACAACTATTACGCATTGTTTAGTCATGTTGTGTTCCTCTTTGGCTTTTGCATTCAACAAAGCAACAACAATGACAGCTAACGCTGCTCTTTATTGCTGGTGGCAGCTGTGTTATCCTTTTTACCCTTCACATCTATGAAATAAATGACATTATCACATTTTTCTGATTGATTAATTGTCTCCCCCCCCACACACACACATTTAATGGAGGCTTCATGATATATAGCAGTTAGAATAATGGTTTTGCATTGTGTTTGCCTACTGTCACTCTTGGATAGTGTTTGCACGGGTTTGAGAAGTCTAATCTCCCACAAACAGGTATGCTCTTTGTGTGATTTGTCAACGCATCGTGTGGCTGCGTCGCTGAGGCACTTCAACCCTTTTGAGACGGCTTCAAAACACGGAGAATGAACTGCCTCACAAAAGGAAAATAGACTTTGGTTGAGTGTGAGCCTCTGACGAGTGTCAGACATCCCAGCACAAGTGTCATTTGGGTGATTTACAAGCACACCCCAAGGCTAACGGCTCCTTTGATGTAGAATAAAGAAATCTATAGATATCAGAGGAAAGCTGTAGTCTCTATCCAGGGATTGTGGAGACCAGAGCTGCCTCTCTCATTGTAGGATTTGTAGAAAGGCAACTCTGCATATTTTTATGTAAAAATAACACTTTGTATGAATATCAATGGGACGTTTTTGTCCGCCAAACATACTTTTTTGCTTAATGAGCTAGTTAGTGTGAATATGTGTACTCCTTTATTGTTGCGGGAGTATTTTATGAGGCAGTGCAGTCACAGGCTTCACTTCAAGGTTTAAAGAGTAAACACAGCCTGCTTCAAAACGGCAACAAATGAAAGTTTACTCTAATCAAAGATGGAGATGTTCTACTCAGTCAATACTAAAGCAGATTTCAGACGAATAGCATCACACCCAACAGTATGACCATTTTAAAGTGATGACTTTAGTTTTGGTGTCAGTTTCTGTAAACATGAAGAGGTAAGTGAACATTGTGGAACAGGGGAAAAAAAGAGAAAAGAGGCAAGATACACGAAAAAGCAGAAAGTCGAACTAAAGTGGGGAGAAATCACTTTTCCACAATCAATTTTACTTGGAGAAAGTGAAACCACAGATAAAGGATTCCGGCAGAAAAAGGCTCTCAAGAAAAATGTTCTCTGTGCTTTAACGGTTAAAACTACTGTGGTCAATACCTTTACATCCTTTTGTAGCCACTGCGTTTTTACATGAAAAATGTCGGACAAAGTGGACCACTAAATCTTCTCAGCGTACACATACGATCCAGGCATGACAGTGCTGCACAGAATTACACTTTGAGATGACAATCCATAAGGTATTGAGAGTCTTCATCAGCAAAATGGAGCAACTCGTGTCTGCAAATTCAGGACTTTTGGATAACAGATGTGGGTTTCCCTCTTTAATATCCTTAAAACCTGTCTATCTTCCCCACAAGCTCCTCGCATCGTCTGTCTTGTAGCGCAACGAACGCAAGTGGAGAAGCTCTCGGAGTAGAGATTAAGAATTATTGCTGCAGAGTATAACTACCTTTTCCTTGTTCATGGATGAGTGTGTTTGAATTTAATTCTTCTTCTTCTTTTTTTTTTTTTTAAGTATCACTGTAATTCGGTTGAGAAAATACATTTCACACAACAATGTTCGGTTCTGTTTGAGCAACTGGCTGTGCTGTTATTTTTGTCACCTCTTAGGTCTATATTGAAACTACATGATTTATATTTTCAGTACCTATGGCACAAACTAAATATGGAACTTGCTCATTTTGTACGGTCAGCTGGGAAATTAGAACCACAGCTCACACAATGTAATAACGGAAATAATATACAATTGTGACCAAAAGTTTTCGATGCACATTTACAAAAGAAAGAATCGCATTAAAAGTTCACGGCCGAGTTCACTCCTGGACTTGAAGAATCCTCAGTTGCTTTCAGGATGTGAAATACATTCATAAAGTACGTCATGTGAATGTTAAGATTACTTATATAGACCTTTGTCTTACTAGCACCTAGAGGAACGATAGCCCTCCTCAACTTGAGTGTAATGCCTTCAAAGTCGTTTCCAAGCACAAACGTCAATCTGCTTAGTTTCTAAGGATTGATGCAAGCAAAGAGGAGGCGCAAAAGCAACTTTACATTATGGTGTGACATCATCCGTGTCACTTTTCTTTGTGATGAAAATTAATTACCACCGAGGCTATTAATTGAAGTCGCATTATCATAATCTAAACAAACCCTCTGTTGTTATAAAACACCCCATTATCAAAGGAACATCTATTCTTTTTAAATTCATTATTATTTTACCTTTATTACAGTGCTTAAATTGGCAACAGCTAATTAAAAGTTAAATATCATGTCATCGCTGCTGTGAATGTGCATGCCGGAGACACACAAATGGAGGCAGCACAGCCAGAGCATCAGACAAGCTAAACTGCAATGATGCTGAGGTTACTCCGCTTAGTTTCTTGTGCTTGATTGGCTTTTCAGACAGTGTTGCCGGGAAACATCAAGTAATGTGTGTTGGCCTTGTGAAACCTGCGAATATAGTTATCGAATAGACGATCGCAACAAAAGAGTTTGTTCCACAGTCACAGTTCTTTTGTCTGTGTATCTCAACATCACAACATGGACACTGACTGCAAAAGAGCATGAAAGACAGGCCTACCACGTTTGTGTCGTTGTAGTAACAGTTTGGATTTTTAATACATTGAACGCATCGTCAGTGATAGCGTATCGATTGGGGATGAGAACCATCAATAGCTGGCCTGCTTTCAGAATAAAAAAAAACAAACATCTTGATCAGGGGGTTAAAGAAATATGTTTTAATTATGAATAACGGGAATTTGAAATGATCTCAAACAAACTACTCACTTAACTACCACTGAATGGAAGATGTACCCCACAGTGGAGAAGAACTATATTATAGACTTTACAGTTTTTAAAGCTACTAGACTAGTAGAGCAACAAATGTATTTCATTTGCACACAAACTGAAGCAAACCTGCAAACTCTGTGTTTGGAAAACTCACTCAATTAACTCGACACCAATACAGCCTAAGGTTGTGTAGTGATTCTAAATTCTATGTTCCACTGGTAGCAGCTGTTTGGCTACTAGAGGATTCCACTGTGGAAAAACTATAAAAAGGCACACGACCATTAAACATGAAACTACCTGAATTGCATATGAAGGCTGAATGAAGGCTGGTTTGCCTGGCTTTTAGACAGACAGTCTCAGCGGAGACCGTAGATTTGGAGCTGGACGCTCTGAACCGAACAGCAATGTGTTTATCAACACTTGCTATCAGCAGTTAATGCACATTTGATGTTTACACCGTAGTCACCCAGGAATGCTCTCAAAGCTTGCCATCTCAAATGGGAGTCAACAACATCAAGAGCATCTGTTCCACAGTTGGTTTACTGCGCGCATTGTCACTAAAACCGAAGGTGTATGTTACGATCCAAGTGCTGGCAGGTAGGACCAGGAACATTTTAGTAGCGTATGTCAGTCTGTCAAAGGAATTCCTGACCATTGTAGATGACGTTTTTTTTTAGTTGCTGATATTAACGTTTCCGCCTGTAGTTTATGTTTGATTTTTGTCATTTTTATTTATTTATATTTCTGTTGTGCTATATTGCAAAAAAAGGCATGCGTTGGCTGTTTGGTCTGCTTTCTAAATTGGACTCCGCCACTTTTCTTACTCAAGGGGATGAATGAGAGCTCATATCCGACTCCATCTGCCCTACAAAACTCCCCGCTTTAACATGTATTAAAATTCCCCGTGCCATAAAGGTGAATCACTCATTGACAGCGCAATCTCAAGAAAATCTTCCGCACTGGAAACCAAGTAAAAAATCTCTTCACCCCAGCTGGCACTTTTTTTTTCATTAGCAGACAAAGATTTAGCGCTGACTGTACATTTTTGTGTGGTGTATATTCCCTCTCCCCTGGTTCATCCACTTGTCTCCTTTCCATACTGTGTCACTTTTGCTCCCTGCCAATCGTATGCATCTCCCCCACACACTGCCATGCTGCTGCCGCTCCCACCTCCTCCTCCACCACCACCAACCTTCATTGCCCCGGCCTGCCCACCCCCTCCGCGCTCAACCCCCCCACCGTGCGGTGCCGCTTTCTCCCTGCAACATTTGTCTCTCATTTGGAATGAAGAGGAAATGCCTCCCTGAGGGCTCACAAGTGGCCCATCCTGAGGGCTGGCTGAGATTGATGCCTGTGATCCAGCTGTGCTGATTTACTCCCCGGACCCACGGGGGAGCGGGAGATTACACTGTGCTCTGCTGGAGAGGACGAGACGCAGACAGACAAAACGAAAGGGAGAGGGAGAGAGGCTAAGAGTTAAGGGAGGAGAGAAAGACAAATGTCAGGAGGTAGATGAAACCCTGAGGGTCCTCTCTCAGCACTCGATCTTTCTTGTCCCAGAACGCACCTTTCTTTACCCCGCAGTCTAATCATGCTCCGAGTGCTCTTTCTGATGATCGCCGCTTCTGTTTTTTTGTGATTGTTCTTGTGGTTGCTCTTACATGTACTAAAGTCAAAGCCATAATCATTATTTGAATTCCAAGGTGAGAAAAGAGGGGGGAAACAAAACAACGTCTGAGTCACATTTCCAACCGTGTATTGGTATTCGATAAGGCGAGAACATGTGTCGGCTGACCGTTAGCCCCTGTGGTAGCAAAAACAATCCATAGTTGTTATCTAAACATTGATTCTGTCATTATCCTTGTGAGGTCATCTGTATTCAGCCAAAACAGCCGGGTGTCTTAAATCTACGCCGTCTTGTCGTTAGCCCACTGGCCCCTCCTCGGCCATCATCTTCAAATTGAATGTGGCAATTGATCATGGGTCACGGGCAAATTATACCACTCTATCAGCTGACATCAAGCTGCAAGTAATCTATTACAGTGTGACACTGAGAGAAGGGAGCCCCCTGATGCCTCAATATATTATAGACCTCCAAATTAAAAGGTTGCACTTCACACCAGGCAATAAAGGGTGTCTCTACATTGTTTCACTGTCACCTTGAAAAAAAGAAGTTTTACTATTGATTTCATTACACGAGAAATCGACATCAGAACAGTGGGTTCAACACCCCCAGGGGAAGTTTCCCGAAGCTGAACGATTTGTTCCCTGGAAATTATTTTAAATGAAATCTGTTGTTGCTTGCATATTTACTCTTTGCTTTGAATGGCAGCATGAATGTTAAATATAGATTAATCTTTCCATCCCGGCCATAAAAGACGGGAAAGACAGGCTTTTGTTTTGAACATTTATTGACACTTTAAATCATTCTGTCTGCCGGAGCATAATCCCAGTGGCTGCAAAGAAAATGTACTTTTCCCTTTGAGAGTTTTACTCCAGTGAGTTTTATGCACTGAATTTATGGTTTTAGAAAAATAAGCTGACAGCACACTGCCTGCTCTGCCCATTTCACCTTTAACAAGATAGATGCTGGCACTGATATAGTTCCTTGGAGGCAAGGTTGCACACAAATACAGCGATGTGTGTTAATATGTGTCCCCACATGGGTGCATGTATGTGTGTGCATGCATGCACCCTGCGTGGCCATCTGTGTTTCTGTCCATTATGTATTTAAGGATTTGGGACTTTTCTGGCAAATATGAGCCTTTGTTTTGTGATTCGGTAAACACACAGATCTGTAAAGGCATCCATGACCTTTTAGAAGCAACCTATTGGTTTATCTGTGGCTCAGGGGACATTGATTAGATGGCAAAAGGAACAAATAACTTCCTGGGACTTACACTGTGGTGTCCTTACAAGGCAAACACTGCTCCTGCTTCCTCAGGCCCATGGTTGGCAGGAACTCAGCGATGTCCCATGTGCATCTCGGGAGGGTTTAGTGCCAAGGTCTGATGAGATGAAGCTGTATTGAACTGTTTGCCCAAGGCTTTGTCAAAGAACACAGCACAATAGGCAACATTGTGTGCGATATCAGTGTTCTGGGTTTTCTTACCTCAAACATGCAGCATTTGTACACAGTGTGTGCAGTCGCTGCACAACAGATAAAGCCCCAGAAAGTCCAAAATGTTCCATATACCAAGAGTCACTTTTACACACATAAACAGCAAGGCATATTCACTGACCTCACCACCTAACATACATGCATATATCACCATTAATGCCACTTGCCGTTCCAGTTTCGATTCAGTATTTCCACTAGACAACCAGAGAGCCAAAAGGGTCACGATATTATTTACTTGTTCACACAAAGCAAACCCAGAGTAAATAAAGATGAATGCAAGGCTATAATGGGCTTTGAGAAAATAGTATTTGTCGCGTTTCTAAAAGGCAGCTGATTGAATTGTTTTACCACCTTGGCTCTGCTTCTATGAACAACTTTTCCAATTTCCATGCTAAATTGCACAAGCTAAACCAAGAAACAGAAAATGACAGACATAAAACAGTACACAAATAGGTGTTTGTTTAAGATTTGAACCCACTGAGAATAAACCACAAACTAAATTGCTTTTTTATGTTCAGCGGAGACATACTGTGCATAGAGCATTACGAAGACAAGTCAAAACTCAGCTTTGTGCCCAATACGCTGCACTTCGGCTAAAGTCTGGATTTCAACCCTGGATTTATTGTACACATTTTCAATGGCAGTATTAGGTTGTGGTCAGGGCCGCACAATATTTTGCAAATGCCTCATCATTGTGGCATCAATATTTTACATGTCACAAAAGAATGAACTGTCTTCGATGAAAAAGGTTGTATTTCACTTGAATACTTATATTTCATACCTGGTGGCTCCAGGGCTGAAGCACAAATATCAAAGAAAAAAGAGCATTGTTATTCTGAAAAAGATTCCACAGCAAAAAGACACTGACATACAGTAGGGTGATGCCACAGTTTGCCTTCACACAAGGCTGCCCTGGTTTGTCTCTTGTGAGTGTTTTGTCTTGAAAAAGTAGAATTATTGTTTAAGGGTATCAGTGAAGTCACCACAGTCTTCGGTTTCTCTCGGCAACGTATAGCGTTTGCAGAACTTAGACAGCTGCAGCACGCAAGCACTAATTAGTAAGGGAAACATAAAATATGAACTAGTTGATTCTTGTTTTATTTACTGGCACTGCTCACGGAGGCAGAGGTCACAGAGGAACAAGAGGCGCGGGGAGATGTGTACACCTGTCATAGAGCTCACAAAAGGATCCACATGTGCTCTTGTCTCACGCAAGTTGTTTTTCTCAGTTGATTTCGGGATTTCCAACTATGCTGCGGCAGGCTTGTCGGGGTGCTATGGCTATACGTTCGGTTTGGTAGCTGATCCTGTGCTACATACACTGCACGACTCCTGGAATCATCCCATTACTGAAGAACAGACAGGCAGTGAAACACATATGTCATGTATCATGATTATTTTTTTCTCAAACATTAACAATTATAAGAAACAACTAAGGCACATTGGGAATTCAATTTCCCTCCAATCACATGCAGAAATTGAGTGCCTTATTATGCCACCTATGCAAAGCTTCATTCTTCAACCTATTGAGTTTGAGTCTATTAATCGATCAAAATCAATGAGACAGTCGTCTCGCTGGAGACAAAATCCAGACACAACAAAAGGCTGAGAGATAAACCAAAGTTTCAAGTTTGTTTTGAAAATTACCTGCAAAGCAGACAAATAAATTGGTTACCCTTTATCTGGATGGGAAGGGTCAGCGCCAGTGTGACATTTACAGCCCCAGCAGAGGGCATTAGCAAGTCAATGGAGTGAAGACTGAGTGCAGCCGGACGCTGACGTAAACACCGGTGATAAAGGTGGACACAGATGAAGGGTGGTTTGGTGGTGTGTGCTTTTGTGTTTACAATAATGCCAGCAAGTTAGTTCTCGAAATGTCACGATGAATTTCAAAATTCAAAATAGTGTTTGATTCAAACACAGCTGCTACACCCTTCCTGCCTGGCTCATCCTGCAATACAACACTTAAGAAGGGCGTTTTAACCTAACAAACACTGCACTATTAAAAACTGCACTATTTAGTTTCTCTGATCTTCCAACATCACTTTCTTTTTCCTTTTTTTAATCAACAACCAGAGCAGATGGAAAACTGCAGATGGAAAATGGGATTCAAATTTGCATTATATTGTAAATCCAACGTATTTTGAATATCTATACATATTACAGTAATATGGTTGGAGTCTTTCCAGTTCAACCACAAAGCCATTTCGTGTAATTACAAAACACACATCTTCTGTGACAGTGCAATCATAACAGGGGATGCAGACAAGAAGGCAATGATATCCTGCAGAGTTGAAATGAGTTTACAACAGAGATCCATTAGGAGGGCTGTAAACATGTCCTTCAGTTATAGATTCAGTTATATTCACATAACTCTCCTCCCAATCTTATTCCTGGCCATTAATGGACTTCTTGACGTGCGGTTTAGGCTGCTTAGCCACTCTTTAATCTCCTTGTGTCACCCCAAGTTTATGGGGCAGGGAAAATCAAATATACAGACGGTAATCTAACAAAATTAGCGCACAGACAACAGCTGTAAAGACTAAGTACTGTATTATCTGTCAAACGTTTGACTTGTTTTTCCTCCATGGTATTCATTCGTTCCTAAATTGCAAAAGACAAGCTCTTTGTGTTGCTTGAAAATGTGACGTAAATAGTTTGGTCATTTTGAATGTGGGAATTTTTCATCATAAAAAGTCCTGCTCATGTGTACGTTTCTGTGTTTGGATTTCTAAATTGGTTCCTTGGCTAATTTATTTGCGCATGAATATGTATGACGGTGTATTCAAATGGCTTTAGGATAAGTGCAATCTATTTCCATCCCATGCATCTATGCCTTTGTGTCTGTGGCCGCATGACAGTCAGGAGGATGTTTGCCGTGATTTTTGTTGGCTTTCAGAGCAAATATCAGTGCGTCCCAGCTGAGAAGGTATTACAGGCTGTTGATTTGAGTAGCTCCCGGGACTCACTACCATAATCTGCG
The DNA here is from genome assembly GCF_963383615.2 of Lipophrys pholis. NCBI lineage: Eukaryota > Metazoa > Chordata > Actinopteri > Blenniiformes > Blenniidae > Lipophrys > Lipophrys pholis. Next base: position 10,316,840 of record NC_137627.1, on the reverse strand, counting down.
TCTGTTCTTAGGTGTGTTGTACAGGTGGCTGTTCAGGAGGGAAAGGCTGGGGAATTTGGTTAATTAAGCAGGGTAAACAGCAGATAACTGCAAGCCATCCTGGTGGGACCACAAAAAGCGTCATCACCCGGGCAGCATCTCAATATCTCAGTAACAAAAATATAATTTTTTTTTTTCCCAATTATTCTTATGCTCTTCTGATATTATTGGCGAAACATTTATTTACAGATTGTTGCTATTGGGGTTAATGGTTCCTTGGAGATCCATTGTGAGCAAGCAAGCTGTCATCCGTGACCAGATTCCATTGTTGGAGTGAAGGAGGAGGCTGTTTTGTTAACGATAATGATAATGCATGCCACGCAGATGGCACAAATTATTTTGTGCAACAAGAGGGTGGTACTAATTGGGCAAAAGACTTGCATTCAAAGGGGACGTGTGTGTGTGTGTGTGTGTGTGTGTGTGTGTGTGTGTGTGTGTGTGTGTGTGTGTGTGTGTGTGTGTGTGTGTGTGTGTGTGTGTGTGTGTGTGTGTGTGTTGCACCTGTGCGAGTCTTGAAATCCCAATTATCCTTTATGAAATTAAAAATCATTTTGACATGAATCCTAAATGCATTAACAGAATTTTCTCATTATTGAATAATTGCAGACTGAAAGGTGTATGGGGAAACAAAGCAAACAAGCTTTGTGCTGTAGAAATAAAACCAACCCCCCCCCCCCCAAAAAGATCTATTTTGTTTTTAGATGTGATTTTTCAGGCTTATGTCACATCTGCACCTAAAACTGACCAGATGTGGGAACTTGTCTGAAGGATAAATTGTTCACCGAGACGTTCGCTAAAGTACCAAAGCTGGTTTGTGTTGTTCAAGGCTGTTGTACTTTGCGACTGACTGGTGTGTGACTGTTCCCCAGTGTGGGTGGCCATCTGTCATAACAATGACACAACAATTTTCTCAAACACTGAGCCAAAGAAAATATTTTGGCAGGTTCTAATCAAATAGCAGCGACGGAAGCTAATATAGTACATTTTACCTAAAGGGGCAAGCAACCTTTTGCTTCTTTAAAACATCCGTTTGCCATGGAACCCTGCTGGGATGGAGCAAAAAAAAAAAAAAAATAGATGGTGTGATAAATCCCAATTTAACAGAATAGAATAGAATAGAAATACTTTATTAATCCCTGAGAGAAATTGTTTCTACCTCGTCCCTCTTTATGAGGGAGAACTTATACGAACTACTGAAAATGATGTATCACCTCACTTGGGGGTGCACAAAATGAGTAACCGATGATTAATTTCTACTAAAATTAATAAGCGGACACATATTTTTTGGGGCCATTTCGTGGGTCGATTGAGAGATAACCAAGATTATAAACAAAGAGAATATGTGATGCTGGCAGCGTGCACAACCTTGGCTTTAAATTGCAGTGAGTAGGACTTATATAGCAGCGGTGAAACAAGGACCCACAGGACTTAACAAGTGTTGAGAAAGACGTCTTCCCTCTTGTTTCTTGGACTGAGAACACGTTTGATCCCAAAGAGATTATCCGGTGTGGGAAAGTAGCGTACTCGGGCCAAGGCTGGCCCACCTCGGGGCAAGTTGGTTAACCTCATGTTAAAAATCAGCGTTACATAACACAAAGATGTGTTCCAGAAGTTTGAAAGTTATGTTTTCTTTTCACATTTCAGGACATTCCTTCACGCTTTAGCCATTAATTCTTCATATTGTACCTTGAAGTTCAAAGTAGACACATTATAGTGTGCATGGAGAGTATACAGGGTATGCCTGAAACCTTGACGAAAGAACTTAAAAATACAGAATTCCTTTCACCAAAATTCTGTCTTGAAACTGTCCAAACAAATTGTGATTCATACACATTCCTTTAATAAACGACTCATTAATGACTTATCAGTTTACTTTCCATCAGTTCCTCACTTGAATGGCAAGTAATGAATGTATTTTGAGATTAAATTGAAATTCCATGAGACATATCATTCATTTCCAGCTCTATTCACTCATAAGCAAACAAAGTTACCTGAAGGAAAAATGAAATGTGTGTGTGTGTGTGTGTGTGTGTGTGTGTGTGTGTGTGTGTGTGTGTGTGTGTGTGTGTGTGTGTGTGTGTGTGTGTGTGTGTGTGTGTGTGTGTGTGTGTGTGTGTGTGTGTATTGCAGTTATTTAAATCAAATCTCAAAAGTGGGAAAAGTTTTCCATATAAACCTTGTTAGCAGCATATTGCTTTCGTATCAATTAATGGCTCCTTCGCCTTTGCACTAAGATCTAATCAGGTTCTGGCCATAAAAATGTCGCTTCATGCTCCGTGCTGCAGCGTACAGGCTCCGGCATCAGACGCATTATCTCCATCTAAAGTCAACTCAGCTCCCTTTCCCCTTTGATAGCTTGATTGCTCATATCTGTATACAGTCGCTGGTATAATTTTAGAGAAACATTTAGCAAACTGAAAAGCTGGCAGAGGATACCAAGTAAAGTCCTTGGCTATTAAACACCACCTTTGTAAGAGGTCTGGACAATTGTTGTATTCATAAAATAAATGTTTTTATATCAATACCTGCGCAAACGTAGTTTACGCCTGATTTTTAAGTGTGTGCTCTTGTGAAAAACCCATATTTCTAAACAACCTCTTTAAAGCACTCGCAGAGCTTTTAAACTGATAGAAGCTAAATCATTTTCACCTTCACACTACAGTTTAAAGACTGCGGTTCTGCATTTGCCTTCCATTTTCACCACTTATCCAGCCATTTTGCCCAATTACCATTTATCGAGTCTCCTCGTATCTCGACTACCGATAACTACCTCTGCATTCATTACCGGTCAACAATCAAACAATGACAACTGTTGCTTTGACCTGCAAGTTATTGCAGTCCACGCCCCGGACCACATGATGGCCACCGTTTTATCAGGTGCTCAGAGTGAGGCTGACCCCTCTGCTCTTTCATCCCGTGCTTATCAGGACCTCTGCGAATGTGCTCACCAGGCTGTGAAATGAAAATCATTGATGGCCCGCTCTCTCGGCATCAAAGAGCAGCCCTCCATTGCCTCCCGTGCACCATTCATAAGCATATCGGAAGCCATAAAGTATGACAATTCCGCTATATCATCCAGGTTAAACTTCCCCATAATTGCATTAAACCAATCATATTTCTTTTTTACTTGATCTGTTCTTTTTCTCCCCCGTGGTGTACATATGGACAGTGATGCATTAGCTCATATCACGGCGGTAATGAGGAGACCTTGGTCTCTTCTGAGGTGACACAGTGACCCAAATTAACACACATAGGGAGGGAGAGGAGAGCAAGAGAACAGGCTACAAAGCTTTCTCAGGCAAGACTCTTTTTCATTTTTTCATTTTTTTTAATAGAAAAGGAAGTGCAGTGTTTTGATGGGAACTTCTCGTCCCCGTGTTGGTTTAACTTTTCCGCCAATATTTAGACGACACAAAAGAAAAACTGTGATCCATATTTTTTGTTTTTGTTTTTGCACGGCCCCAGTTTTGCTTAACTTTGTTCCGATGTTGTGTTTGTGAATATGCGTGGCGGATCTGCAGAGATCTGAGTGTTGTTGTTTTTTTTTTGGGGGGGGGGGGGGGTTGTTTTTTTTTCTGGCTGAGCAAAGAAAGTGGCAGACTCCCAACGCAATGTGGCCAGGGTTGATAACTCTAACACGGCCCAGGTTACGCTCTGACCGCACGGTCAGGCTGTGAGATTTGCTGGGATTACCAGGGAGGAGATGTTGCCGTGGGGACGGTGGAAGGAGAGCAGGGGTAGGCCCCGTAAAACATGCAGCAGGAGTTTTATATAGATTAGACATACATGACCACTGTCAGCAGTGCCAAAGCATTTATGGGCATTTTGAAAGAGGATTAGAAAGTGAATCCCTTTGCTCAGTTTCTGGTGAAGGATTTCTCAGGGAAATTACTTTTTCATTCATTTTCTGCGGCACATTACAACGTTGTTCGGGGGACATGAAACTTGTAAACAGGCTTATAAATGGCTTAGCGTGCACTAGTGTTTATACCGTGGTGGTTAATTCTAGATATAGAGGATTTTATTGCGACGATAATATGTTATTATCTGCCCTGACTTTCACTTGTGGAACAAACCACGAACGCTGAAAACGCGCAATGCCATTTTTACCATGTGGAATATTGATTTCCAGAGAATGTGCCGATTGCGAGAGAACACATTTGTGTGGAAACCGTTTGCGCCTCACATGTAACAGTTGCATGTTTTTAGCAACATATAATCACATCACCGCCATCTAGACTCTAGAATGGCTTGCAGTCACGCTGTTAAGAGTATAGTTTAATCAGCACATAATGGATGTGTTCATCTCGCGTTCTCACACCTCTCAAGGTGATTTCTGACACATCTCTAAATTTCCCTCGATACTGTCCCTGTGACGACTTACAGTTTTCCATAATTCTGTTGTTACGGCATGATGTCTTTGTTTCCCCATCAGATTGCACGGGGACACGTGGCCTGCAGCTAATCTGAAGCCACCAGACACATGCTTATAGAAAGATGAATGTGCACAACTAAGATCGAGGGATCAGGGTCGTCTCGCTGTCTCACCAGCTGGTGCAACTCGAGACGCTGCGTTTGTTTCCACCTTGAAATTAAAGTGAGTTACACAACAATATTATTCAGTTATGCACAATTGAACTTTGAGAAGCACAGCTGAAGCGAGGTGCAAAGGTCTCCCATAAGTCGCGCGAAACAATTCCATAGTTTGTTATCGCATTATGTAAGTCTTATTAGAACAAGGCACACGATGTCAGAGATGCTCGCAGGGTTCTTCAACATTAATATTCATCCATAATGAGGAGTGAGAAAACACCCCATGTGTATGTGCTGGTGACACCGTGAACAAGCGGATGATCACGGTTCAACAAAGAGGCTGTGTTCTTTCCATTCTCACTTCTGTCTGCGCTGAGAAGATTCAGGTCATTCTGTGGGGAGTAACTGAGTACAGATACTATTTTTAACTAATGTAAGTAGATTCTTAAGATAGCTGTAGTTAATGTGTTTTTCTTGTCTTTTTTTAGTTTTTAGCTGCTCCCTACCTATTTGTGCTTTTGATTTCTTACATTATCAAAACTGCCTGCCTTCTTGTTTTAACTTCTATAGATGAGAATTTTAGATTTAAAGAATTTATACTCTATTCTATGAGGGATTTATGAAAGAGGTGTAACAGACTTAACCTCAGAAAGAGAGCTGAGTCATCATATTGGCATGACTGTCTAAAACAAAGTCCAAATGATCAGTTTGATTTAAGCTTTGTTACTTTTAAAGTCACGATTCAGAGCTCCAGTGAAAAGAGAAAAGCAGCTGACAGCAGCTGACAACTTTGAGTAAAAACAGAAAACCTTTGTTGCGTTGTGGGGGTCCGAAAACACGACGACGGTGCTCAGAGTCAATGAAACCACAAGGAGAACGGCAATGAACAACAAAAGACCATTCAAAACACCATCACAGGAACTAAAGTGCCATGGAGCTGCAACAACTTTGGTATTAAAAACTGTCATAGGAAATAGATTTTTGTAATCAAAATATAGCCAAATATCACAATGAATTATGAAAATAGGAGCAGTTATGCATTTTCTTGCAGGACAAAAAAAACACCATCCTGTGATGGATAAAATTCTGATTATTTAAATGTAAATATATAATCTAGCAAGGTCAAACACATGAGCCGTCATACAAATCTAAGTAACAAATATTCCATGGGGTGTAATTCTAAGTATTTATAGTTACCTCAGCTCAGCAGGATTTGAGCATCCAGGTGAAATATCATAGAGCACATGTGTAAAGACTTGGCTTTCTCATTATCCAGACTGTAGAACTTGTTTCCCAGAAGTCATTCTGATATCAGTATCCACAGGTGTGGGGGGAAAAGAAGTCACCAGTGGCGGCTGGCCAATAGATGGTGAGCGGTGAGCCTCTGATTATTAACTCAAGTTACATACTCTTCTAATTTACTCGTTTGAAAGGAGAAATTTGGCTGCAAAGCTGCAGGTCAGCTTCATTGCAGTTAATTCTAAATGCACACAAGCACGGTTTATTTTGCAATTTTTCTTTTTCTTTTGGAGATTTCTTTTAAAGCATTCTATGATGCTTTGAAAGATGGACCGACGTGTTGTTTGAAAATATTCAACCTATTCCTAAACTCAGACTAACTGTCCTTTCAAGTAAACCAGCCCTAAAACACATTAATATTCTCAAAGGGACGAATGGAGCATCTGCTTGTATTTGTTTACAAGCATTCTAATAAAAGACTCATCTTAATAAAAACTCTCTATTCACGAGCGGTTTAAAAGAACTATAATGTTTCATCTCTCAATCTAAAAAAGACAAGATTGTTGTAATGTGGTTTAGAAAGGCGCTGTATTTAAATGAAGTTAACATTGGCTGAAATTGAATAATAACGAAGGGCCCCACCTAAGAAATCTATCACCATCTGCCACGGAAAGTCAAATTGCTTTTTTTGGAGTTCAAGTTAAAGACTTGTCGCAAACACTAAGAAATCCTCATCACAGTTTTAAACCAACAATTAGCATGTGGCAGAAGAAACATCACATTGTAAAGTGTCTACTCGTTTCATGTCGAAAAACATTTCTCTTGTACGACACAAATTCAAAAATGTTGGGATGACGAGTAAAATGTAAACAACCTGAAGACAATCATTTTGCAAAACTCAAATCTGTAATTCATCTATGCATATTAACATATAGAAGACTTGAGACAGGGCCATGTTTACCACTGTGGAGCTTTGCCTCTTCGACAAATAACCTGTAAGTGTCTTATAGAGAGGAGACTGAGTGGAGAGAGTTGTAGCATTTTTTTTGGGGGGGGGTATTGTTTGAGGTGAAATGCCAGCAGCTTTTCAGTCCTGGGTCTGTGCCAGAGGTTTTGTGGTAGTTAGGGGTCGGGACCCGAAGCAGGCTCGTTCAGCATGTAGACCGTTCCACTGTGAAGCCATGGTGTTGTGATGGATGCAGAAGCTGAGCTCACATGGTCTTTGACTCAGAGAAGGCAGCAGTGGGGTTTTTTTTTTTGTATGTGTTTAGCTTTGGCTTCTTTTTTGCCTTCTTTTAACTAGCAATCTGTGTAAACTGTGGTCACAGACAATGATTTCTGGCAGTGTTTCTGAGCCCATTCAGTAGTTTCCCATACAGAATCATGCCTGATCGCAATACAGGGCTGCCTGAGGGCCAAAAGATTTCAGGCTTCAAAATTTAAGTCTTGTCTCAGGCCAAGATATATATATATATATATATATATATATTTATTTTTTTTCCACTCACCATACTGTTTGATGATAATAATGGCACCGTGGGATCTTGAAATCCTTCACATTAATATTATCAGTATTAATTTGTTTCACAGACTGTTTGTTGCACATTTGCTCACATGCACTTAAATGATTTTCACAATGTTGCTATAACCCTATTTTTTATTATTATTTTTTAATAAAGTGTAGATATTTGTTTGACATTTGCAAACCTTTCCATTCTGCATTTATTCACATCTTGCACATTGTGCCAACCTCATTTGAAGTGAGGTCTGCCGTGTGATTTGTTTTGGTTGACTAGTAGGCCATCATGCTGACAGACTGAGGTCACCAACCCCTCCAGAAGAGTGTAAAATACTGGTTGGAGTTCCTGAGCGAGTGCTGGCAATTTTTTTTAATTTTTTTCTCTCCACTCTTTTTCTGTTGAAATTGGGGCAAACAATTGCGATACAGCTTTATCACAGACTGCAACATGAGATTGTGTGTTAGTTGTACGAGAAAGTACAGCACAGCCAGTTACAGAGCACAAAACAAATTACCAGCCAACCAATTACCCAAGCTGTGGTTCTTTGTTCATAACTATTTGGTTGTGTGCTTGTTGTCCTGTGCTATGTTCTTGTACAGCACAGTAGCGCACTTTTTGCTTCATTACAGATTCCATAGACAAAACAGAAAACATCATTAGTGTGCATGCAAATGAGAAGACCGACGTTTGCTGTGTTTCCACCGCCGAACCAAGATATGGCCCCCTTGAAAGGAATAATGCATTGTATTAAGCAAGTGTTACTCCTGGACAGCATGAGGTTACCTTTGAATGCAGGAGAAGCCTATAGACAAAAGCAATGCACACGTGGCGCGCGCTCTGACGCCTCCTACGGAAGAACATTCATTACGTACGAGCACACAAACAAACAGCACTGTCGGGTTGCAAAGGCAACATGGGCCGCGGGTCCCCACTGTAATCTCACTCAGAATGGCAGCAGTGACAGAATGAGTTTTCTCCCCATTGAATAGCACGACGCCTCTTTGTGCCTTTTTGATTTTCTCTCTTTTCAGATGATGTGTGGGGAAAGAAGGATCCCCTTTGTGTCATGCCACACGACTTAAAAGCAAAGTTGGATCGGGATGCATTTGTGTGCATGTGTGTGTGTGTGTGTGTGAGACAGATTGAGAGTACACAATGTGAAAACTGCCTGGATCCATGTTTCTCTATGATACCCCGCACAAACAATGTTTCCGGGAAAAAAAAAATAACGTCATTGCGGCGAAGTTTGTTGACAGTTTGTTGAAAATATCGAAAATCAAATGACTAGATTATTTTCCTCTTACGGAGTTAGTTAGTTCTATTGTGCCGGCTCCTTTTCCAGTACATAAACTGCTTCTGTTCAAAAGGCAGCAAAATGAAGAACTTATGCTTTAGCTCCAAAAAATTAAGAGGAAGACCAGCAAAATCATTATATCTCAAAGGCCAGACTTTTTGCCCTCATTTATTTTCAATGTTTTAATCTCTTCGGGGACAAGAGTGAGATTAATAGACAGAGAAAGATGAAAGGATTGTGTTTCAATCCACCCTTAAGTTACCTAAAGTAGCATCCCACTTAACTAGAGTATGCCTCCTCCTGTTCTTCTCAGATTACGTCTCATTTCATTGCTTCTTATGACGAGCAGAGAAATAACAAACTCGGCCTTGATCTTCAGAAAAAAATAAAAGCCATGACTGAATAATATCTCCTAAATTATTTGACGAAACTGCGTAGGCTGTATGGATCCATCACGTAGTGTCACAAACACAGTTTCAGTGGATATTAATTAGTCAGTATACATTCAGATTTCTTTTAACGCTTCTGTGCAAGAAAAAAAAAAAAAAAAAAAAAGACAAAAAGAACATCAGAGGAGTTGTCTTCCTTTTAATTTATTGAATAAAAAGTTATTAAATTAAAATTTTCAGTCTGTGCCAACTGTATTAAATCAAATACTAATGACTTTCTGTAATAGTCAGAATATAATATTATCTGTGTAAAGATTACCTCACTTTTAGAATAAAAAAAGAATAAAAGACTACTTACAAAGACAATAATAGTGTCAAAAAAATATCAGACATATTTTTCAAACAGTGGACCGAATGGTCCTCATTCCCACTGGAAGAGCCCATCCACTCAGCTGCTGACATTATACCAATGGTACCAGGAACAACATGAATTGCTTTGACTCACGTTCATATTATGAAGTCATCATCATCATCATCATCATTTGGGCAGCTGATGCATAATCCAATTAGAGAGCAATCCTGGATATGACCAATCATGTGAGGAGTTTTTATTTGTCCTGTTACCAGTGAAAATAAGCCTCCGTGCTTCCATGTGTTCTCAAAAACAACCGGGGACTAAGAGCCGTGGGCGACGACGAAGCAAGTCATCTGAGCGTTTGCGCTCAAATATATAATTGGTATTGGATTACAACCTGGTGACAACAAGTAAATTACACTTGCATTGTTAATTGTGTTCAAGTTTCAGAGTCACAGAAAACTTGTTCATGCAAACATTTTCAGCGAGCCGGGTTGTTGTAATGGTGTGTCTTAAAATGTGTTCGACAGCCACGGCTCACAAACACAGAGGGTTGAGCTCATTTTGATGACGAGTTTACTCTATTAGGCGTCATTATGCATTTTTTACTTTGTTTGAATGCATTTATGTGTTTTACATTTCACTTCTTTGCCATGTGAATCACGGTGAATGACCTCATGTCTAAATGGGGTTGTACAAATGAACTTGCCTTGCCAAGAACAACCCAATTCTAATCAATTAACATGTTGTCATCTCGATTGTTCGAAAGTGTAATAAAGATGTGGTGTATTGTTATTGTTAAAAAAATAAATCCCTCAGAGGGAATACTAAGGGTCCTAAAAGTAAATTAAATGCCAGGGTTAATTTGTGTTTGGGGGAGCCAGACCACTTGACATCCAGAGATTGGAGTGACGGCATCCACTTGTTTTCAAAGTGTTCCTCTCGCTCCATACTGCTGGTTTTTGTTCAGAGAATTTGCTTGTGATTGTCGAGTAAGTTTGTCGCTTAGTGCTTGTTGAGTGAACGTGTGTTTTCCTTCTGTTTAGGGATTACTGATTAACATGTGGATGGCCTTTGGTATAGATTGTTATAAACAGTCTTGTGAACAGTCATTTATGTGATTTTGGAATTAAGCCGCGATACATTTTAAACTCGTTTTTGTTTTGTTTTTTTGCCTTATACTTTTATTTTATAATTTAAAAAATATATATATATTTGTTCTCTCCGAGGATTAAGTTCGTTTGGGAGTTATCCTATTTTGTGCATCTTTCAAGCCCACTGTGAAGCTTTTCAAACTTTTAATTTCACCAAGACCCTTTTTATGTAACACCTAAGAAAACCTTTGTAAATATCTAATCTAATACCAAGTTCTACCTTGCTAAATAAACAAGTTGAATTATGAACGGTATTTCCTTCTCCCCGGCCTGTCATTCAGGTTGAGCCCTTGACAAGGACACATATATCTCTCCCGGGTGTTATTCTATCAAAAACTGTTTTCGTTGGCACCTGGTTGAGTTACAATTTGAAGCATAAAAGGTAGCCCAGGGATCTTTGAATGGTAGGTTAGGAGGATTATTGGGGCAAGCTTTGATGACACTTTAGTTTCTTTTTTGCACATAAACCTTTGCCAATAATGCATTCTGATATTACCCAGCCCGTGCAGCTCTTAAAGGGCCTTTTAATGTACAAAAATGTCTGTGGTAGCACCAGCTCCATCACTAACTGCCTACATCTGCTTTTATTGAAAACATGATGTTATAGTGATAGATTTAGTGGACCAATATACCACAATGGCCACAAACTTCCATTCATACTAAAGCACTTTCACTTTCGTGAGACGTTTCAGAACTTTTACTTGCATGGACATTTCTGAGATGTATTGCTCTCTCAAAGGTGTTTACGTTGTCAGTCAAGCAAAGCTCTCCACTGGACGCTACTTGAGTTTTAGTGAGCGTTTTGCCAAGGACACTTCCACACGTGTGCCTCAGCAAAACCAAACATCACAATAATCCATCTCAGGATTGGAGGGTGGGCTGCCTTAACACCTCCGCCGCGTCTTTCACCACCTTTCAACACTTGTACACAATCTAACCACCAGAGCACAGAAGTGATAAAATAATCAGCTTTGAATAGAACTTTGGACATACATGTGTGGCGGCTCAATGATTTTTTTCGAAAGAAGTTCTGCGGTCTGTGACTCTTCCATTACTTTCTGTCAAGTGTGTTATTACCTCTGTTTAGCATGAATACAAGTCAATAAATACAATTATAACCTGCCAAGAAACAAATGGCAGCGCGTTTTATTGTTGACATTCGTAATCTCACTGTCACAACCATTTATCATTTGTTCTGATATTGCGCTAATTAAAGCTGCTTTTAATAGGACATCTTTGAAAGTCATGGTGCGTGAATGTGCTTTGGGGAAACAGTGTCTCACGAGGATGACTTGTTAGAATTTCTTTTCCCTGATCAATGTATGATATATTTATTCCCTAACATATGGAAATAAGCTTTCATGCAAAAAATATATATATTTTTTTTTTTTCTGTGAAGTTATATATATATAGATATTTTTAAATGAAATAATGATCATTAAAGACATTACTATTCCAAACCACATATGCTCAAGATGTTATAACCTCAATATCCATATAGTTTCCCTTGCTAGAAACTTTTGAATAGCAATCATTCAGGTCCAATAAAGTCCCCAGCGCACTTAGTGGGACGTATTAACCTCAAAAACACAGCAGTGAATCTGAGAAGTCGCTAAATTTGCCAGGCTTCATGTAAATGAACTCCCGAGGGATTTTCTCTTGAGTGCGCAAGCAGAACAGAGGATGATTATATTTAACAATGGAGAAAGTTCCTCTGCGTGAGCCAGTCGTCACATTCTCTGTGTGCTCCCAGTGTGCTATTCTTCTCTTGTGCATTTGTTTTATACCTGTTATTTACTGTCATCTGCTCCATCACTGAACCACGACTTCACATACCTGCAAGTCACTGTTTGTTCCTTCTAAGAGGCAGAGAACTGAGAGGAAAGAGAGTTGTACGAGTGCACTGGAGGTAATTGATACCGAGCTCTGCATGCCAGTGAGTGTGACTTTCAGGACATTATGGAAATGGGAAAATGCAAGGTTTCGTACGCACACATTAACACAAAGACAACCAAAATAGAACCACAACAGCACCACTGCTCTTAAACAAAACTTGTTTGTGTCTACCGGCTTGGGATGTGATACTTTGTGATTGTTTCATTGCAAAGGATCGACTAAAGTACAAGTATTATTTTATGACTGTCGTTTTCCTTCTCACCAGGATTTTGCTTTTTTTGTGTGTGTGTGTGCGTTCACAGAACAAAGCATGACATCTTTACTCATGTCAGTCAAACTTGAGTGCCATTTCCATTCAAACCAAAAGATTTTTTTTTCCTATAGAGATTATATATATAAATATCTAGATATACCCTAGATTTTTGCATAGATGAACTTTAAACCTTGAGCAAGTGAGCAAGCTGTCTCCAACAGAGTGAATGACAGAAAATAATATTTAGATCTTTTAGCCTTTGTCTGTGAAATGAATTCTTTCCTATCGAGCAAGTATAATAATGTCCATATTGTTCACGTTCTCTGCAACTAATGAGCAACACCCAACTTAAATGTCCTTTTAAAGATGTGCATTCCCTTTGCGGGAGCACGTGCAGTTCAGAACACCAGACATAAATGACTGACTTTATCTTCAGCCCATTTAAATCCCAGCTGACTGCAGGTGACGGGTAGGTTACACCCTGAACAGTATCATTTCATCACAGAGCAAACAGAGAGACAAACAATAACACACACTCAGATTCACACCTGCAGACAATTTGGGCTCTCTGAGCTCGTCAGTTAACCTCGCATGCACATTTTTGGACTGTGGGGGCAAACTGGTGCATCTGGAGAAAATCCATGCGCACACAGAGAGCGCATGCAAACTCCACACGGAGGCCCACAGATTCTCACTATGAGGCACCGTTGTCCGGCCTCTGGTTAGATCAGCAGGGCCAAAATTACGGTTGTGCCCCACAGTGTGACTTCCAACTAAATGACATAATTTCAACACAACAATGAGATCTCTGGAGCCAAGGGAGACTGTCAAAAAATACAAAAGTGTAGCTTAGGTAGCAAAATGTAGCATTGCGCGGTATTTCAAGAGTTTTGGCTATTGGACAAGGATTCCTCTATATTTACCGTATAGTTCCAGTAGTGTGCGCATGCAAGCCTCGGGGTGCGCATCTAGTGGGTAAAACATTTTGTGAAATACGGTAATTATGTGTGACTGTTGACACGGAAGTATTTTTTGCAAACCGCACATGCACACTTTTTGGAAGCCTGTTATTGGCGAAGGACTTGCGTGCGGTCGAAGAACACAACGGGGAGGTCACAGAGGCTGATCCAGCATGCTTCTGGATTAGAGGAAAAAGGTCTTGATGCTAAGGCATGTGATCAAATTTAGGTAAACGAAAAATAATCAATTATGCATGGAAATATTTAGTTACTGAGTAATGTGTTTTGATGAATTACTATAATCAATTATACACGTGCAGAGATAGTTTTCTGTTGTCACTTCAAAATAAAAGAGAATAGAGTTTTACTGAGTCCATTAATGCAACATCCCCTCTTGTGAAATCCAACCGGAGGGACTGATTGTGTAAGCTGCAAAACTGACCCGTATTTAGGCAAATTAAACCATCAGGCCATGTAGTATAAGAAAGCATGCAGGCAAAAGATGGTGGTCGGATGAAAATCGCACATGACAATAGTCTTGTGTTTGGAAGTTACCTTGAACAAAGATGGTTGTAAGCTTCGCTGAGCACCGTTCATGGTATAAAATGCAGATCAAAATAATCCACATGGATAAGAACAAATGCAGTCATAAACATTAGTTCTCAAGCTTTTTTAAGGAAATGTGGAAATGTGTAGTTGTCAGATGCATTTATTGAGACAAACCCCAACCCCCTCCCCCACCACTAGAGCACTGATCGATGCCGATGGCATTTACACAGCCTCAAACTAAAAGCAATAAATATTGTACATTTCAAACACTTATTAAGATAAAGCATGTTGGATAGCTGTTATGTATATTCTCTCAAATCAAACGTTCTCAACACCAATGCTTCAGGTTTGCCTAAATGTGAAGCACGCATCTGGGGTTATTGCAGTAGAGGAATCCTATGAACACATCCGTTAACAGGGGTTGCGATGTTCCAAAGCCTCTCACGTCCTAAGCTCGGCTCATTTCCAGCAGAGCTGTCAAACTTTTGTTGTTTTTGTTTGTTTGTTTAAGGGCCACATGCATCCCTGTTTGAGAGTGGACTTTTACTCTATGCTATTTTGTCCCAGAGGCCAGTGGGCTGTCTTTGGCCTGCAGGCTACATTTTGACATTCCTGATTTTAAGGTCTATTATTCATGCTGTGTTCATTCTTCTATCAAACTTGAATGGGACGGCGCCAGTTTATTCGAAAGCAAACCAAACGCTACATGTTAAGCTCCTCATTGTTTAAATGAGATTGCTGGCACTTATGCAGACTGCTCTAAAAGAGCAATTGAACCATGGTTTGAACCTGAACAAACACTTAGGAGTTTAGCGGTCTTTTATGTTTATTAGCTATTTTGTGCAATTTGGCTGTTATAAACCTGGGTACGACAGGAACTTTGACAGCGCACTACAGAATCGACAATTTATTTCAACATACAGGAAAACGATTGGTCCAGACACGCACTTGTTCTAGTGGCATTTATGTACAGTGAAATACAAAAACTATTATTTTGATGCAATGGGGTCACTTTTAACAGTTACAATTCTTTCTGCTGATTTTATACGGATTGTTAGCGGATATAGCTGGAACCATCGGTGAGAGTGAGGTGTACTCACACTGTCGTATTATCGTCGTATTATCTACTAATCATAATCTCAGACGAGTAGACACTGCCTGCGAGCCCCTCACACTACGACACTCTACAACAGATTATAAGCTTCAATCAAGGACATTGCCACGATGAACATGTTTCATTTGGAGGAAGTGGAAATTGAGCTATTCAGTCGGTTTTTTTTCATTATCTAATATGGGGGTGGGTTGCTTTAAAACCATTTAGAATTGTCAGGACATGAAAGTGAAAATTTGCAATCACTTTGGACATTTACTGCTGCGACTGGTGATATGAAATGATTAAAACAGCACAATATTATCTTGCTTCTTCTTGTGGAATGACCTTTATTCACTCCCTACGAGATGACTCAGGGCTGCTGAGGTGCAGCCATCTGGGATTCTCCTCGGGGATCCGTGAGTAACACCGAATCTCAGTAAAAGTTTAGTCATTTGCTCGTACAAGCAGCCTTGCACCGAAAATTGCAAACTTAGCCTCACACATTTGCTCAGATAATGTTATGTTTTGTCAACTGATATCAGCTCCATGGGAATTATAGGTGAGCCAAAAGACAGTCTGCGGGGTTAGTGTTAAGATTCTTAGTCTTTTTCTTCTCCACCCCTACCCTACCTCACTCCCGCTTGGAAGCACCAGAAGAGCAGCAGATGGCTTGGCATCACCCTGACAGCCCAGTGTCAGCCTGTCTCTTTGGTTTGTCATCCAACCCAGGACTCGCTGTTAGCCCCGAATAAACACAGAAAGTGGCACACCAGAATTAGGCATGAACAATTTGAGGGCACTATTAAAATCGGGAATATGAAAACCCACAAAGATACGCCTCAATCAGAAAACGGGTTCGCACAGCTCGAGACACCCCCCCCCACCCCCCCCCCCCCCCCCCCACCCCCAAGAGACACAGACCATTAAAATGTGACAGAAAAAAAACAAACACATTTGTTTTGCACAGTTGGTGTGAAATTCCTTTGTTTATTTTATATCAGCTCTAGGTGAGCTCAGGATGTGCGGCGTTTCCTCTGTGATAATTTCAATTTTCTTCATCGAGAAAGAGCTGAAAGAAAAGAAGTGGGCTGTTGATAAGAGAGCCGGCACCGACAGCAGAGGGACCACGACGGCCGGTCTGGAGTGCCTTAATTTTTCCTCCGACTCGTGGACAATAACAAAGCCTGCCAAAGATTCCTCAAGTCTCACGGTAAAAAAATTAATAAAAAAATCCCCTCACCTGGAGATGCAATAGAAAGCCTCCCAAATGCCACCACACATCTGTTTTGTTTTTGTTTTTCCCTGAAGAGAAATCCAAATTCAAATCTCTGTTGTGCATGTCTGCCCTTCAGCCCTGACAGAAACTGCATGAAATACTGACAGAGACACTTATGTTCTAGCATATGCTGTGAGCACAGACTGGAGCCATTATCTCACCCCTGTGCCTCCCAACAGGGCTGGCACATTCTGGCTTCTGTATGTCCACATGAATTTGAGCTTTTAAGCTTTTAACTTAATTCCTTTATTTGGCCGTCCGGTGCTGTATAAAACAAAACAAACAGATTGTTGTTTTGCTGACCAGAATTTAAAATGGAGAAACCGCCGAACTACAAGTAGCAGTTTTAACCATACATTCTTTTCTTTGATTTAAAGGTTTTTTTTGAGACCTGTTTCTGTCTGAATCAATAAAAAAAAGCCAAATCTGTGTAGAGGTGTCGCGATGAGCTGTGTTTTTTTTTTTTTTTGTTGTTATTAGTAAAGTTTCACTGAATGGAATACTAAAGGGGGCCCAGCACTGAGCCTTAGGTAATTCAAAATTACTCTGTAAGCATGTAAATTAAGATAATTTTCAGCAGAAAGGGATTTTAATTTGAGTACAATATTGATTAATGAAAACATCCTTGGTAATCAGTCTATAGTCCAAATGATAGAGTGGTGGTGATGTTACACTGACAAGTGGAACGTGAAGTCAGGGTATGACAAAAAGTGAATAATGATTAAAAAAGAAATGATATTCATATTTGTATGCCGAGTTGTGCTTTGAGTTCTTTACTATTACAATCACTTGATTATTAACAAAACTTCTCAGTTTGCATCGTTGCTGTTGAAACGACTTGCGAGGTGAAGCAGCTCAAGCTGAGCGTCACCTCAGGTTGTGCAATCCCTTCAAAACTACGAGACTGGGATTTTAGCACACGTCACTTAGTCTAAAGTCTTTACTTTCCAATGAAACGGTAATGTATTTCATCCGTATTTAATTCTACTGCTCTGACATCTGACAGACCACAATGAAAAAGCACAGAGTAATGCAGTCGGCACCTCCGTGTCACTGCCAGGGCGGTGCTGAGCGCACGGCTCATTCTGCTTTTGCTTTGAAAATTAGGACTGGTGAAGCACACATGGCTGTTTCTCTGATCAAATCTGTGTCCCTATTTATGTGCAGAAAATTCTGATTTGATATTTGAAACGCAACCGGTCGTGTTTGCGTGAATGGGCAGTTGAATGGCAAATTTAAGCTCTTCGAGAGGGCTCATTGATTTCTGAATCCGACTCCTAAAGAGTCAGTGGCTTGCCTGCCATGAACCTCGCTGCATGTCACTGGTCTTGTGTTAAAACTGAATTGACGGGATGTTGCCGCAGAGGAGCAACAAGTGTTGGGAACGGGATATTGATGGGCGGCCTGTTGTGTGCACATCACCCAGGGCCATTGCCTGACATCTTAATGCACACAACTCTATGGCCCAGTGAAGACGACAGAAAAGAGCAACAACATCCAACAGTAAATCAGTCAACCAATTGTCTCTGGGTATCAATAACTACCTTCTACTTACACATACAGTGATAAATCAACATCTTGATCTGACTCCAAGTCATTTTCCTGTCATTTCAAAAGGAATTGAATAACTATGAGTTCATTTCATTAAGTCCATCTCTAAAATGTATATCATTAACTTCATAGGGACGTGGTTTGTTCACGCGACTGGAAGCTCCCCCTCCCAACAATTGGTCAACAGATACCAGGTGAGTTAAGGTCCCAACACGCTACACAAGAACAGAGGAACTTGTTCAATCTCCCAGGGATGAGCGAAAACAGTAACTACATTATCTAAGTCACAGCACTAATTTAGGAACTCTCACAGCTTGATCTCGACACATCACTTGGGAATTACTTTTTTTTTTTTTTTTTACCCCGTTGGATCTGCCTATTATTTTGAATATGAAGCAGGCACGGTTAATGCCAGAAAGCCAACATACCTCCTACGTCCTTTTTTCATATCTTTATTTGGAGTTTTTCTTAAGTTTATTGGGAAGTATGAGACATTCTTCCAACATCACAAAGTACATATCCACCTTTCTGACAAAACAACATTACTTCACTGAGCAACCTTTTGACGATACTGCCCCAGACATTTCGCCCCAGCCATCATTATGCAGATGGTGAATAAACTTAGTCTCATTTACATGAGCAGAGCGGAACTATAAACATTAAGATAAACAACCTGGCGGTGAATATTTTGAAGTTGATAATGATATTGACTACGTTCAATCTGAAAATCATCAACTTCACAAATGGCCTAAATTAAACACAAGCAAGGAGCGCAAATCCCGAGAACCGCATATAATTTGCATTTCTGATGAATGTTTTTCAGATGCACCTTGTGATTACAAGTGCCCTCTGGCTGATTTGGTATATGAAAATGTCTTGGATTTTATGATAAAATAATCGAAGAGGCAACAAAAAAAAACAAAAAACTGAAAAAGCAAGCGCCTGGTTTACACAGTGTGGGAATAAAAACGTAGAATAAACATCCACACGCTGCACGGTTAGGGTAGCAGTAGTGAGTTTTGATTAAAGTGGACTGATTCCTGATTAATGATCGCACGGCCTCACGACTCGTGTCGTGGACCTGCAGTTCTCTCTGCTCTGAAAATAAGTGACTGTGAAGATTGCAAAAACAAAGCAGCCTTGGTGCAATATGTGTGCGTAATTAAGTGTGTGCGCGAGACAAAGAGAAGTGTGGGAAACCGAGATTAAAAGAAAGAAAGGAGACCGAGAGGGAGGGAGGGAGCTACAGAACAATCATATTAGGGAATTGGGGTGTATCAGTGTTGTTATGTGAAATGAGGTGCCCCACTACAGGTTGGTTCCAGGCAGTGAATTGATAGATGAAAAGAAGAAACAACAGTAGTCAATTACAGCAGTGCATGATTAACCTAAACTAATTAAGACCTCTGGGTAATGGAAGGAGAGGAAACAGTAGCCGTCCCTTCCCTTTCTACAGTGCGAACTCCCAGTGCAGAATCCGCGCTGAGGCCTCCTTTGTTCTCAGGGTCCCAGTCCTCAAACCCAGCTGAACGGCTGCCATTTCGACTGTAACTCCCTCTCGCTCGCTTTTTTTTTTTTCCCCCTCCACAAACCGGCGCGTTACATGCTTGTCTGCATCGCTGTGCATGCCTTTTTGTTTTAATTGTGTATGTCACATTAACTCCTGAATATTATAACTTACAATAGAAAACAAGCCTTTTTTTTTCCCTGCATCCCTCTAACGCCCACTGATGACCATGAGTGACAAGTAAACACTGTAAGTATGTTTACTCAAGCACAAGTCTTTCAGGTTATTTAAATCACTGCATTTGAAGGATGGCTTTATTACAATATTACTTTTCAAATGACAAACTTCCATCCCCTTGAATGAAAATAATGATATAGAATATAGAAAAAAAATCCAGAAACTATTGTCAAACTATCTTGAAATCCAACCGGATTATTTAAAGAACAGTTTAAAACGGGTGAATTTAAGACCGTATATTTTTTGACGCTGCCATTATTTTGAAGCTACATACAAAGATCCTGAAAATACGTGATTTTATTCAAATTGCAATAATAATCCAATATTGCGCCAAGAAACATGAATGTAAAATACAGAGGGAGAATTTCTCCGTATGATTTGGTGTGACTTTGCTTTCTATCATTTTGTTCCAAGTATGCTCTTCGATGATTAACCCTTTTTCCTAGATTAGGGTGCTTTCACAGTTTGGCAATTTTAGTAGGAAAAAAGAGGAACTATGCAAAAATACCGCTGATTACTACAATGATTTCTTTGCAAAAGAAAGAAAGAAAGAGGCTTGAAAAGGACTTTTTTTCCCCAGGTACGATTGCGGTATATCTCGGCTCGCTGCATCGCCCACAAAAGGTTTTGGCTGGTTGCCAGCCAACAGCCTGTTACTTCAGCTGATCTTGAGGTGATCCAAGGTACTTGGCTGTTGTTAGTGTATAATGTATGAATACGAGTGTAAGAGTAAAATCCTACAAATAAGTGGATTCCGTGAGCTGTAGAGATATTTCCTCCAGCTGACAGCATTAGAACTGGCAGCACAGGCGCGAAGAGAAACGGCTTGTCGGCAACCACTTCGTTCATCAACGTCCTCCACATATCATTGGCAAAAATCCCCAAATCCCACATATTTTACTAACACATTAGCAGGTATCTTCACATTAACAATTCAAATGTACAATAATTATTTTTGATAGCGTGTGCAAAGTTATACTGGCAATTATATCATGAGCATCATTGACCAAATAAAAAAGTGAACATGACATTAACGCATTAAACTTACGGAGAAGCAGGCTTTCAACGACTGCTGTTCACAATTTGTTGTCTAGTGTGAGACCACAACACTCGGGGAGGTTCCGTTTATTCACAATCACTTGGACTGACAAGTGGAGCAGACAGATGAGGAGGAAACGGCTTCTTAAAACGGCCCTCGCACTCAAGACCGGCTACTCCGTAAAGCTGGCGAATGAAGCACGCTGTCACGCTAATTGCATGGCTGCACTTTCTGTGCGAGTCCACCATCATGACAACTTCTACCGCTCCATATCGTTCAAAGAATGTCAGTGGTCTGAGAAACATGAGCTCGCCGGAAAGCAAGAGGAGAGGAAAACGGCATGCCTCTTGGTCCGCTGCTTACTTGATGGATTATGGGACATTCAAAACCAGACAGGCATCAGAACAAATATATTTGCATCAACTATGCAAAAATGAGAAACCGAGGACCGTGGGGACGTGCCTGGGTTTCGCAAATTTGAAATACAAAGTGATGGCTAATTGAGGCGGATGGAGTCTGTTACAGCTCAAAGAGCGATTGGCTGGTTTTGTCTCTTAATAATAAACTGCCTGACTGACTTGAGTGAAAGTGGATCGATGCAGGTTCATTTTTGTGTTCACCCGCACTTATTAAAGCATGAAACGTGTTGCAGGTGACCTGGATCCATGCAGCTTTGAAGTCATCAGTGATCTTCACTAGTCATCAATTTGCAAGAGCTCATCATTTAGAAAACTCCCCTTGCTCCATCACTTTGCATCTTGGGAATTGCAAAAAAAAAAAAAAAAGCCTTTTTCTGCCACGGGTATGCATGGTGATGCTGAAGAGCCTACAGGAAGCAAAATGCTGACATCAGGCAAACTATTTGGAAATTTGAAATGTGTTTTCTCTGTATGTGTACTGTGTATAAATATATAATGTTTTTAATACTCTCAAGCTCATTTTTAATTAGCCCATGCCTCCCAGTTATTATTGCTGTCTTGATCAGAGTCACAAGTCAACCAAGTGAGACATGAAACATTTTTATTAAAAGATAAATTTATACTTCAGCCCTTTGAAATCCAGGCGCATGTAGACCTCTGTGAGAAGTGCAGCAGATTCGTCCTTGAACACAAAGTTTGTCACACTCGAACACCTTTTATGTCATTCAGACGATGGTGGGAAGTGAAACCCAGACAGGAAACCATCACATCCCCACTAATGATAGGGATTTTCTGACATTACATTATCTCAGATGATTGTAGTTTCCACACACACACACACACACACACACACACACACACACACACACACACACACACACACACACACACACACACACACACACACACACACACACACACACACACACACACACACACACACACACACACACACACACACACACACACACACACACACACACACACACACACACACACACACACACACACACACACACACACACACACACACACACACAAAGAAAAGCATGCCTCCCACAGAGCTGTCCTTTGACTTTCCTAATGAACTAACTTCCTATTCAGGTTGAGTCTGCCCCAAATGCCACCTTTTCTACCATCTAATGTCACATTTCCATGTTCAAACGTCAATGTTTGGGATTCACTTTTTACATGGTAATAGTCTGTGAGGACTAATTAAAGCGAGGCCAGATGTCACGACGTATTGTCATGCATCAACTGTTCTAACCTTTGGTATTAGACTTAGTGAGTACGCAATCAGAATATAAATGGTCGATTTGACATTAGCTGACCAGGGATACCATTTCAGAAAATCATTGGGCATAATGTGGATTTTCTTTCTCTTGTTTTTTTTTTGGAGGGTGAGGGGTACATCAGCGTTACATTGGTTGGTCGTCGGCCAACCACCTCGCTCCGGTATCCATGATGAACTGACAGCCGACAGCAGTTTCTTTGAAGGAACGCAAGCACAATGCAGACTATTTCAGACACAGTTGCGGTGTTTGCATAAACAGAGCCTTATAAACCTTTACATTATGAGAGCGTTGCTCTATATGCAATGATAAACAGCAGAAGCAATACCGAGGCCGGCGCAGAATCTCAAGCAGCAAGTAATAACCATCTCTGCGTAATGAACCGGAGCCTTCCTCAATTAAATTGCAATTCAATCCAGTAACAGCGGATTATAAAGAAAACACCTTCCGCTGAAGCGTCAAACAATTTCTGAGACGGACAGAGGTCAGCGCGGGGAAGAAAATATGTGCACTCAAATTGTTTAGATGCATGTCGGAAATTCTGCATATTGATGTGTCTGTTAATTACTGCACTCCCGTAAGAAAAATCCTCACTTCCGTGGTATCGTGAACATTAAATACACCTCCCACAGGCTCAGAGGCTCGGGGAGGAATTATGTGAAGTATTATTTTGACTTTGCACTTACTTTAATACTTCATCACTTTTTAAAGGACTTTTTTTGTTCGGTAATGATCTGACAGCAGGAGATACTTACTCTGCAGATTATATTTTCACAGGCCAGTTACCAGAACCACAGAACGTGGAAATTTGTCCAATGTGATTCAGCAGTAAGGGCAAACACAGTGAACCCACAACCAACGGAGCTGTTGAGCTGGACTCTTGAAACGACTTGCCGGTTCTTTGCAAAAGTTCAAATAGGACCCTATAGTTGGTGCATACGTGGCGCTTCAGGACTTCTGTGCCAGAGAGCGAGAGAAAGGGCCATTTCTTCATTCTCACTTAGTACTTTATCATTAGTGATGCAGTATAGATAGTCCAAAGTATACGCCAGGGAAATGACAAAACCCAGTGTGGAAGTTCATATAAACCAGCAGATAGCAACTACTCTGCATGTGTATTTATTGTTTTATTTATTCATTGTTTTTTTGAGTCGTGGTTGCCTCTGGCTGAGACCTCCGCTCGGTCTGAAATGATGTATTTTTTAGGGGCACGGTGAAGGGTGATGTAGAACAATAAATATTCCAGAGGCTGCACAGATCAAATCAGGCAACCAGAAGCTCCTGTCATGACCAATTAGAAATGCTCTGTGACTCAAAAACATGCTCACAGGCATAAAGCAGCTCTACCTGTGGCCATTGTCAGTCAACACACAAAACAGGGCCTGTTAACCCTGTGTGGAAATGGGCGAGTCTGAGGCTTCCAGTAGCACAGCAGCTCTGAAGATGAATTCAATGAATATTTTACAACGCCTTCATTACGGGTGCATGTAATTACTGCCTTTCCCATAATGCTTGACTACGCCTCGACGAGTAGGAATGAAGTGCGGAGCAGGAAAGGTTTGAATTTGCTTTTCCTTCCAACAAAAACAAATTACTGTAACTGTTTAAAACTCGTTTAAGTGCTTTGATCATGACCCGACGCGTGTGCCGATACTTTCCAACTCACTTCTGACTGAACACTGCTTTATTAAGCCTCTCGACCCAGTGAAGTGGTGCCGCTGCTCTTTCAAAGCCGCGCGGAGTTTGATTCCTCCGATTCTGTTTATTCTTTCTCACTTCAATGAGCTCCTCGTTTGCCTATGGTGACACGACAAGGATGAAGACCGGGGGATTATTTTCTCCGCCTGGTTTGAAACCCAGAGAAAGTTTATAGACTTAAGGAAGAGATAAACAAAAATGTCTTAGGTCCACTTTTATGTCAACAGCCTTCTACACTTATCTCCCTTTCAAAGCTGCAGCTTCCCTACACCAAAACCACGCGTTGAAATATCATGAGGCAATCTAATATACAGCAGAAACAGTTGAATCTTTTATAGAAAAAATCATTCCCATGTGTTTTCCCCAAACACACTTAGACCTGCAGGCAATTTTAAAGTCAACAGGTAACCTCATGCGCATGTTTTTGGAAACATTAGGATCCGGCCAAAAAAAATCACACATGTAAAAACATGAAAACTCAACACACACAGCTCAATACCAAACCTGGGGGATATTCTTGTTATAATGCCATAGTGCTCAACACTACACCACGGTGCGGTTTGACTTCATGACCTTTTGTAATAGAAAAGTGTACATCAATCAATAAACAATGTGAAATACATGTGTTTATCAACATTCACTGTCATAAAAAACAACAACAACACAGTCAATACAAACTATGTTGCATACCATACAATGCTCCTCGGTTAAAAAGTAGTTAAAGGTTTGAGTGATTACAGGATCAGTGGAGGGATTAAGGGGAGGAGTTCTGCATTTATATTGCAGTTACACAAATAGTTTAAATTATTCAGTTTACGTTTTGGAGAAAAATATACTCATGACTCACTTTTTTTGCTTTCCCAAGAAGTATTTCTGTAAATAGATGTGCCATTGCATTGTCTCAGCAGTGTGCGAGTCAGTCTAATAATGAAGCAGCAGTGAAATAACTGAAACAAACTACAAACATCTAGACAGCGGCAGCCAGGTCCTTTAAAGCCCACCTCTATTTAAGGTTGCATATACACCACGCTGCCTATACCACCTAATATTAATGTTTGCTCCATTCAGAAAGCTTTCGGATAACAGATTCGATCAGGATAAATGAGCCACTTCTTCACTTCTACAGTTTAGATTTGATTGTTGGGTTTCTCTCTTTTAAAAGCACCTAGAAATGACGGTTTTATTTGGTGCTATAAACATAAAGTTGAATTGAATTGAATTGAGTAAAATAGTAAAACGGTCAGATGAGTGAGCAATAAACACACAGCAGCTCGGCAGCACAGCAACTGTTGCATATGAGAAATGTAAATAGGGACAAGCTCAAGCAAACTTCAGTTATTGACAAAAGAAAAAGTTTGTGGAGCTTTATTTCCAAAAGTAGTGGTGCTACATTCATTTGTGACTTTGTATTGGTTGATTCCAAAACACTGATAGTGATTAGATGCGTGTTGTGTTCTCAGGTATAAAGTATTATCCCCATGTGTCTCATCACATTTTCATTGCAGTCAGATGGACACTGAAGTCAGGTTCTTACAGCCACACCACTCCCAGGTCTGGCATTCTTATAACGCATTTTCTATAATGCGATGGGGTCCAGTGAGATCCAACTTGTCACATGTCTGCCTTCGAATACTTTATAATAAGCGAGCCCGTGATGTGCTTCCAGTATAAATATTTCATTTAATGTCTTCGATTCATTTTAAAGAAGCAAAAAACCGAATTTCTAAACCTCCACACACACACGCGCTTGCTCGTCAGTGCACCCTTAAGGGTATCTATCACGTAACTGATTCCAAGTTGCCCGTTAGGTTTACTCTTGCCAAACAAGGCTCATGCCCAAGTCATTATCCAACCAAACTACATGCAGCATTTGCTCTCATTTGTATTCAAAGTGTGTTAGTTTCCTGGATCCAATCTATTTTCTTGATCCTAACACCACTCTCTGACCTGTGCTTTTTCTAAAAAGCTCTTTAAAAGTGCCCATTAGCCAAATTTTGACAGGAGGCAGCCACGTTTCGCTTTCAGCAGTGCATAATAGCGGCACGCACCAGATCAATTATTCAATCGGGGATTTTGCTTCCAATTCGCGAGGTTCTTTCCTGCAGCAGCGAAATTAAAAAACAGACGGCGCCGGTCTCATGATACAGCGCGCGAGCCGCTGACATGCACTCACCTCACCAAATTACTTCAGCCTACATCTTGTGCTGCTGTCAGTTGCTTGTGCAGCCTAATAAAGCAATTGCACCTTGAGCAAAAATCAAGAGTTGCTCTCAGTCTCACAAGGTTAAACGGATAATTTACAACAAACCTTTTGCACACCTCCTCGACATTGGGTAGCGGTGGCTGTACAGTGTGCATAGGCGCGCGCACACACACACACACACACACACACACAAACACAAACATACAGGCTTGGCATGACCCTTATCAGAACCTGGCAGTCTAATTACAGCTCAGGCAGTGGGAATCCATTGATTTGAAGATAAATTGTGAGCACACCTGTGTTCTGAATCCATTACGATCTTTATCTTAATGGCTCTGGGAAAATGCTTCATTAAGGTTCATTACAATAATGTGAGGCATTAGGCATTAATTAGTTTACCGTTGTGGATTGTCAGATTTACTTCTGGACAAAAACATAATGCTCCGTATTTCAAGAGGGCAGGACAGAGTAAAGCCTTTGGCTCCATCAAACACCTTGTTTCATGGATATTTACTTTGCCCCACTCGGAGCAGCAGATGGGTGGCACACCGGGACAAATCACACAGTGTCAACCACGGAAAACTCAAATAAATCACGTCTAACAAGTGGGAGACTCAAATATTGTTTGTTTTCCCCGTAATTGTCCTAACATTTGGACAGACTTGGAGCTGAGAAAATTATTTTGAAATACTGACCTAAATCTGTCATGTAATGCAAATAGTATCACTGCTGACACCATCTGGAAACGGTCCTTGGACTGTAATGGACTGTGAAATGACATTATGAATAGAGGAGCCAGGGCACCAGTCTGCCCAGTTCCTCCAGTTAACTAAACGAAACTGAGCAGCAGACGCAGAAGATGCAAGCAACTCCTTAAATTCTGGTGACCGGGTGGAGGGACACGGTCCAGACTGTTGGGAGATTTGCACACGAAGAGCAGCACAATCATGATGATAATGGCAGGAATGGTGAATATTATAGAGTGTGGTTATTTCAGGAGCGAGCGCGCTGGAAGAGAGGTAATGGCAAGAATGATTGACATCCCGCACGGTGTACTCAAGCTTCTTCTGGCGAGAAGAGGGAAAAAAAAAAGGAAAAAAGATGGTGGATGAAAAATTGGTTTGGATTTGCATCATCTTCATTATTTTTACCTGGAGAGGAGAAGTTACACGAAATATAAGAAGTTTGTAAATGTTGCAGTGCAACAGATTTGCAGATGACACTCACTGAACAAAAAAAGTACAACAAAAGATGCCTAAAATTCTGAATTGTAAAGTCCATGCATACAATTGGGATACAGGCTATTTTCTGAAATGTTATGTTCGTACTGGCCTACAAAAGACTAGTGCAGTGTCTTTAAAATGCATACCAGGTAATGCATGTCCAGCTCTTCTATTTGATACACACCATAGTGAGCCTTTAATGTGTGTACTATGAGCTCTAGGGTAGTTTAAACATCGTAGTCCGAGTTAAGTGAACATACTGCACACGTTGTATATACTTAGCAAGGCTGTGCACGTCACATGCAATGGAGTTTGGGATTCAAATCCCAACAATACATGGTAAGAGCCGTCAAGGTTGCACTAAAATAAATCCACTACGCTTTCTTTTTCTTCACATTTGCAATGTAGTATTGCCACATTTCGCCCAGAAAAAAAGAATCATTAGTACATACTAGTAATTAGGTGAGTGAAACATGATCTTATTTACTGTCATTGCCAGTAAAGTAGTGAAGTTTAACCATGGATCCAGTCAGGAAACTCACTGCAGCTGCCACCCCAATTATACTTGGTGAAATGCTGAATTTAATCACATAATTGTATATTTTAATTGGGCATTTGAGAATTTGGTGCCCAAGGTCAACTGATCAGCTTGAGACTCTGCTCCTATTTTTACTGCTGCCATGTTATGCTGTTATTGTTTTATTGTTTCGCACCGTAAGTTTTGAGGTTCTCATATCTATTCATGTACCGCACTTTGTTTCAGCTGTGGTTGTTTTCAAAGTGCTATATAAGTATCGTTGAGTCGCGTTTAGAGGACGGATCGAGCCCTGGGGTGAATTGAAGTGATCTCTATATTCATGTGTGGTTTGGAGTCTGAAGGCGTCATTGATTTGCGAGTGAAAACGCTGCCATTTCAAAAATGAATGCTGTACTATTCATTACCTCCATTTGCAAATTTCCAGAAAAAACATTTCAATAAAAAAAGGGACTGAAAGCCCATCTATAATCCTCATTCTACTACCCCACTGCCTGTTACTGCCAACAGCAGGGGGCCACTAATTGACCATTTTTGTGCTTCTTGTTCTCGCGCTGTCCCATCGATCGACAAACTCCAACCAGAACAGGAGAAAACATCAGGGGTTTTTTTGTCCTTTCCGTGAGGCCTATGCTTGCTCATGTGCTGTCTTCATTTGGAAATATGATGCTTCTGGCACAATATAAGGACAACTGAATTTAACTGATCTGAAATAACTACTTTGTGTGTACATGTTTACAATTATGGCCACTCGCTCAGCCACTTTATCGGTAAGTGATTGTTGACATTTGAGATGCAGCTTTTGCATTTCTCAAACCCCGTATCAAAGAGTACGTTCATTCATGATTATGATACCCAAATATACATAACGGTGGTTAATTATTCAAATTGTATGCAGTGTCAATTACATAATGTTTTATGATGTGGCAAACCCACAGACTTCGCACTGCTTTACATTTTAAACTGCAAAACTGTCTCCCTCCATTCCATCATCCACAGCAGATTCACTTCACTGTAACGAGATCTGACTAATATGTTTAAATAAACACTCTTTTACTGTGGATTTAAACATTTTATCCACACTACAGACATGTTATTGTCGCTGCATTGCATTTCTGTAATGTTTTCATTCATCATAACATGTACTATTAATCAATGTGCTCTAAGAAATACCTTCCAGCAGGGGTTTGCATCACTATGGGAAGAAAAATTTGGTTTTTACATTTTTCACAGTATGACTGCTAACAGCTTTTGGAAAAACATTGGCATCAAAACAAATACATTTCCTAGTCAGTCTTCATGGTCTTCATTAATTGTAGCTATTACACTTGTGGCTTACTTTCTCATTTTGGTTAATTTCATTTACACTTAATGTTGAACAGATGAAGAAATGATCACAAGTTGCAAGATTACTTTTCAAAAGCCTGAACTGTCTCACATTTAATCATTCAGACTTTGTCATTTTGAAAGAGCCCTAATCACTTCATGAAACACTGGAAATCAAAATAAGTGATAAAACCTAAAAATCACGTTACATTCTTTTTTCAAGTGTGAATATCATACCAAACGCGACGTTTATGGTGACTGTGTTGTAAACCAGTCAGCAAAGTACAATTTGCATTATTTATGTACAGGACTAAATCACTACATCTCTGGCTTTTATTGTTAAAAATGTACAGTGCTACAGTGTTACATAAATAAACTGCTCCATTCATTTTGGTTGTAAAATATGCATTTAGATTCTTTTATTGTAGGTATGACCTCAATGACACATTTTTTTATGTCATCGTAGAACTCTTAAAAAAAATTTTTTTTCTTTTTTGATTTAGGAAAAAAAAAATCTAAATTGAATATGTGTCTAAACTGTTCAGAAAAATGTTTCTGAACAGTTTCCATCTTAACTATAGCTTATGAAAGGTTGTCACCTTTTGATTGCATAAAAATGGTTATTATAAGGCAGGTCAGAGTACAATGAGAGAGCCGGGTGGAAAAGTGAGGGAGGAGATTGAGATGGTTTAGTCACGTATGTAGGAGAGATGACAGCAAAGCAGGAAAAAAAAAGGATGCAGATGATGGAGCTGCCAGGTACTGGGAGAGGAGAGCCAGCAAGCCGCTTCGCGGATGCAGTGAGGGAGGGCATGCAGGTGATCGGTGTGAGGATACAGGAGACAGAAGGTATCGGAAGAAGATGATCCACTGTGGCAACACCTAATAGGAGGAGGAAGAGGAAGAGGAGGAGGAGGAGGAGGAGGGAAAAGTAGAAAAGCTTAAACTGAGGAGACACCTGAAACAGAGCAATGAACATAATGTAAAACCCACTATCAATCTTATTCAAACACAAAGCTTTACAATTTCATTTAAATCCTGACAAAAAGAATGTAATGACATAATCTTGATGAAAGGAGGCTAAAGATAACAATAAACGTTTGAGTTACATCAGTTACAAAGACTTAATATAGATTATGGCTATTTGGCTGTTTTAATGAACCTAAGGCATTTACGTAGAGGCATGCAATGGTGAGTTCCTCAGCTCGACAAAATGTATTACAACAAAAGCCAAACACAGTGGTAAGTATAGCACAACAAAGAATGTCAATGCCTTAACAACTTGTCTTGTGCCCTTGAGCATCGATTACAGTTTGACAACGACGTCTCCTGCTGTTCACAAATGGACTTTTCGTCTGCTGAGGCATGGCATCACCCTCTTCTTGAAGGGCGGCCCTCAGGTCACTGAGGTTCTGAGGTACTGAGTTGCAAAACTTTCCATGGTGACTCAGCCGATCCCAGAGGTTTTATATGGGAGTCGGGTTTCGGGAGAAAGTGCAGGCCACTTTGTTTAAGGTGTCCCAGAGTCCAGCAGACGCTCTGTAATGATGCCATTACAGGTGATCACTCCCGTTTTAGTTAAATTTTGAAATACATATGTCTTTAGTCTCGTCTGCTGCTGAAATAGCTTCGATAGACCACTTTTATCCTGCCGGTAACAATAAGTGAAAAGAGGGATACATAGCCTACACAAGCCCTCATACCATAAGTAAACTTCTCATATATACTGTATTTTTGTCGTAGCTGAGGTAAATAAATGCCAATCACAGCAAATTTAGAATTTACTGAAAAAACATCCATGCTAGCATTTATAGAGTGCAGCACATCGTCCTTCACCCTGCAACTTCAAGCATTGCACTTCCCCATGTGTCTCTCTTTTTTTTTTGAGGGGGTTCCCCTTTCTTCCTAAATGGACTGTCAACATTCCGGCGAGACCACCACCACAAAATATCCAAAACACAGGGATGTCAAGTTTTGTTCAGGCAATGAGAGAAGGAGAAGAGACAGGAATTCCTTCCACACGCTATTGATTTTCTACTCGGGTTAGGACGTCGTGATGATGAAGTTCATGGAAACCCTACACTCATTCAGCACAGCAAAGGTCCTCGCTGGTCCTCCAACAACCTTTTTTTTTTTTTTAAACAGCTCTCCCATGTTTCCAGGCGACTGCGGCAAAAGCACTCCGATTCAGGTCATCCTCAGTTAATTCTCACACATTGAAATCCAGTGTAGCACACGTTTATTTATTTAATTTTCTCCCTCGATCACAGCTCTGGTACTCGGCCCTCCTTTTGACAACTGTAGCATCCTCTGGCCCCTCCTCCCTCCCTCCCTCCCTCCCTCCCTCCACCTCTTCCCGTTGCCTTAGGCCCGTGGGTGGTTCAGATAATTTGCTTAATTTGTTGCCATTCACTCTCAGGACATGGATCAAAGAACTGTTAAATTGCACTGACGTGGCAGCATCACAGAGTGACTGAGAGTGGAAGGAGAGAGGGATGGAGACAGAAAGAGAGAGAGAGAGGTAAGCCCTCCAGCTAAAGGAGGAGTCTTCCAACATCCTCACTGCCACCACTGTGGATGTGTGTGTGTGTGTGTGTGTGTGTGTGTGTGTGTGTGTGTGTGTGTGTGTGTGTGTGTCTGTGTGTGTGTGTGTGTGTGTGTGTGTGTGTGTGTGTGTGTGTGTGTGTGTGTGTGTGTGTGTGTGTGTCTGTTTATGCATGTGTGTGCCAGGAGAGGATGAGGATGGAGACACCTACTCTCTCCACTAGCAGGCCAAGTCCTGCTGGTGTGTGGATGTTGCTGATAATGGCTGCAGCCAAACAGAGATAACACGTCAATAGACATTAGAGCAGCACTACAGTTGGCTGTTTATTGGTAGGAGCACAGAATGAGCTGCGTTATTTATATGGGGAATGTTATTGGATTAAAAAAAAAAAAAAAAGGGGTTAGCCAAAAATGATGTAAACTTTTTGGATCTGCAGCTCATTTCCCGATCCCCTTGCGGTCCCAATACCCAGAACCAAGACAATTGCAATTTTTTACACTGGAAACGAACCGATCAGCACTTTCTTCCCACTTTCTTCTGTCCTATTCTTACTAATTCTAATTAATAAGCTGCATGAAACGTCAACTTGCCATAGAGCACGATCATGAAAAAGACCATTAGAATGATGCAATTAGCCAGAGGACTCCGATGAGAGATACATGCAATCAAAGTGTGAAAAGAGGCAGGGAGGCGATGTAGCAGTGGGCCGGGGGAAGGGAAAAAAGCAGATGCTGCAGAAAAAAAAAAAAAGAAGGATCTTCAAAGAGAGGGATGAGGTTGAAAACCCAGGAGAGGGAGCTGCGGGAGCTCTTGTCTTCTTAGGCATAAATGTGACAGAGTTCCTTCTGGACCAGGGAAGACGTTGAGAACCAATGAGCAGGAGGGGATTGTTTTTCTTTCTTCATTTATCTTTTCTCATTCGGTTAACCTCCTCTTCGCCCCTTTTCTCTTCTCTTAAAATGTAAAAGGGGACGGACACTTTTCGCGTACCGACTTGTGTTTGAATACAATAATGCAACTTAACCTAATTAAATTGATTTATGTATTCATTATAATTGCACAAACTCCAGGACCACATACACGAGGCTAATGTGTGTGGTTTTTTTTTTTTTAACAGATCACATCTACACTTTTTTTAATTTACTCATAACATGCGGTAATAATACTATTGGTCACAGTTATGTGTGAATTCGCTTTGCAATGCAACTCTCTATATAGCATTAAATCCTTTCAGCAAAGGCTCTCCCCCTGCAGACCTTCAGCACCATGGACAGAGAAATTCCTCCTCCTAGCACAAAAGGCAGCCCTGTGTTTTGTACTCCACGTGTTACAGTATGTCACGCCACCACGAGATTGCGCCACACATTTATATACAGAAGGAATGAGTCAGGACATGACTAAACGGGATATTTTCAGTCAGCTAAACTAACAGTGCTTTATTTTCTCCAATTACCAAGTATAAGAAGCGTGCTATGAACCGTGGACATCGCTCATCCTGTACACTCACGGTGACTCCACAAGGATCACTTGTACAATGATCCAGTGTAGCAGTTCTGTTAAAAAAAAAATGATTGCACATAAAATATTGTTTAGTGTAATTTAGCTTCGCTTGAGATCATGAGAGAGGATTAAATGTAATCACCTGCTTATGCTCGGTTTAAAGCCGACGGTTTCCTACTTGTGACTGTTTTTAATACGTTTGCGACAAGTTAGAGAAGCATATTCGAGTTTACAAAATGTATTGTGTTAGGAGAGTGTTTGACATTAAAATAAAACTCATAATAATGTAGAGATGTTCCCGTTGATTAATTTCCTCTGGTCAACCAGTCGAAAGAAAAAACAAACGGAAAAGTAATTCAGGTGTATTAAACATTGTCTCTGACATATTTGGATTTCTCCAGCCTCTGGTTGAAACAGATGCGACACATATCGGGTTTCACAAGCTCCTATAATATGACTGTGGTGGTTAGCATTTTGCGTTGCGGTGTAGTCAGGCTTAACGTATTAACTTCCTGAAGCTTTCACCTGAAACTAAGTTATGTGGAAGCAACACTTGCAGGGGCATTGTCTCGATAAGCAGAGTTATCATCTCGGTCCAGGTTGAACATGCCATGGAGTTGTGCATTACTCCCGCTGAATCATACTTTTGTTTCTCTGGCACAGACGACGTGCAACTTTGTCTCATTTATTGATGAACTTTCTCCCACTCTTTGTCTCCCAGAGCATTCTTTCTCAAAGTTGGCATTTTATCTTTTGCATGACCATCCGGCAGCACCGTGCATATGTATAAAACACTCCCAGGTCAATATTTCCGCTGGCGACGCGTGAGGGAGTAAATATTTAACCAACAAGTTACACACTTTTCATTGATCATTTTTACAGGGGAAAAAAAATGCACAGAATGGAATTCAAATTAAAAAAAATCGGATGATTTTTTTGTTAACAATTATAAAGTCTAACATCTATCAGGATGAGTTATTCACATAGACCAAAGGTCTGCAAGAGTCAAGCAACTCTTCCAATATTTCCCGTAGATTCTATCCATCAATTCCCCATACCATCATATCCAACTTAGGGACAGTTACATGGAAAATGTTATAGTTACCAATTAAAACGTGTTTTAGGACAGTTGGCAAATTATTTTATGTTTATTCACATTTTCAGAAAAGATTTCACCCTATTCGGTGACCAGCAGAGCAAATGTAAGCAATAAATATACAACAGTTACAAAAAGTCAGTGTTTCCTACAATCCAGTCCTACAATAAACTTAAAAAGGCAAGGCAAGCTAAATATATTTCTAGAGCGCCGTTGAAACACAGGGCAATTCACACTGCTCTAAAATATTTAAAGAAATACAGAAAAGCTTTACAACGAAATAGTAAAAGAAATCAAATTACAGCACTGGTATTTAACAAATTCATTAGCTGTATTGTATACATCATGTTTAACCTAATCTAATGTAGTTCTCCATGAACAGTGTATCCAGAGATAACGTGAAAGAAGAAAAAAATATATAGATAACCAATAGACACACACATGCAGACGATAAATATGCACCTTGTTTTCATTACTTTTATTGGTGAAGTTTCATGACGCTGTAATCAGAGTTATGCTTCATGGAATGGTGAAATACAAGAGCAAGTAGAGGAAACTAATCAGTCGTCTGCACGGTGACTTAGCAGGCCAGGAAGTCACATGTGCGCGCAGAACACTGCGATAGCACGCCACAAACCAGCTTGTGTATTAGGTAACCGGTTTCACAGGGACAACAGAGGATGAAGGCAGTGCGACGCTCATGCAGCCTTACATACCCGGTGACTCGTTTTACATAATGTTGAAGCCTCATTGCGAAAACAAAAATCTTGCAAGGATAGTGCAAGAGCATTGGCAGCGGAAGACGCGAAAGCTTCACGTCCATGGATGATACAAGTGGCTCTCATTGATTAATTCACTCGCCTACATGCGGACCTGACAGAAACTATGTTTATACATGCTACTATTGCCTCAATATTTCAGAGAGGAGTATAATATTTATGAGCTGCAGCATGTAAATGCCACGACCCATTTCCAAAAGCCTCGGTAGCAGCTACAGCTAAAACAGCGCAAGTGATTAACGTGGCAAAATGTCACCTTCTGTGTGCGTTCTCCAGCCACATCAAGTCTGAACATTATTTTCCACTGTGTTTGAGGAGGTGGACTGAAACATCTAAAGGCGGTGAGACTTTCACATTTATCTTTATAAGTCTAGCAGTCATCCTCTTCTGTTCCTCTTCACATAGCCACTGTCTCGTGCGTCACCTTGGCAAGTTTTGTGTTTGTTGCAATGCTGTGTTTTTTTTTAGTTTTTTTTTTTTTAGGAGGCTTTAAAGATGATTCATGTGTATCTGCAAAGCATGTCACAAAGCGTGCGCGCGGGCCTGTCTGTACAGGAACGGATTCAGTGAAGCTGCTATTGAGATTCACGGCGTTCATTCCTAAAGTGCCAACCACAATGGCGAAGTTTAATAAAAGGCTTTTTAAATGGGGGGGGGGAGGGATCTGATTAGAATAGAAACTGGATGTTCTAACTGATTTATTTTTCTTTCCGTTTAATCATCTTGATTTTTTTATTTTTTTTTCCTTTTATTGGCCAGTTTTGCTGCGCTTTCAATTCCTGTGGTTTTTATATTCTCGGCCATTTATTTTTAACCACCTCTCATTTTGGTGATAGTGGAAAGAGTGGAGTTTTTTCTTCTTTTTTTTTTTTTTTTGCCACTCTTCCCTTGATTTATTGTGCATCTGCATAAAGCATTGTTTTCTGTATCTCCCCGTCTCATGATTCCTATCATACGGATGCAGTAATTGTTGTTTCACACTTATTGTATCCTGAAAATCCAATTCTATTATGTGGAAATATTTCAACGTTCTTTTTTTTTTTTTTTTTTCCTGAAGCAGATTACAGAGTGTGAAGTGAAGCATTGTTGCCAAGGCTTGTAGCCAAAGCGGCTCTCTCCTTTTAATTAGCTCGAAGCTATACCACACATATTTTCCACAAGAAGCATAAACATTTACCCGGTGTTGCACAGATATGTGAGACAATGCTTCATTTGGCTTTAAAATCTGGTCAAGAGAAAATATTTAGTGGAAACGCGATGGAATTTAAATTGTTTTCTCTTCTTTCTACAATCATCCAATCATTAAGAATACCTGAAAGTATTTACATGTTGCTGCTAGAGAAGAATAAGTGTTCAATGAATGACTTCTTGTTTGTGATGGTACTAAGGAGCGCAAGTTGAAAATTAGTTTCAAGCTGGTGAAACGTGTCTGTGACACCAATATACAAGGGGGGGGGGGGGCACTTCCGTACGGGTGCAAAACCTCTGCTTTGTGATTGTTTTTGAATTTCCTATACATCATAACCAGTCTAACGCCTCGTTTACAGAGCAGCATCTTTAAGTGAAAACTAACTTCCAACAACGGTGCTCGAAACAGCTGAAAATACACCTTTTTGAAAACGATCCGACTTCATCTCCATGGAAACGGGCCAAAGTGCAACTTTTCTGAAACGCTGGTACTTCGTACGGGCACTACGGCCGTAGTAAATATAGTAGTTCTTCTGCCCACGTGCGAGTAGATGGTCAATAATAACAACAATGGCGTCCTCCAGAGAGTCAAACTCCCAGTCCACATTCTCTTGGGACTTCAGCTGAGAGGCACCCGTAATAACAGTCCAAGCTTATTGTCTGCCCGAACAAATGCCGCTCTAACAGGACAGGAATACAATGGGTTAATGCAGCCTGTAGCACATTCATGACATGAAGATCTTGCACAACAGACTTTCTCACCAAACTGCAAGCATCAATGAGTAAAGTATTTCTTTCGGTGCATTTCTTTAGTTTGATGTCATCACAATGCTTGCTTTCATTGCTGCCCCAAGCAGGCCACACATAGATTTGCTTTTGTGATTTTTTTTTTTTGTACCAACACTGGGAAATCAGAAAATGTCCAGAAAGCTATTTTTTTCAGGTAACACGATGGTTTCATAGTAGATGGTGCAATCTGAACACACCAGTGAAATGGTTCTGTAGGGATCACTTGAACGGTCGGCCTGAACACGGACGTGTAGACAGGTTAAACCTCTGGATAGCTCGGGAGAGCTGTAGAAACTATAGCCATATTTTATTCAACAACTAAGTGAGATGGGTAACGGTCGAGTCACAGGAGAAATTAGTTTTCGGAAATCTCAACGTTACTGGAAGAAGTTATCTCACTGTTTAACTATGTCTTCGTTAAAAAACTTATTTTCATCTCTCATGTCACTTAGTGTCCACAATGTTGGCTTGGTAAAAGTGCATTCATCTGTTTATTTTACCGTCCATATCTGTCTATCTATTGATTGCAAATTATAAAATATTCAACACACTTGCAGTAAAGCAATTGAATATTTTGAGAACAGAAGACCAAGGGGGGGATTTTCTCTGTGAGAAGATGTTGTCTATGTATTCCCTTGATCATTCGAAATACAGACATGAACCAGCAGAGTGAATATAAAACAGTGTTTACAGACTTTCTACTGGGATCCGGCGTCATTCCTGGTGCCTGGACTGGTTCTGCGCTGCACGTCGTCACAAAGACGCTAAGTGTGAACCACCAACTTGGAAAAAAATATTGAAGACAAGGGAGTTCAATGCAAAACATTTTTGAAACAAATCTGTGTTTATTTGTTAACATTTTTGTAGGAATTTTGGACCCGAGTCTATCGTAAACCTTGGATGTCTTCACAACACTTATTTGCACCTCTATTTATTTTGCTATCTTGTGAAATAGCTTTAACATTTTCACTTCTTGCTTCGCCTGCCCTTGGTATCTTTTTTAAAGACTTTACTACATAACTAAAGGCAAGTGTGCTTCAAAACTCAAAGAGGCACAATGAAATGAAGAAAGAAAAAAAAAACCCAAAAAAAAAGTCTGTGGATGCCTATAAATCCAACCTTGTCTGTACAGAGAAACATTTTTTGCATCAATCAAAGCTGCTTTGAAGTACACAGAGAAACTCATATGTGAATATTGATTTTTTTTTTCTTCTTTTTTTTTCCTCTCTCTCTCTTCTCTCCACTTCCAATTACAGAGCACCAGATAATTGCTGCTGGGTTGAAAGGTAGAGTGAATCCATTTTAGAGATACTTAAATATTGCTTGAGAAAAAAGATGGACCTATGTATAACTCAAATTATTCAGTACCTGTTCATCCACTGAGAGCCTCTTTGGGAGATATTACCGTAAAGGCGCACGAGGGCTCGGCACTGTTACCAGGAGAGCAATAAACAAACTGGCACAGTCGGAGCAGGTATGAAGCACGACGTTGATATGATAAGACGCTGGACAGTTTTTTTTTTTTTTTGTTTTGTTTTTTTTCCCACGCCAACACTGCTAAAGACCTTTGCATAATGTTTACATATTTAGCAGGTAATAGAGAGGGAAATATAGGAATGCAGAGAAAACACAGGTGAGATGCAACACATTTAGATTACTCTGTTTTGGTCTGCTGCTCTCCACCACCAGTCTGAAACACTCCATCTGTGGGTGCCTCTCAATCCTGAGTACACCAGACACTCTCTACACTCCACTGACTGGGTATGCAGGAGCGGGTGGAAAAGGGAAAAAAAATAACAACTGCATCTCGGCAGTGCATACCAAACTTCCTCCTCAGACAATATACAAAGTCACAGGTAAAAGCGATGCGTCAAATAATTATGCAGCGCTGTCAGAACCTATTAGGAAAGAGATGCCGGTTTGGAATCGGTTTTGTAACGCAGCACAAAAGGACATGAGAGGGAACAGCGAGTGTGTGGGTAAAGTGCAACTTCTAGCATGTGTCGTCCATGAGTTAGAGAGCCTGTGTAGTATTTTCAGGCATTGCCGTCCACAGTGACGATGAAGAAGAAAAAAAATAAACTAAAAAATGAAATAAATCCTTGAAATACAAAGAACAAGATAGGAATGCTTTTTGCTGCTCAAAGTCAGTGAAGTGACGCTAAACCAACTGAACATGTGTTTCATTTGCTGAAGGAGGAACCTGTAAAAGATGCACGCAGCCGCATATCCAAATCAGAGCACCAGAACAGATACAAGAAGGACTACAGCGCTGAGAGACGGAGAGTTGCAAGTACCTACGGAGCTACCTTGTCTAATAGAAATTATGCTAATATTAATTTACAGCCGCATGTTTTGAGGGAAACATGATGCAGCCCTAATTGTGTTTTTATCAGCAAAGAAAAACAACATCCACTTGCAGAAACTATATTGATTAATATTTGGTATAGTTATGCCTATGCACTCAATCATACGTTCATAAATTATACATACACAGGGTGCAATTTGTGCAGAAAGCGAGGAGGGTTGTCTTTTCCCAGCATGTCTTGTTTTCGGTTAGTGCAGAATATTATTTAAAAACACATTTTCAATACTGAAAGCAATGCATATGTAATGAAGATGAGGTATAATGATACAACAATATAAAATGATTGGCTATAGGTCTGGCATATGTGACAGCCTATATGTTAGGACCTACAAACCTGACTCCCACTTCAAAGTCTGTTTTTGGGTTTTTTATGCTGATGAGTACATGTTGTATATGATTGTAAAGTAAATTCTTACTCTAGATTTCCTGAAAGTGGACAGGCACACTTTCTCTAATAAAATGTTTGATGTGTTGTTCAAACTCCTGTTATCACTTTAAGATGCAAATAGATTGGATCCAAAGTAGTATAGGGAACTGAAAGGGAAGAGAATGACTCAGTTTGGCCTCTAGAAACTTTAGTTTGGAAAAGTCACAGGGCACCAGTGAAGTGATTGGTCAAAATCACAAGTTCAAAGATTCTATTGAACTAAGCTTCTTTCAGTTCCATATGATGATATGTAGGTGTGCTCTCTGTAAAGAAAACAAACAACACACTAGCATTTCAGACATCAGCATCACAAATAATAGAACGTAATGAACCTAACTCAAATTATAACTTGAACTTTGAGTCAGAAATTTAAATAGACTCAAACAACCAGATGTTGCTCAGGTAAGTCAATTTCAAATACACATCCTAAATCTATCTATGGGGACAATGGGAAAGTGAAACACTGGACACTGCCACAAAAGACATTTACATGTCACATTTTCTAATCAGGACTTCACTTCATTGGACTATTAACTGACTCGTCCTAACAAACTGAACTAATAAACACTGAATACTCAATTTAGTGGACACACTGAGAGCAGTATGCGCATTACAGTTGCAGATCAAATAGTAATCAAAAGGACAATATCACTTGGAGGGAAAATTGTGCCCAAGAATGAACTGAATGTACCTCTGGGAAAAGGGCAGAGGGGCCATTTGTCATTGGAACAATGGTCCTTTGACCAAAGTGATTTAGATCCCCTCCACATAATTACACCTCGTATACATACATACATATTTTCCGATCATGTAACCAGATGGTAAAAGTGTTCATCATTCCCCAATTGGATAGAAAAGAAAGGCATATCAAAATAGATTTGTCTTGTAGTCGTGTTTCGCTTCTGATGACTTGTTTTGAGGAGCGGAGGGCAAATTTGGATGTTGAGCACAGTCAGAAATGCCCTTAGGAAACCAGGAAATAGACAATTGTTGCAATGTGTAGGAAGGAGCATGTTGTCAGAGGTGAGCGAATCCTGTGATATGTCGACGTTATTTTTCCACAATACTGCAAATAAAAGTTTGATTATATACATGTTTAGGAATCAAACTTTTGTCTCGTTTCTTTGTGTACGAGATCCAGTAGTTGCATAGTTACACCTCATATGTCACCATTTTGTTAAGTGGTTACAGAAATCTCATGTACTGATATTCACTTCCAGTATATTGAACATCAAGGTATTTTGTTCTCTTCTTCCAACTGTGAAGCAGTGAAGTGACGGTATTCCTTTTATGTTTATGTCCTGCAGCTGGAACCACCGCCGTCATCCCAATATTCATGAGATATGTTTGGACGCATTGGTACAAGTCAGATTTTATGTTGTTGGACAAAAATATACTGCAGGAAATACAGGCCGCACTCAAATCTTATTTAAAGTTGAGTGCTATGTCTACTTCAACTTCATATGTTTACTTTATAGTCACATAATTAATTTCTTATATTGTGTTTTTTTGATTTGTGTTCCCATGTATACATGAGCTTTGCTCATCAAAAAGAGAAAATACCACAATGAATGCTGAGAAATGGCTTTGTTTCTTGAACCTACCCATCTGCCCAATAACCTACGTGAGCAGTTTAAAAAGAAACATTTGAACACCTATTACTTGTCTTAAAAGACAGATGGATAAATGCACTCAAGAAAAATAATTTAAAAAAAGAAATAAATGACCATCAAGGCTGTGAGCCAAGGTCTTCATTTCTGGGGGCTGCGACTGACATTTCTCTGACCACCATCTTCTTTTACCACGAATGCTGTACAGAACCGGGTCGCTGCGTGTTGGAAGTGCCAAGGCCAAACTGCCTCCAAGTCCTTTTCAAATAGCAG
Source organism: Lipophrys pholis (assembly GCF_963383615.2). Lineage (NCBI taxonomy): Eukaryota > Metazoa > Chordata > Actinopteri > Blenniiformes > Blenniidae > Lipophrys > Lipophrys pholis. The sequence continues at coordinate 10,274,686 of NC_137627.1, read as the reverse complement.
TGCCTGCCCATTGTGGCAAAAGTTCCTTGGTTTTTGTGCAGAGTAGATAAATGGAAAGACATACTGTTATTTTAAAAGAGATGTCAGCCATAATAAACTGCCGGTGACCTCATGTTCCTTTGAAGAGAATGGCATTGCAGTCATATAAAAAAAAATAATAATTACAGTATTGTACAAGGACATTAAATATGACCAGAACTTTTAAAGATTATGAGTTTCTTTTGAAAAATAAAGCTTGTGTTTTGAACTTTTAAGAACAATGTCTAACAGCGAAGAAAAATTATGAGTCCAGTCTCTATGTTCATATGATCCAAGGTGTAGTATATTTAAGAAATGGCTGCAGCTGGCAAGACAGTGAGGCAGGTGTCAAATTACAAGCACTTAATACTACATGTTGGCAGGCAACGCATTTGTGAAAGAGGCTTCCTGGAAGTGCAGCAATAAAGAAGGGGCCTTTCATGGAGGAGGACCTTTCGGAGAAAACGCTCCAGCAGCTCGTTTCAGAGAGACAGTGAACTGAGGGACTGCCTATGGGGTCATTATAAGGATACCGTTTAACAGCAACAGAAGAAAAGCTTTCTGCTGGAAAATAAATATTAAATAAATAAAAGGTGGTTTCGGTTGCTTCATGCTCAACTTTCGCAGACAGAGTTATGGAAATTGTAATTAGCACTGCAGAGTCTGATCATGAAGAACAGAGCAACAGGAAGGCAATTGTTTTGAAAAACAAGGCGTCTTTCTCAGGCGTTTAGGTCTACGGTAACTCAATCCATCCAGATCGCGTCTCAACGAGATTACCTATATAAAAAACGGTTACAAAAAAAATAAATAAAAAGAGGGAAAACTAGTTTTGTAACCTGCTTTATAACCTGCCTGGCCTGATAGCCGTAAGCACTCTGAAAATAAATGTAGGTGTAGTGCAGAAAATGCAGACTGGTTAACAGCCACCAACAGAGCCTATACGAACAACCACAAATTCAGGTAATTTCCTGAAAGTTGCGCATAATATAAAATGTATACACATCTGCAACTACATTTAAACTTAATGTTTATTTATTCTAATGTTGTCCTCGTTAAGGCTGCTGCTATTGGACAGCTTAAGAAAAAGATTACATGTTATTTAGGAGCACTGTCCATGATCAATCTCTGGAAAATTACAAATATGGTATATCAGCAGTATGTTAAACTAATTCTATTTTTTTGGTACTTCATAGCATGGTTACAACAACATGCCAAGAAAAATAAGCAACAATGCTTTTCATCTTAATGTTAATGAAGAGTTAACCGTGTCATTTAAAGATTTGAAAAAGGTGGAAAACTTTTGAGAGAAATGCTGAGAAATAAATAACTTTTTTAATAAACATGCTTCCAGTCACATGTCAAGTCTGCGCCGTCTTTGGCAACCGCAACATATCTGTTATTAACACCCAGCAGGAATTATTTTCAGATTTGACTCGCACTTCTCTGTCTTATCCCTCATAAGCGTATTCACATCTTCATTCAGACCTGAGCCTCTTGACGACTTTCATAAAAGTGCCATTCATCAGTCCAAGCTGCGGATGACAAGGGCTGTCAAGATCTGACACTGCCATCACAGCAAGGGGGCCAAGTGGGAGCGGCTTGAGATAACATAAAGCACGGTTGTTTGACGTGAGGAGAGCGACCAGTAGTTAGACACTCAATCAGGAGGGGACAGAAGGGCTTGCCAATCTCCACGGGTCACAAAGCAGTCTCCATCTGTCACTCTGAAGCCCCCAGCTCTCCAACACTCTTCCACATGCAGACAGAGACACACTGGAAACCACTAAAGGGAGAGGTACCACACAGAGCCAACATAGCAGGAGGAGAGCGACTGCTAATGAGCAGAGTTGAGCTCTTTAGAGGCTAGTCACAGTCAATGATAGACCTTAAAAGGCAGTCAAGGAGCCAAAAGGGGATGGGGGAAAAAGCCAACATTATCATTTTGATTTCAAGCCAACAAAGAAAAAGACTTCTTTAGAAGCTACAGTACTAATCAAAACCAGAAGAGAAAAAAAAATAAATACTTGAACCAACAACTTAAGAAAGGCTAATAGGAATTTAACTGGTGAACAGTGAGCAATTAAAGCTCACGGACTGCATTTATATGGAGCTATTGTGCATAAATGCTGACATAGTCTTGGATAATAAAACCTCAACCACAGTTAATTTATAGATATACAGTATGTGCTAGGGCCCATTATTTTTGTGAAGTCGGGCACTTAAAATGAGCCTCTCCTTTCATGCCCGAGTCATTTCTGGGGTTTGATACATTTCGCAGCATATGGGTACACAGCCACTGCCCTCATCAAGGCACCTCACACTCTGATGTAGAGGGGGAAGCCTGTCTTTCCACAAGAAAGCAATGTGTACATAATTTACTGCGCTCAACTCAGCAAACTTATGAAATAATGATGCGGCGTCTGTTTACACGGAGAGTCCATTTTATTATTCTGGCACAAATAAGGGAGAGAAAAAAAAAGCAATCAGCTCATGTAAGTGGTACATTTAAACAATTTGGTTTGGTTGTCCGCTCTCACTCTGAGGAGACTGTTTAAGATGAAGGGGCTTTCAGGAAAAAAAATCCCCCCATCCCCCCCCCCCCCGAGTTGAAGCCGTACAATATAGGGCCTGAAGTGGGAATACCAGACTGCACCGTTTGCACCACCCACAGCACATCAAATCAAGATGTTTCGATGTTACTTAACGTGCATATTTCATGATAGAAAACCAGTGAAAGAGAACAACCGTATTTGTTTTGCTGAGTATCTGTGAATGTTTTCCCCCCCTCCCCCTCCTTTCTTTTATTTTTTTTTTGTTAATATTTGGCTTCTCAACCTTTAAATCTATTGTCACTCGCGTAACTGCATCTGTTGCCACAGGTTTAATTATGAATATCTCAATGAAGCACATCGCGGACGTGCTCGTGACAAGACGACAGCAGACTGCACCGAGGGCCAGAGAGTGACGGGCTCAGTGGCTGGCAGTGCTGCCACGATGCCACACGGGGTGCAATCTTGTTGTGAAAGCGCTGATACGCCCTGAGACACCACATTAGGAGGCCATCCTCGCTTGTCATCATAGCTTTAATTGCCGCGGCCAGGTGCAAACAGCATGTAATCTTGTTTGTCAGCCGCACAGTTTTATTTTCTAATTTCGTCCTTTTGACAAGCAATTTGGGAATAGAGAGGGATTTAAGAAAGCAGGCAGCCGTGAGCTCGCGGGGTGGAGTCGGATTTGGCGAAGCCGCGAGAGGGGAAAATAGGGGGCGCTGGATGCGTACGTTTGTGTGTGTGTGTGTGTGTGTGTGTGGCGGCGGTTGTGTGAGCGCGTGCATGGAGTCCGCTCATCGCTCCTGTTCAACCTTGTAATCTATGTGTCTCCCCGGTCCCTTTGTCCTGAGGAATGCCTGGCTCAGTGAGTGCAGAAAATTACCCTCCTGCTCTGTTCCTCAGCCTTGAATCGCACGCACGCACGCACGCACGCACGCACGCACGCACGCACGCACGCACGCACGCACGCACGCACGCACGCACACACGCACACACGCACACACGCACACACGCACACACGCACACACGCACACACACACACACACACACACACACACACACACACACACACACACACACACACACACACACACACACACTCTCTCTCTAAGCTCATGTAGTTAAAATTGTAAAGGATGTGAAATTGGATCATCCATTTCCAGTCCCCACACACACAACTATCATGGTCTGTCCCTTAAGTAAACAATAACTAAAAAAAATAATAATAAAAAAAGCTTAAACCTGCCGTTTGTTGTTTTACCTTGGTAAAACATGTTTCCTGGTCTCTCATGTAGGTAGTTGACCTATTATCTAAAGTTCACAAACGTGGAGCCACTGGGTTTTATAGAGAAAGTTTGCATCATTTGCTTGTTTGTTTTTTTTTGGGGGGGTTGTTTCTTTTTCACTGCACAGTATGTGTATATCGTACCTGTGTGTGTGTGCACAAGTGAGTGTGTGTATTTACATTGTATCTGTGTTGAGGTTAAGGCAGCAGTGACTAATAAGACCGAGCACTTGTGTGTCCATGTGCGTAATCGTGCTCCAATCTATGTTTGTGTGCAAGTACAGGCTGCCCTGACTCTGACCTCCCAATTACACTCCTGTTACAGGCAGAGGAGCTTGTTTATCTATCCTTTCAGGTACCAGTCCCTTCAGTGCTGCTTCCTTCTATTTCCTATGGGAGCTCTCTGACCCACCAGCAATCTCTATTCATGTATTTGTCAAAATGTTTAGCATAGGCAAGAGCCCTTTTGAGTGGCTGAGGACCCCGGGATGACTTTTTCGTTATGACATAGCACGCCGAATGAAGAGGGAGGGTTTTTTGTGCGTGGAGTACTTAGGCCATTGTGTTGCCTCCGTCTTCTTATTTAAATGCAGGACACAGCCTCAGACCAAGTATGTCAGGTGGGTTGAGGTCAGGCACAATGGGCTTCTTTTAAAGACTATGCTGATGCAGTTTTCCTCCATAAAAGATGAGGATCGGGTCCACGCAAGTTTGAGTGAGATCAGGAGAGAAGAAAAGAGCACCTGCCAGCGAGGTGTTGGCCTGCGTCACGTCCTCGCTGACAAGGCTCGGCAGGCTTTCTCCTGTGGATCTCTGCCTGCTCCGGAGGATAACGGAAATTAATTTCTCACTTTCGGTTTAAAAAAAGAAAAAAAAAAAAAAAAGGAAAATGAATGAAACTGAAAAAAAAAAAAGAAAAGAAAAAAAGAGCTGGGATTTAAATATATAATTGTGACAATGAATGCAAAAGTTCATACACACCCACTCTGGATCCATAGAGGTGGCGAATTAATGCCCACTGAGGGAAAGAGTGTGTGTGTGTGTGTGTGTGTGTGTGTGTGTGTGTGTGTGTGTGTGTGTGTGTGTGTGTGTGTGTGTGTGTGTGTGTGTGTGTGTGTGTGTGTGTGTGTGTGTGTGTGTGTGTGTGTGTGTGTGTGTGTGTGTGTGTGTGTGTGTGTGTGTGTGTGTGTGTGTGTGTGTGTGTAAAAAGAAAAGACAGTGAGATGAGTGAAGGATTCACCACATTCATTGGGAAAAACTCTCAAATTCTGAAAGAGGAAGTATAATGAGTTTTTAATTAAGTCCCCCCCCCCCAGTTTATCGTGTTTTACATTGCACGAAACATCATTAATACCAGGGTAATTAATTGTTTTTGGAAAGTTTTCACAGTGGCTGGTGATAAAGTTTTAATCAAGGGATGTGATGCTCCTGTCAAGCCAAGTCACCCACATATTTAATTATTTACAGTTTGGTACTAGTTAATGCATTTTGGCAGTCAAGTAGCTGTAAGAGTACAACCAACTCGTGTACTCCTTGTAGCAGCCAAGACAGACATCATGCCTCATTCCCGATGCACGGGAAGCTGCAGAATGCAGGAATGTCTCACCTCAGGGTAACATCCTACTTTCGCATGACTGGATACCTGCTCAGACCTACACTGAAGAGGAAGAGCGGAAAAAAAGAAACATCAGGCAACGCCAGATGATGAAAACAGGAGTGCTTGATGTTGAGGATAAAATATATTTTCCATGTCAGACCAAACAAGAAAATGCATTTCTCATTCCTGACCTACCTCAGGTGCCTTTCACAGCAAAACACTAAATCCAGAATCAGTTTATATTTAAGGTACGGTGAATCATTCAGACCCGTCACCCTGGGTTTCTTTTTGTTTTTTTCTTTTCTCGCCTGGGGTTTGGGTTACTTCGCTGTATTCTGAATACACACAAAGAAAGTCTTGGAATTTCTTTCTTTTGCCTGTTTTTGACAACTACATAAAGGATATGACTGAAGTGTAGGGAAATCAGACTTTGAGCAAGAGGATAGCTTCTTCCCCCTAAACTTATGTTCCTACAATTACACAGCTGGCACTCAACCACCAGTCCACCTGCAATACTGCTTTATGCCACCAACAAATTGTCATGATTATGCCACCGGCAATTTTCCCTGCTCCATTTCTGCTGATCTTCGGGCTTACTGTAGTGCTGAAGTGACAGTTCTGTTTTCTTTTGCATACCAAGGGCAGCAATTTAGGACACGTCTTTAAGGTTTCTGAGAGACGATGGATGACAAATAAGCGGTGACATAACAGTCTGTCTGCTCGTGGGTGCCTGTAGGATCGAGTGAGGGCTCTATGCACTTCCTGTGTGTGTGTGTGTGTGTGTGCGTGCGTGCAATGTCTATAATATGAGCATTATACGCATGTATTGTTAAATACTATCTGGTATGAGAATGTTGTCTATGATGTTGATCAAGGTGGGCAATTCATTTATTCTGGGGGTAACGAGGAAAAACTAGAACTGCTGAGGAAGGCCGATTTAAGTTGAACTGAATTCAGCTGAAAGTTAATTTCATTATCAAAAGCAGTATGTCAGACGCATTTGGTACGCTACGGTCCCCATTCTGCATCAGTCAAACTCTTGGATTTCTTTGCATGTCGGAAAAAATGTTTATTTAAAATCAATCTGCTGTTTACAACCCGAAGCAAACAACATTACCTTTGAATAACGTGAACACGTAAACACGTGGGCTCCCACAGGAGATAGAAGGCAAAGCAATTGCATTGTGTGCATCACGCACATTAATTGCCATTGATTGTCACGGTGGCCGAGTGATGCCGATAGTCAAGGAAGTTCTTTTTTTAGCTGATAGTGAAGACTTTTACAGGCGAGATGTATAAAACAAACTACATATGTAGATGTCGCTTTTCAGACTTTGTTAAGTTGTATTTCACTCAATGTGATAATCATGAGGTTCCTTGATTTTGGCCATAAAGGACATCTGAACACACAGTTGTCGTTATTTACGACACATTTCAAGGATTTCATTTAATCTTTATCAGTTAAGGTCGTCGTTTAAAATGTGTGTGCGTTAATGTGAGATCTGGTCCATGTCCACTGATGTTAAAAGTTTCAAACACAAGTACAGACAAATGCACGAGTGCGCACACGACTGCAAGCGCCACGAGATGTGCAAACAAACTGTCACACAGTATGTATTTGCATACTCTTACTTTTACAGTTGTAAAAAAAAAAAAAAAACATCTTTACACCAGTAAAAGCTGAAAGTTTAAAAATAATGTATTACCTTGATGCCTACTGTCTTGTAGTATTTTTATGGATTTCTGATCACCCATTTTTGACTGACTGGTAAGATTCAAGTTATTTGTAATGGAAGAAAAAAAAAAAAAAAGTATTTTAAAATGCAGACTTTTTTTTTTTTTTTACACATAGATCACTGCCAATTTCAGATATGTCTTCAAAACACTGGCATCCAACTATGCAACATTTATTTTTGGTAACGGAAATGTGTGAATGACATTTGTATGGTTATGGCAACGGAAAGCTCTTGGCAAATACTAGTTTTAGTAAAAAAAAATTTAAATGTTTTAGCAGCACCGAAGCGCAAGAGAATCTGGCAAGATTATGTTTTCAATATTTTACCGAAAGTACCAGCTTTCTCTTCCTGAGCCCAGATACAACCCCCCCCCCCCCCCCTCCTCAGCCAGAATGCCCCATCTCAGTAAACAGACTGTGTCTACAGTCTCTACTTTAATATTTTAGTTTTAAACAAACACGGGCATCAACTTGTAGAAATGGCATCTCTTTTAGGATGCAATTGAGGAAGCTGTGGCCAATATTATTAGACGTTTCCTCTTGAAAGTTTCAGGATTTTGTTCGAGCGGAAAGGTCTTGTGGGGGCTGGTTTTGATTTCCAAGTGCCAGCATCATATACCCCCGGTTACACAAATTCAAAAGGTCATCCGAGCAGCGGCCACACAGCTGTTCAAATCCGTAACAGCAGGTAGCAATCGCCATTACACCCGAAAGCATCAAGCACTTATTAAAGGCATCCAACACTCATTATGGCAACATGGATGGCAAAAAGAACACCTGCAGCCAAAGGCGCAGAGAAGGTTTGTCACAAAGTGTGCTGTCAAATTAATTTTCTTTTTTTGTTTTTTTTCTGCAGGTGATGGTGAGGACAGCAGTGAAGGCGAAGAGACAATGAACTAAAGATGAACTCGAGCAACGACAACAAGTGAGGAAGAAGTGGAAATGGATTAAAGAAATGGATAATAAACTTGCAATTTTGTACATCTGCTGTTCTTCTTCACACATTGCATTCTGCACAGAATAGAATACTTGATATAGGTAAAAGCTAAAGCAGAAATTCAAGTGTTGAGAAACTACTGAATGTCACGATGCCACTGTGTTGACAATTATAGGAACACATCTTTCATTTGATCAGGTTGGTGAAGTTTCTCGAGTGTATTTTAATGAACTGAACAAACATCACACCTATAGCACCCATTGTATTCCAGTGAATTAAATCCAACATTATAAAAGAACATACATTTTGGACTATTTTAGTTAAGTGTGGGAGGATGACCTTTAACGTTTTTTTCACATTATAAGATATTACCGATAATTGTCGGCATCCATGGGCCATAAAAAGGGCAAGTCTCAATAATAAGAATGTTTCTTTTACATAAAAAGCATTTCATCTGTAATACACTTTACATTCAAATATCTCAGAGTGCTACAAAGATCAAGATTTTATATAACTGTTAAAGTGATGGCTTGGCACAAAATAATGTTTTATCATTTCAAATATGTATATCAATTAAAGATAAAACAATTTTGGTTTTCAAAACGGTTTATGCTTTCATTCAAATAATGGTTACATTCTACAAGGAATTATTTGTAAATCATGATTCATTCTCAAAAAGTAGATGGGAAAACACTTCACGTTAATACGGTTCCCACGGTAACACCGTGAACATGTCAGACGAGTTGGACGACATGCCAGTCATCTGAAAATGGCCAGTAAATGGATCTGCCCCAAACCTGTGCAGCCTCCCTCGTCCGGAGCAACAGCCGACGGGGAAATGTGGTGCTATGGTAGGGTCTTTGTTGTGTCTTTAAATCTAAAGGAATACTTTGCCATGCGTTGCAGTGAACAAGTCAAACACTGTTCACCACTCAGTCTATATTGATAGCTGGCCTTGATAGATGGAGAGAGGCAGCGGTGGGTTTAGTAAGATGGACGGCAGCTGGATTAAGTCCCTGGAGATCAGAAATAGTCTTGATAAAGATTTATTACAGACACACAATCAAACAAGACAGCCTGGGGTAGTACTAAGGTTTGATTATACACTTAGAGAAATTGTAAGATAGACTTCACAATTTGCATCATTTTTCAAGTTCCCGAAATTATTGTGATAATGTCTTTGTTGTGATATATGTTGCCCACCACTGTCATAGTCCTCTGACAATAATTAGAACATCTTAAACATTCAATTCATGTATAAATATTAGAAGTGAAGACACGTTATTGTTCATGCTCTCACTGTATGTTTGAGAGACAAAGAGGCGTGGAGGTAGAAATGATCAATTAGGAAAAAAAATGGCTCTACTAATGTTGATACTCTGACAGCTGAACACTCAAGTGGTGCACACCGTAAAACATTTGTGAATCACTAAACTCTCTGAACCAGGCAAACTAAAACAAACAAATTAAGGTGGGCCCATGGCACGGCAAATTCCTTCATTACTCTATCTTAACAGCTACCACTGGATATGTGACGGTACGTATTGTAAAAGAAACAAATGGTTAGATTATATTTCATTGGACATTGTCTACACGTTTGGTTTATGTAACTCCTCCCCGTTTGCTTGACCAAAGCTTTCATTCAGTATCTCGCCTCTGGGGTAGGTTGTTTTAAAAATAAACGCATTTCACTGAAGTTCACGTTCACCAGCTCAGGCCTTTCAGACCTGATATTGATCAGTTATTATTGACGTGTATTGCCACTGGCAAGACTCACGTGTTTGAAATGCAGCTTGGATTACTGCGTATCCCAAAGCTTGCTGCGGTTCGATTCAAACTTGGGTTTTATAGAAGGTCAGAAAGTGATTGAAATCAAAGTCGACTTTTCTATTGCATTGTTGTCAACAGTGTAAAAGACAAACTCTCAGTTCTAATTACAAACCTCAAGCATGTTGACAGCTGGTGACCTTTAATTCGACCAACGTCTGCAGGGACAGGCAGGTGACTGCAATCCCACTGAAGTGGGGTACTGAGGGTTGATGGATAGAAGCATGGATAGGGAGATGGCTAAAAATCGGAAAAACACTTTCTGCATTGCGGCACGAGCTATACAATCACATGCCACACAACTTGCATCTTTTCATATCCAAAGCAACAAGATAATTTCCAGCTTTTTCACCCCGGTTAAAACTTTTCCTGGACTTTGCCGATTTAGCCTACGGGTGATGTGCATCCTCTTGCAACCTTTATTTTTTTGTTTCTTTCTTTTTTTTTTTGTCAGAAAATCTTATGACTTCTATGCCCAGACATACACACATGGATGGCACTTCATACAGACACACACACAAACACGGACGCACACACACACACACATCGACCCTCTTCCACACGCAGAAACCGAGGCACAAATCCCTCTGGCTTCCCAGGCTGCCTTCTTCCCCTGCTGCGCTTGATCAGGCGTCTTTTCTTCATCTGCAGAATACAGAGAAATGGCTGTGGTCCCATGTAGCCTTGTTTTCATCCCGACTTTTCCATTTTAAGCCGCAGAACACCCGTGAAAAAAGGCAGCTTCATTTTGACAAACGCTTTTAAGGTGTCCATCTACGTACTTGTTAGCCTCCCTGACCATCTGCCTGCAGGTCTAGCAGCAATCCCATCAGTGCCTTCTGCCTCTTGTTGGATTCTCGCCTTCACCCTGGGAAGTCTCATTGATCGAAGAACAACTGGCCCTTTGGTTTTGATTGGGGAGAGAAAAACTGTTGGACCCGATTCTCAAAAAGAGATATGGTCATAACCAAGATGCTTTGTTCTTGTAAGACCGAATAAAAGCAAGACAACTAAGCCTGTTACAGAAGGATTGATGGAGAAACAAGGTCGTGTCCCAAGCTAAATCACTTATGAAATGAAGAAATTATAAAGGCTTGTAGCTTATTCTGCAGAGACAATTTAAGTGTATAGTCATTGAATAGGACCAGACAGACACTTCAAACTGTGTGTGCGTGTGCGTGTGCGTGTGCGTGTGCGTGTGCGTGTACTTGCCGACATTGACTGGTCAGGTCGGGTAAAGAAAATCAAAAGTGAGGACTGAACAAAAACGGACCTTAAAAACATGACGTGGTGAGGTTTGATACTTGTGCTTTGCTTTTATGTACTTTCACAAAACAAAACCGTTGAGCTCTCACTGGTAGATAGAAAGGCGTGCCCATGAGCCCGTGATGGACAGAGGCCAGGGTCTTTACTGAAGCGTAGTGCATAGGACAGCAACGATTCAATTCTCTGGATGTGCACTGGCTCCAATTCTGGCCTTGTTGAGCAGACAAGGGATCGGCCAAACATACCTGATGAACACTATAGTATTCATTTCTGACAGTGCTGCCAAAAACAGCCCGTTTCTTTTGTCAATAGAATGTATTTAGTTACTTTTAACGATGATATGATTTGAGGCGGAGAATATAAGAGAATATAAGAACACAGCATTTATCTGACTATATAATTTAAAGGTCCATCTTAAGACTTAAGGCTAGTCTGATAGTCTCCAAATGTTACAGAGAGATTCCCTGTTGCTCAAAGATGAAGTCATTAGATTTAATGTCTGAAAGTAAAACATCAAAAATATTGTGAGCTCACATGTATCCTGTGTGTTTTGTTTGTGACTCCAATATCTCAAAACATCCTTGGAAGTAATGTCTTGGGTTTTTGCCACAAATAGTCATATTAAGTCCTAATTTTGTTCGTGTGTTTGGTTTTTATCACATACGCATTATTTGAGGCAAGTCTCTACTTAGAACCTCATAATGATTCATTAAAAGCCTTCACTTTGGTGTTGTATACCACAGCCTGAGCAAAAAATCATGTCAGAGGCAGAAGCAAAGGGGGATTTTAGTAGGGTCTATTATTATCTCATGTCACATGATCAGTATGATTCCACATAGACTGTGAATGCTGGAGCTACGAAAATGATGTGGTTGTTACAGCATAATGTAAGTCAATGACTAGACCGCCAATTATGAATACTCACCAGCTGTACTTTCAGTTACTCAGAAATTACCTTCAGCTGGCGATGAAACATCATTGATGGGTCAGAATTACGTGCCCACACTGACCCTCAGCAAACGACAAGCTAAACTTTCCACTCAGACGGTTTCCCATTTTCCATGCCCTTCCCATCTGCCTGTTTTCCTACCTGAGCAGCCCACTGCAGTCCCAAGGCTAAGAGATTATCGTGTTGATCTCAAAGTGTGAATCAATTAAGCTCTCACCACATTTACAATCAATAAACAGCAAAGCCACTGACGGGCTTTTGCCTCAATCCTTCTCTCATTGTCAAAATGTCCTCCAAAGCCTGTAAGTTCAAACTCCTGTCGAGACAGCTAAACAAAATGACTATTCCAGGCATGTCTATATCGATGGGCACTAAGCAAGGGGACTTGGGGTAACCACGAGCCACAATAGGAAAGGGGTTTTCAAGAATCAGAGATGGATTTGTGTCATGATTGTCAATGATCTATTCTCTTGCCCTCTCAGCCAGACAGTGAAGCCCAATTTGTATTCCTGTTTCTTTTTTGTAACTGTCAGGGAGACAGACGTGTGTCCATGTCTGCTGCTGGGGCAGTCAATGAGCCATTGATTTGGAGAACCGTGCTGATGTCTGAGGTGCCTATGTGATGGATGGGCCCTATCTTAAACAGAGGGCAAAAAAAAAACAATAATATGAAATCTAGTGAAAGCATGAGATGTAGTAGTTTTGAAACTTTAGAAATTGCACACACAATCATTTCACAGTAAGTGCAATCATATCCATGTTTTTCTTTGATGATCCCTCTTTTTTTATTTTTATTTTAATTTTAGCCTTCTTTGTCTCATACAATCATATTAGGGCTAGGTTTTGGGTTTTTTTTGCAAAGAAATGTATACATTTTTGATGATTTCAAACAAATTCCACTTCAAAAGGTAATTATTTGAGCACAAAACTGACAGGAAGTAGTAAGCGGTGAAAAAAGGTGTGTTTGCTCCTGTGTGTTACACAAACACTACCTAATGATGAACTGTTATGTCCTTTCATCATGGTCTGCTAGTGGAAAGCACTTCTCTATATTATTTCATGTGGTTTTCCTGCTATAAAATGATTTATTTGAGCTCTCCCATAGCCCCACAGTATCAGCTTGTTTCTTATATACTGGATGCATGTTGATTGATGTGTGCACCAGGGTGCTGCTATCCAACGTAAACTACGCACACGCGTATAAGCAGCTATGAGAGCTGATAGCTAAGTTCTCTGTTCGCTTTGTTCCCAATGTTTTCTTTTGCTCAAGGGCATACTGCCCTAAAAAAAACAAAACCAAAAAAACCCACATACAGTAAAATGAGAGTGATACACAAAAAATAAAATAAGAATCCCGTCGATGCATACCCACAAAAATGAAACTTGTTAGTTCAATACAGGGAGCGAGCAAACTCTCAATATTCCATTCTATGATTGTGTAGTCTGTTGGGCAAAATAGACTTAACAACGTTAGCCGGATAATGAACAAATGATCTGCTTTGAGAGAAAAGGCTAACTGAAGGAGTTGTGTTTGTGTGAGGAGTCGATTTGATTGGCTCGGAGCTCCAAAACAGAGGCCGATACAGCACAAAAGCAGATAAGCATAAAAATCAAGAACTCCCAGGAATAAAAAGCATCCACACATTTCGCCGTGGCCTGAGCAGAAAACTATTATGACTACTAACTAAATGCAAACAAAAACCACCACCTTCACCACTGCTACTTTCTATTAATGTGACAGATAAGCAATATTTGTTGTGACTACAGATGCCTTCGCAGGTCTCTGTGGCGTAATTGTCGTTTAATCGGTTCTCATTCTTTTGGGAAAGAAACAAGGCAGGCAACCTGAAATGGACCAGTGGGCTGGCTATGTGTCCAATCCGTGTTGAGAGCGTTGCAGTTAAGTTGAAAGACTTTTCGGAGCCACATCCGAACACAGGTTAAGTAGGTGAAGCTGGTTGTGAAAGCTGCCATTCGATAAAATGATCCCTCAATGTGATGTAATGATGTAAAATGATGGGTTAACACTCCCGATCCGTCCTCCTCACCTTGCCTTGCACCATCCACATTAGTCTGAGTGCCTTGATCATCCATGTGCAAACCCTCTGGGAGAATACCCTGGGAGGTGTTGTTGGCCAGGGTGTGGTGGCACACTCCTCTCTGCATCATATGAAACCCCCATTTCATGGCTGACTAACCTGATGGAAAGTAATAGGGGGGGCAGGGAAATGAAGTGACATGGCCAATAACTTTCATTATGTGTCTGCAACCTTGTCCCACTCGCTAATTAATTTTCCGCTGGCAATCATACACTGTTATATGTTGGACCACGGAGAAGCATCCCAGGTAATCTGTCTCTGCTGGCTTTGGTACGATCAGTGGTTTTACTGGGGAACGGCACATAGGCAATTGTTACTGATACTCCAGCGTGAGGTGAGGTGTACTGGTGGAGACCAACATATCTATTTGCTTTTGCAGAGTCATATTTGTCTATTCCTTCCTCAGCTCCTTTTTTATAGATCATAGCCTTTTGCCAGATGCAATCTGTCTTTCTCTCTCTCTCCCACATAGCTGTGAGCCGAGAGATGTTTCTTTTTGTATGTTCTGCATTTCTTACTTTTGCCATGCTGTGTAGGATCAGAGTATACGATGATAGGACTGCCATCCAACTATTGATCTGAATCCATTTCTGGCAAGTGCATATGGGCTATCAATAGTCTGAAGCTGTAAAATGCTTATTTAGCTTATTCATTCGCCTTCAGGACGGAAACATTTTTAATGGGTTGACTAACAACTAAGGGTCAGAAGAAAGCTCAAGATCATAATGTTTTCTGTTCACTGAGCTCCAAAGTGTAGCACAGCGTAACTAATCAATTAGCCTCTTTTACTTAATGATGCTGTGGATTTATGCAAACCAGTTGCAATGAAAAGAATCAGCAAAATGAATAATAGATCACAGGACTAAGTCTGAAAATAGGCTGATAGTACAGAAAGCTCCCGATCAGTTCATATCTCTATATTACCACTGGTTCAAAACAGTGGTCTCCTAAGTGCTCTGCTGTACAGTGTTTAAGCTGGAATTTCTGGAGCCTTATAGCTTTATTGTATTTCCTATGTCATTAAACTTGTGTTCTTTTTCTCGTCTCCAAAACACAATTAAACCTGGGACTGTAACTGCTGAAGTATTTCAACAACAACACAGTCAGCCTCATTTGAAGAAGCCCTTGAGGCCTCCGCAGCACATGGAGGGCAGGAATTTAGCACCACCTAGTGGCATCCTTTGGTACCAGACCTTGAGATTTAGATTAGAACTCCATCAAGGCTTTTCTTCTTACCCAGTATGAAACATAGAAGCTGGTTCTCTTGTAGTCATCTTGGAATATGCAGAGAAAAACAACAATGGCTTTACTGGTTAAAAAAAACTAACAAAAAAAACAAAAACATCGAAAGAAATCAGAAGCAGTATAAAGAAAGAAGCATATTATTTGCCATTTGTTACTTTCAGAGACATTAGGGAAACAACACTATGGCTCATAAGCCAAATGGTGTGATATGAAACTGTCATTAGAGAAATGATCGCGAGAAAAGCCAATGGGCAATGGAAATGATAAGAGGAAACAATATCTTATCATTTTTGCTGAATGTGTGTTACATTTCCCCAGGGGCATATCATCAACACACAACTGTAACATCCTGATAATGTCTTATTGTTATTTCAATTATCTTTTATACATCCCTAATGCTGAATTTCACTTTCAAAACAAACAAAAAGAATCCAACGGCATTACTGACGGATGGGACTTCCAATAGTACAAGTTCATCCTCATCTTATGAGCTCATAAGTATCATTTCTCAAACAGGCTGCCCTCCCCTTTTTTTGTGCGAATCTGTTTTGTGTTTCCTCACTCTAAACACATGCATGCAAAGACAGCAAAAACATTGCTCGAAACCGTTTTTACTTTTTTAATGTATTCCACTTCATCTTCGAGATCAGACTTTTTTCCTCAGCCGATATAAAGGGCAAAAGGAAACCACATGCAAGCCCCCCCACCTACCACTGGACATTGGTTGCAAGAGTCGGTGCTCACTGGCATAAAGAAAGAGACTCCTTAACTATGGAGTTTCGTTTTGGCATTAATGCACAGCATACCACAGAGACCGGGAAACACACTGATGAAAAAGAATGTCCTAGATTTTTTAGAAAAGAAGGGGGCTGGGTAGCGGAAAAAGAGATTAAAAGATATGTTTTGACAGTGGTATCCCGCTTCAGACAGTCAAGTCACACACCACATTCAGGATTCACACACTTTTTCCTATCGTCAGGACAGATTTAGCCACAATACTGGATCATATCCTTAAACGTTACTGAGGGAGAAAAATCTTTGCAAATGCCATCCATGATATAATACTAATAAAATCCTCTCAATGCACGTAGCTTCATTTTTTACCGAACACAATATGACCTGTGATATGATGTGACTGAATCCAGGCACGCATGCACTAACAGAGTAAAGAGGCAGATAAGTAGCCATGCACATGTATTACACCTCGTAAAATGTCCACACATCAACCCCTTCTCTTCCCTTTATCTCTCTGCCCTCCTACTCTTTATCTGCCACTAACTGGGTCCCCTCCTTCCTCCTTTGTCTGTCTTGCTTCTTTGTCGGCGAGATATGCCTCTCGCTCTCCCTCATAATAAGGCTTTTCAAAAAGATGGCGGCATCACTCTGGCTGGTCATTACAACCCACCCATAGCTCCAGAAAGCACATTTGTTGATGCCAGGTGAGACGGAGTGCAAGGAGGGAGAAAGAGAGAGTGAGGAGATGGCACGAGGTGAGCCTCTGGTAGGCAAACAAAGCCTTCGTTTTTTTGTTTTGTTTTTAAGGTTGTCACGTGTCATGGTGTCCATGGACTGGTTCACACACGGCTGATCAATATGAATGGCGACTGTGGTTCGGAAATTTCAATCAAAACAAAATACAGAAATGCTGAAAGACAGCATTCATTATTTACAGACGCAATTATCTTTTTATACACTTTATTTGTCGTAAAGTTCCTTTTGAGCTCTTGATCTTTTGATTTTGTGCCATTTTCTCCATCCCTCGACGTCTTTGCAATTAATTTATCCCTGAGGAAAGTGAGCATGCCTCCAGTTGGAAGGAAGGTCAAACACAACGGCAGCAAGGAAGCTTTGTATGGTTGTACTTGCAGTATTATGACATTTTCTGTTCATGAAAAACGAAACTGAGGCAGGTAAAATTCAAGCAAAACACACATATCAATGGAATGACATCATGACCACTTGGTTTTATGACCTTTTTGTCAGAAGTTTGAAACCCTAGCCCTAACAAAAGGTTTGCGCTTTCACTTGAAATCATTGCATAAACATTTAAATGATGACTATACAAAATATTGCACCAGAATTGACAGGATTGCCTCAGATTTCTTTGAAAACCACAAACAACGAAATGAGCGATGTAACTAGTTTTAATAATTTTTTTAAAATCGATCACATTTTCATGGTCATTCTATGTAACCAGAAATATACATAGAATGACCTCAGAGCTATATGAAAAGCATCTGTAAGGATCCCTTTTCTTGAATCTGCAGTTCCAGAGGAAGTCTTAAAGAACGTGACTGATAGATAATGCAGTACTCCATATACCGTCTTGAAGTATCTTTATGCATCTTTATGCATGTGCTTGTTGAAAGCCTCATCTCTTCGCAGACGTTTCGGTTGACTTGCAATTTCACACCAACATCTTAGCCTCTGTGGCTTCAGCTGTGCTAAACAGATTTAAGGAACGTGTTCGTTACAGGGCCACCACATTTGTTACTTTCATTACTGCATATATTTTTCTGAAACAAAAGCGTTAACCCAGCCAAAGCGTGCAGCATCGAAATCTTATCTTACCTAAGATTACTAAGAGGGCAGGCAAGGATATCCTAAAACACTTTGTGGAAACTGAATCAGTCGTATCCAAAGTGAGATCAGCCTGAAGTGACCACACCATCAGATGATCAATACTACAAGCCATCTACACAAAAGTACACAAAAGCCATTACACCACAGATAGTCATTCAGTGAAGACTGCAGTACCCCAGACACAATGGAAAAGGAATGCCGTCCTGTCGTGCTCTCAAAAGGAGACAATGAAAAGAAATTGAGACGGCAACAGGATTATCAACTAAAAAAAGGACATGGATCTATGTGCAAAGTTCAAACATTCATGGAGGCAACATTTGTAGATACTAAATTATAATATGTATAGAGTTGTGCACAAGTGCGTGGAAATCGTGTCAACCTGACGCCGTGCCACTTCACTATTCATACGTGACCTCCTCCCTGACTCTTTGAATGACGCTCGCTCACTCCAAATGTAACAGCAGAATGACACGTTTAAGACGCTGCCACATTTTCGAACCTCTGACTCATCCGGCGTCACTTACTGAAAGACACTGAAATAGCAAAATCACGTCACTAACCCCTCTGAAGGAAGAATCACCCAAAATGTCAAACACACGATGGCTTACGAAGAAATGTGACAGGTCAAGTTTTAATGCTAAACATAATAAGCAAGATTTACACAAAATCTGCTGTAGCACAATTGTGAGTGCTGTGCAATTTGATGTTAAGATTGGAAAATGGACAACTTATGTATAACCTTTGCCCACAATGTTTGAATAGGTGAGCGGAGATGTGTTACTCTCGTCGTCAATTGCAAAGTGAAGTGTATGCAAGAGCTACCGCATAGAAAATCTTTTTTGTGTAGATTTGGTATTGCATGACAACCAGTCCTGTAACAGCAAAGTAAAATTCGTTGATAAGGTTTTACAAGAACTAAACAGGACTGTAAATGTGATCCGTTTATTTAGTTATATTTGCTGTCCATCAACAAATGATGGAGGTACAAGTGAATGAAAAAACACTTTATGTCCAGAAGTCAATAAAACTCCCGTGGCCATATTTTCTGAAAGAGTGTCTGATGAGGGTCTTGGAAATGTGCACTAAAATCTGTCTCGTCCTTGCAGTCTCCCCAAGTCTCAGGTGTTAATGTCGCGGCAGTGTACACCTGCATGTTGTGCAAACTGCAAGTGAAAAACTGAACCTTCTGTCAAGCTTAAAGTGTCAAAATCTGCCACCTGTCATTTGCTCTGAAGCCATCTACCTTGACTACACTGCTGAAAGCGCTGAAAGTCAGTGCCACTGAGAAAATTAACTTATGGTGTTCCCAGTGTCAAACAGAAAAAAAAAAAGAGCTCTCTCTCATTGCTTGAAGAGGAACAAGTGCTCACAGGACAGAGCTTGAAACATCCACCAAATCATCCCAACATACACGGCCATTACAGAAATATATATCCAGAAGTAATAATATTTTCACTTTAAAAAAAGCTTTTTAGATTTGTTCTGATGCATGATACACGACAGACGGCATCTTCCTCAATCAAAAGAACATCACTGTTGTCCCTCACGCAACTCGTCTAATGTGAGGTGATCACCCTTGGCGATAGTGTAACATTTTATAGACTACAACTGTGGCTGCCTTGGTAACATGGGCCAGTTTAGAGATAACTAAAGGTTCTTCTACTCCTTAAAGTAAAGCCTCTGCTTGGTGCTTTTCTCTTACATTGTGAATTTATGAATCTTTTGAGGCTTTTTCTTCTTTGTAGTGATTCACACAGGACTCCCGTTTGATAAAATATCAGAGACATTTCTGTTTCATTGTCTACGTCATTCTTAAAAGTGTATTTTCTAATTTTGGGTAGGGCCGTTGTCAAAATGAAAAAAAACAACAATATTGCATTCTGTTGCTGAATCATGAAAAAGCCATCATTCTAAATAAAAATGGCTGATTTTAGTTTCTAATAGAACAATAATTGTATGTATCCAGAATCATCTTATTCTCTCCAAACACATGAGGTAAGTTAGTTCCCCCCCGCTGAGTATTACCCGACAAATGGATTGAAGAATTTCACCTTTCCACTATCCCTTCAACTATCTGAACTGCCCTATTACCACAACATGAGTATAAAGTGTTGATGGGATGTGTTATCCTCATCAACAATGTTTATCTGAATTTTAATCTTTGCCAAAAAAATTAAATAAAAAATGCAATATGATTATGGCTGACTGCCTCCACAGCTGGAAATCATCATCTCTGTCTCACCAGAGGCTCAGTCTGAGTAGAAGACGTTTACATCGACAATAATATTTGTTGTAATGTCTCTCAAGGTAATTTCACCTCTATCAGTATGCAGGCTTATGCAATTTTTGTTGAGCGTCAAGTCAAGCGCTCAGTGTGGCACAGACCAGCATGTTCACTTTAACCACTGTGCTAATGGAATACACACAGCGCACTCACTGGGTGTCTGATGAGCAAAAACAGGGGGCTGGGAGGTTGGATATTTAACAAGCACAGGTAGCACTGGAAGGAGAGAATGGCAAGGAGGTATTCAACAAACAGCTCTGACGCACGTGGATTCACATATGCTCGCAACGATCATTCTTTCATTCTGCTACCCCGTGCCTGCCCTCGCTGCTGCTCGAGCCCTGAGGCAGTACCTGGGGCGAAAGACGTTACAGGGCTCCGACTCTGAAGCCCCAATAGTGGGCGGGGAGGGGAGGTGAATGGAAGATTAAGAAGGTGCGCGGTGTGCGTTTCTCTATTCCTGTGCATTTGTGTGTGGATCGGAGAGACAGCTTAAGAAGGAAAGACAAACACACGCTGTCATCAGCCCCTCTTGAGGGGCTCTGGGGATATCACAGGTGCCATTAGACTGGGCCACATGCAGCACAGCAGATGATACACAGAGAGACTGCAGACAGAGCATCAAAAGGTTGCATCATAGACCCGAGTCAATCAGATATGGCAGGTTTTGCATTTGTTTCACTCTCCCGAGTGTACCAAATCCGTGAGCCTTTCCGTCTTCCCAAACTTTTCTGTAATGTCTTCTAAGTTATCCATCATTAAAACAAGCGTCTAACAGATACAACAAATGAGAAATGATGCATGATTGGTACAAATACCGTCTTCCACGCATAAATGAAATATTACATATGGGATCTGTTAAGCTTTAGTGCCTTGGTGACATTTTTTGGAATTAAAAAAATCTGACTGCAGAATGGCAGTGAAAAGATAATCACAGATGTGGGAGAAAAGCACATTGATCAGCAGGTGACATCTATAGTTCCTCAGGATCCAGAAGCGCAAGAGCGAGCCAGCCATCGAGAAACATCAATCATTAATTCAGATGCAACAAAAATCAGATTTTGCATTTGGACAATATTTCAAGAACATTAATACTGGACTGAAAGATGTTTCAAAAAATCTTAACGGGAAAGAAAGACCATTGACGAGCAAAGCCAGGTTTTGAACTCTTTTGGTTTGTCCACTTTATGGAAAACGTGATGTGGTCCAAGAAAGGCAGCGTAATCCAAAATGTGACTTTTATCATCCCTCAGACTTTAGCACACTGTCAGAAATCAAGTAAACACACCATGATAAAGAAACCCTGACTGCAATTACAAATGCAGCTAAAGACAGGTCATCTAACATTAAAAGCCAATTAGCGGTCTGCTCAAGCAAATCTGACCAGGAGTGCATTAAAGGGATTTTAAGGGAGACATTAGACAACCACTGAAGATTGAAAGGAGACAAATAACCGGTGCCCAAATTGCTACTCTATTTGTGGGAGAGAGAGAGAAAAAAAAAAAGCACCCCATGAATATTAAAACCTGCAGAAAGGATATTATTTTAAATACGGACATCTTAATAAACAGATGAAAGAAGCAGTCAAAAAGTAGAAAACAAAATGGTCAAAAGGGAATGTGTGCCATGTACATTGGGAGTGTAGTGCATGACTTTGATTAGGGGGTGTTTTTCTTTGTGCATGGCGAACGTTGGGCTTCTACATCAATATCCATCCATCCATCATCAACAAAACTTTATCTAGTTCAGCCCCACAGGGCATAATAAATCTATGATCATTGGACTATGGGAAAAAAATGGAAATACCAAGAGAAAATGCACACAGAGGGAAAAACATGCAAAACTCTGCACCGCCTTCTCTGCAACACCTTAAACCACAGTGAGGTGAAAGTGCGAACCACCAAACAAATGTAGCCATGGATATCATGGAAACGCCATATTTAAAAACACAAATGTTCAAATTGGATTATTATGGTATCTGTATGTACAATTACTTAAATGTAATAATAATTTGAAAATGTGTTCACTATTTTGGCTTGTTGTAACATCTGTCTTTATGTGGCCTACAAACACACAGAGAGGGAGAAGACACTAACATTAAATAATGTATGTCTGTATTTACATTTGCATACAATGTAAATATTCAATTTTTCTTGTTGACTCGGGAGACGAGCGGGAAAGCCCTGCACATGTAATGCAGGCAGGACGAGTGTGATGAAAGCAGCCAAACAAAGGAAATGTCACATAAAGCGTTCCTAAAATAAAGAGAACTGAACTAATTATGCTCCGTTTGTGCTGTTGTTGTTTATAAGACGCGAGCGCCTCCATCTTTTATTCATCAAGACGCGAGGCGACTGGAGGTTCTCTGTCTTCCTCTCTCATGCTCAGTCCCTCAAATCTCATTTCAAACAGAACCCATTGAGCCGTGGAACCGCATTCAGAATCACAATGAACCTGTTTTTTTTTTTTGTTGGTTTTTTTCTGCATCGAGAAAAGGACGAAGGATGTTGAAGAAAGAAAAAAAAAGAAAAAAAAGAAAGAATGGCGAGAGTGCAGCTGGAGCGTGGCAAACAGATGGGTGGAGGAGGGGAAGGGGAGGGGGGGCATAAATGTTACCTGACAATCACCACTACGCAGCCGGCGAAGACATGGATTCACAAAACAGGAAGTAGATGACTTGTTTTGGTATTGAGGTCAGGTCATCGGTTTAGAGTCAGCCAGCCCCAGCCAAGAGTGCAGCGGTGCACTTATTTCATCGACCCACAGAGACAGATACACGGGGCAACACGGGCTGGACAAATAGCTATTTTGACAAACAAAACCTCAATCTAAGTTTCTGATTTCTTGACAAACGTCTTAAGGCACCAAGGATTAATTGAGTTAATCATCCCCACTTTAGACACTTTGCCACAGGAGGGCCCCTTAATGTAAGATTTGCATTATCTAATGGGGGATTTCACGCTCATCTCCCGAATTGACCAGAGTGTATTGTCTGGCTATGCCTCATTAGACAAACTGCAGGACTTTCTCCCTGTGGATACACTGTACCCGGTTTCTCTTCTTTTGGGATTCATAGACAGGTTACGTCTCTCATCTACTGCCACAAGTTCCCTTGGGGAATAAATTGTGTCGCCAGGGGATTTTAAGTCTATGTGTTAACAAGACCCATCACAGTTTGGCAGTCTTTAGTGTGACTACACAAAGGAATTTATATTATAACAAGTGTCTAATGAAAAAGAGATGTCCAAAGGCGACAATTCAAAAACCCTCCGATTCCTCGGATTGTTTTTTTTGGCTCAGTCCACAGAAGGAAAGTTAGAATGGCCAAAAAAATGTTTCCTCAACTAAGTTTTCCTCGATCGATGTTGGTAGAGACAGCCAGTTTAGATGCAAGTGGATTTCTTTTCTCTGATCTGGCAAAATTATCGTTTAAAGTGAGTCCCTCACTTGGTGTGTAGGTGAAATGGTAAAGTGCACGTTATTTTTATGATGCTGGTTGGAAAGAAAAAGAAAGAAAAACAAGCAGAACTCAAAAGAGACCTTCACAGTTTATACGATCCATTTCTGAGCTGCCATCTGGCCTCGGCTTCTGTTAATAGAGGGCTTTGCTCTGAGCAAGCCAACACGTGGCTCCACACAGCCAAAGAGAGAGAGAGGAAGAGAGTGGAAAAAGAAGGTGGAGAAGCAGGAATAGGAGGGAGAGGAGGCGAGAGGAGTCGTGGAAGAAGGGGCATGATAGACATCCAAGCCGGAGAAGACAGGTGAAATAATTAAGTGGGAGAAATATGGGCAGAGAGGGAATGTTGGAAAAAGAAACGGTAAAAGATTGAGCGAGGAGAGACGAGACGAGACGGGGGGGGGGGGGGGGGGGGGGGGGGGGGGGGGTGCTTAGAAGAAGGAGTAAAGGAGAGACGTGGAGCTTTGGAGTACATGTGCCCCAGGGAGGATAGTGTGAAGTACCTTTTGTCTTCCCACCATCAGGAGCTTCCTTTGAATAAACCAACCCGAGCATTTCCTTTTTGTAAATCTCACTTTAAAGAAGGGCAAAGCTAAAGCTTCTCCCACAGTGGCGATCCAGTATAGTTGTACCTCAGCCCACACAAATCCCTTCCTCAATGGCTGTGGGTGTGTAACAGTTTCATTTCCATTTTAGAGCACAGGGAGATTGCTCACCGCCGAGCCACGTAAGCGCAGCCTCACCTTGGTTGTGAGCCTGCATATGTTGTCCGCAGTGATTGGCAAGGCTCTGTGACCAATTTGATTTAAAGCTTTATGCCCGCTTTCTTTATCCCTCAAGACTTGTCAGAAATGACACAAGGCATCATGGCAAGACAAGTCATGCTTCTGCCGCTGCCGCAGTCACCAAATCCCGCAGGGAAATAACAAATTCAGAAGCTGAATTCCTCATCAGTGATTATCGGGGCCGCTCTTTAATTTTGCCTTTTTTGTATGCAGGTGTTCTCCACCCGACAGCTCAAGAGCGAGGGACAGTACATGCAGAGGAGACACAAGCGTTGCTCCTGCCGCAACCAAATGGGGAAGTTCAAGCAAGATTGCATTGGAAACAGCAAGTGTTGCATGTTACTGGAGGGAGATGGTAATTAAGCCCCAGGCAAAGTGGTAATGGATCAGCCCAGAACTGTCATCCGCAACTCTCCAGTGACCTGCCTCAGATGAGCGAGCAGTTTTCTGTCAACGGCAGGAATCAAAGAGCTTCAAGCTTTTAGGTTCGGCGTAAATCAAATGACATCTGGTGTTCTGTAAAATAATAAGATCTGAAAGTTGCTACATCAAAAACGTGGGGGGGGGGGGGGGGGGGGGTTTCAATGAATGAAAAAACAAAAAAACACTAAAATACGAGTTAGAGTAAGAGTAATATACACAATGAATATAAGGATTTACATAAACAGCATTGTCGCTGACGTTCTGAATGTGTGTCCCATACCTGCAGGCAACAAGAAACTTTAGTTGGTCTCACTCTCACAGCACATTGAACGATCCCTGGTTGGATTCGGGGTCCCACCAATAACCTGTCCCCTTCCACAACCAGTAGGTTGGTACAGGAAACGCATTGACGCGGCTGCTTGTTGTTAGTTAGAAAAAAGTATTGTTTTTAAATGCAAAACTGAAAAAGAAACTGAACTGATCTGCAGTGATATTTTTTAAGGATGGCAGCCGTGCAGTTTCCATCTCGGGGTTTGCAGGTTAAAACAGTCCATGCGACAAATTGTTTTCATTTGTTCCTATCTCAATAAGTCACAAATCGCATACCCCCTACACCCCCCCCCCCCCCCCCCCCAAGGATTGTGGTGCAGAAAATAAAGTGACTGCTCCTCAGATTCTTACTTGAATAGAGCAGTTCATTCTTCACTAGATCTACATTCTGTAATGAATTCTTAAACCACAGTGAGCCAAAGACATGCTGCAATCACTAATGACTAATTCAGATAAGAACATGCCTCTAATTTCACTTGTAATTAATCAAGATTGTCTTGATATTTACTTTTAAACCACAATATTTGGTTCCTCACTTGTTTTCTGCATTCATAAATAGTAACAGGAACACACACACATACACACAAGCTGCAATGCCTACAAAGCTTCAGTGTGTGTATGGTATCATTTGCCTGAGGACTGTTGATATTGTGGTACTGCGCGGCAAAATTGAGTGTCTAAGTGTCTCAAACTTCTCATTAAAAAAGCTCTCATGGCCCGTTTTCTCCATCTCACTGGCCTCATAAAAGAACAACATAGCCATGGAACAGACTGGAGGCTAAATGTCCAGAGTTTATATCTTTTTTTTGTGTGTGTGTGTGTGTGTGTGTGTGTGTCTTTTCACGCATATAAGATGATAAAAGTGATAATAATAGTTTATCAACCAAGGCGAATACAGAAAAAGTTGGTTGCGGTGGTTCTGCATATATCAGGCCAATGTACAAGGTCTAAAATGTATAAAATATGTTGCAATAGAAACTGCTAATGATAATGTGTAAATATTGTAGGACATTAAAAAAAAAAAGTTTTCAGTCACACTGCAAAGCAATTTGCTGGTAAGCACTTTTTCCACAGAGTTAAGAAATGTTATTACACCTTGCTTTAGTCGTATTTTAATAATGCTGTGTCCACTCGTGTATCAACTTGCATGAGCAAAATACTTTTTGAAGAGGAGGACTTTGCCATCGAGCCGCAGTCATATTTTAAGGAAAATAAGTGAAGAACAATATTGAACAATCACAATATTATATTATTATATATTGTCAAATTGAATCCCCTTTCCACCCCAAACAAAGAACAGTCATATTAGACATGATATATTGTTAAAATACGCATCCAGGTGGCCAGATTGGGGAATTAACGCGACTGGCAGAGTGAGTAAAAGTATAGTGGAGATGAAGTTGCAGCCAAACCTTAATATCCCCTGGTGAAAAACACTATTTCCACCTGATCAGAGTTTTTCACCATCAAAATACCAGATGAATCACTGAGAGCTTGTCTGTAACTATTTTCCTTAATCTTGGACGTGTATTGAACAGATTTTACAATGTATAATTTGGTGAATATTTTGGAAAAAAGTTCAACTTTTACATAAAGACTTGGTGATGAAGTTTTTGTACCAGAAGACTTCAAAAAGCATGAGCTTGAAGATTCTTTTAGTCTGGTTAAAATGACATCTGGTAGCAGAGATTTCCCATTTTACATGGCTCTTATTCCAGAGAATGGTTGATAAACCACTTTCAACAGAGCAGCACGATTTGCATCTGCAAAAGTTTGTACTTTAAAAAGTCTTACAATGCAAACTGGTCAAAACACATTATTTAAGGACTAAAGAATTTGTGTAAATAGAACAAATGAGAAGAATCTGAATATAATTACAGTAGGTCCTAGGTGCTTACAAGTTAGATTTCAATTGAGTAACTTATTCAGATCTTTACTAAATGCTATGGTCCAAAGGGCAAAGCATTACATTTCTGTTATCAGTAGAGGATAATCTAATGTCTGGCTAACAGGAAATAAGAAAACATGGTGAAAATATGATGACGTTTCCTCTTTGGAGCACAACACATTTACCACATGCTTTGTTGACAAGCCAATTTTGCAAAGGATTGAAAGTTCTTCTTGACAGAATTTATGGCAGTTTTTAACAAGCAAACAATGTACCTTCCATGACATAGACGGCGCAGTGTATCCTCAAGATTAGAGTTGGAAGACTCATATGAAGAAAAGGGGGCACATCAGTGAAAGCCAAAGTATCGGAGGCTTTTGAAAGACTTTTGACTGGAACAAAGTGATATTAGCATCTTTAAAATAAACGTATATTGGTGAAGCGGCAAGGCCGGAGGAGCTGTGAGAGGAGGCAGCCAAATAAACAGAGGACAAACGGCGGCAACAAAAGTCAAGAGCGGGCAGATCGTGAGGTCTTTTGAGACAGGTGCGAAGGCCAACATCAACAAGGCTTTGCTCTTGTAAGCAAAAGACATCCTCAGAAAGATCGATGTGAAAGAGCCGTGGCAGGCACTAAAAGTGTTACAAAGGAAGAAAGGTAAGCCGATAACTGTTCATTTATATGTGCTAGTTACGCTGAGAAAAGGTGAAATTGACATGTAAAAAGATAATATTGGAGGCTGGTTTGTCAATAGTTTACAGGAAGGTTCATGGACCGAGGCAGGTGGTAGAGTTAGAGGCGTCAAAGCAAAAAGGCCAATTATTGGCTTATCCAGGAGCAAAAGCAGTGGAGGAATACCATGAATAATGTAAAATGAAATATGGGGGGAAAAAAAAAAAGAATCCATAACTGGGTTTTTTGAGGTACAGGAGAGTATAAAGAAAGATTTTTGTTGAGGATGGTAATATTGAGGGAAGTTGCAGCATTAATGGGTTGAAGAGGATTGGGGGTTTCCTCAAGGACTGGGTCCACATGTCTCGACCTACATTTTGAAATATGAGCATTATCCAGAAGAAATTCAAAAACCCTCATATTAGTAGGAAATGGAACAAAAACCCCAAAGAATTCTGAGCAAACGTCTAAAATTGAGGACGAGCAAGTAAACAAAAACAGATCTTAATGCATGAGAAGAGACTAAAGCACAGGCAGAGAACATTAGGGTGGGGACTTGATCAAGAACAGGGAACACTTTGAGGGAAGAGACAGACTGAACCCAGCAGTACATGACACAGTGAAGTGGCTGCGCGTCCTCGCTGGTCTCACGATTGGATTATCTTGTCAACAATCTGATTCGATTCCATGAATCAAAGCATAACCCTCAATTTTCTTTATCACGGCACACGGCTACGTTTTCCTTTTCATGCATACATAAATGTCTAAACATTTAATTAAATTGCCAACTGGGGATGCAGTGATACCGCGGTGCAGTTAAACTAATGAGCGACATCAGACTAACTCTAGCTGGTCCAGATGTCACTGGTGATTAAGTTGCTGATGTTGCACGAACTGGCTTTCACCTCCTCTTGATATTTTGGCAGAACATAATTTACAGTTCGTCTTACTTTTGTCATTCTCATTCAAATATCAGGAATGTCCAAACCGCTGATGTCATCTGTGCTCTCTTGTCTACCCGCGGGCGACGTTGCTGACGCATGGCCTCACGTAGCATTCGTTGGGAACTTTGTTGCGCCACCGCCGCAAAATCAAGAAACAGCATCACTACATTATAACCGATTGGTTTGTCGCTGCATCAATGCAGAATTGTCCAGATCTGCATAGTGGTATTGATTAAATTCAACACCCCCAGAGGAAGTATGGATGGAAAGGCAGAAGTTGGAGAAGCCACAAAAACAAAAACACAAAGACTCATCGTTGGATTAGGACAACAGGGAGACTTACATTATCAAAGCTTTACGATCACTGCAATGTGGAAAACGTTGTCAACTAATCGTACAACAATATTCCGATAGAAATGCAGTGAACTTTGCAAGTGCGTTTTAGACATTATTAAACATTTGGATTTCTTCACATTTTGCATTTGTCCAGATGGTGTAAATACTCTTAAAAACAGGCAAAGCTTGGGCCAAAGAACATTTTAACAGGACGGACTCCGCCTTCTCCGACTCGTTCAAAATGAGTGTAACCATGTTGGCCTGGCCTCCATGTCTCGGTTCACTCGAGTCCCTTACTGCAACTACTTCTCAAACCACATTGTCTGGTGGATTAGGAGGCCACATTCATGTTTGACAGTTGGGTAGTTTAAGGCATTCTAGATTTCTAATCTTTGTCAACGGCTCCTGAGGTAAATAGGCAACGAAATGCAGTTAAAGGCTTTTAATTATTAACTAAAAAGGACCCGATTTACTAAAATCCTGCATAATGAGTCCTAAATTGCACAGTCGATCATGCTTGAAGTTTGCATGCTTTCTCGTCAGATGATTTACTAAGATTAACGCCATGAGTAAATCCTGCAGAAATGGGAGTATTCAAATAAGGATTTTCTTGAGGCTCTGCTTACTTTGTGACCATCAGCTGGAAAAATGAATCGTCTTAGGTTCAAGTAATTAGAGTCTTACAGCAAATGCATTTGAATTTGGCAAAAATTAAAAAAAAAAAAAAAAGGAAGGAAGAAAGATGCAATGTGTGAAAGGATTTGTCACAAAGTCTAATTTTGATGTAAAAACAGGAAATATTTTAGAAAGCGAGCAAACAAAAGTTGTAGTTTACTGTACGCTTCCAGCAGAGGAAATGCCTCCACAGCTGTGTCTCTGAAAATGCACGCAATTTTCGGATTGTACATTAGTCTGTATTTAGACGTACTCCTCACAGTATTTCGCACAATCTCAAACCTACGCCCTCTATCCATCGGACCAATCCTCGGTGCGCCCAGACAGTGAACCGGCTTCCCCATGGCTGTGCGCACAAGATCACGTGTTACGTCCAGTTTTATACGTGCAGCCTTTCAGGAGATTGAATCTATAATTCTGAATGTGTTGTTGGTGTCATCAAGATGGCACTCTCTGTGCTCAGTGAATTTTATAGGTTTATCTTTGAGGCAAAACATTGTAAAAACAATTAATTCAGACATGAATGGGAAACAAAAAAGGCTTTTAAAATAGATTTTCCCCAAAAAACAAAGACTTTCTGATGATTTTAAGCCAGCATGATCATTTGTTCAGGTAGAATGAGGGAATTGTTCGACTAGATCAAGTGTATCTTAAAAAGTGAGAGATTACAAGCCCTTTATTTCAAACTGTATAACATACTGCAGGCAACTTTTTTTCTCTCTGAAATATAGTGGCAATGTTAATATGTATTTATTCATTCATTTGGAGGTCATGTTTGATGCTACAGGCAGTAAAGCAGCTCCACAGCAGGAGAGGACCTCCAAGTTTTTCATTCAGTCGGACGCTTCATTTTGTCTCCTACAAAACAAACCGACGTTCTGCATTCCAATAGAGCTCAATGTTTATTTCACCCATTCATAGAACGCTGTCCCACATGTGGTACATCTCCGACAGTTTTTTTTGCAGATATCGGTGTTGTCTTTTGCATCTTTGTTCCCATAATTGTGTCCACATAGGGAGTCTTCCTCCCAGTCCTTCGTGGTTGAAGTTTTTGGAGTATGGTCCAGGCTGAAACCATCCCTCCACATTATTCCAGCAAAGCCCTAAAGCTCCTAGGATGTTCTGCATTTTATCACAATTCAAACCCTCACATACCCCTGGCTTTTTTTATTTCCCATTGTTCTTTGAAATGAGCTTGTGGGTCTCTGATATGGTGCAGTCGGTACATGTTGCACTATTTTCAGACGCACTTTGGAATTTCACCGTAGTCGACTAATTTATAACTATCAGGGCAACCCTCCCCTTCAAGTGCAGTCAAAAAATAATTTACTGATTAATTCAAACTCATGTGAGCTCCTATAAGGTAAAGAGACATAACCATAGGAGGATCTGATTTGAGGAACTTGTGATTTGTTTTTGATATATTCACTTTTTTTTTTTACATTTGGTTCATTAATTTGCGTTCAATTAGAAATACAGTCAGCATTCTGTAAGAACGATTGTAAATTTGTTTAAAACATTGATGATTCTAGCAACACTGACCAGTATTTTAGTACACTTATTTTGAAAAAAGTGTACAGTGTAAAGTACTAGGTTTGTGAGGGACTTTATCGAGACGCTGGAATATATTGCACAGCTGCAGACTTTATACTGTGTGACAACAGCTGGATAAAAGCATCATGAGAGCGTGCACAATTCCAGTTAGTTTTTACAGTGGCGGAGGAAGTTCATCTTAAGAAGGCTTCAGGGAAAGCCTCTTACCAGCGATAAAGATATACATGGGTGATATGGCAGCCATCACTACCACCATTTACCAAAGGGCTGCACAATATATTAAACTAATTTACCTCGGAAAGAGAGTACTGATGCCATTTCTTGAGAAATGAAGGAGTACTATTGTGGTTAAATGTTAAAACTAGTTGTACATGATTTCAGTCCGTCAGGAACAAACCTATGCAGGAGGGTGTCAACCTGAAAATAATCATTTGTTCTAACAAAGTGTAGAGGAGACCCAGAACTTTGGCTCACAGCAAAACAATGTGGAGTTTGCATATATTTCCGGAGTATGCATGAGATTATCACTGGGTAGTTCAGTTTGCCCAAAAACAAGCTTTAGAGGGTGAATGGGAACTCTTCGTTCCTCCTAAGTGTTTGATTTCCATTTCTGTCGACCCTTGCCACCACCAGTCCAGTGCGTCGATTCCAGCCACCTCTGAACCCAAGTTGAATATAACGCTACATAAAGTATTTCAATGGAAAGGATGGATGGGTGGCTCGGTAGGAGTACTCGTCCAGAGCTGTACTTCCCAACACTTCATCGCTCCACCTTCTCCATTTGTAAGAATAAATCTCGGTGATCTTGGCGAACGCATTTTCATCAAATATAGAGATAACAGAAAGGAAAAGCATGTTATTTGTTTTTCTAATAAAAAGCTGGTTTTACGTTGCTTTTTTTTGTGATCGTTTCAGTTTTCTGACTTTCAGACAGATATGGGACGAACAGAAGGTGCACAGATACTTTAAGCACGGAATGGCATTTTGTCTCGAACAAACTGAATCTGTGAGGCATGAATTTCCATTAAGTGCAGTGTGCATCGCGAGGAACCCTGGAGAGAGAATCGCACACACTCCATTGTTGCACGACAGCGTGATCCCTGCACCATGCTGGTTATGTCACAAAATGTATGGGGAGAGCAAGCAGGAGCAGCCCAAGGTTTCAGGACTAAATTTTGTAGAGGCGCCAGGAAATGTACACAATGGACAGCAATAGATTGCTTGGACTGGAATTTGTGAAAAACTCTGAAGGCGCCTACAGACAAAGAGCATACACAGAGGATCATTGAAACCCTACTTGCATATAAAGTTGAAAGCAAATCAGAAGAGGACAAATATAATGTCTCGTGCTATTTTGCATAATATTGAGAGTTATTTAAATATTGCAGTACTTCACAGTCTTCCAATCTAGGGCATCATTTATTGCAATAGTTAAGACTTCTATTGGAAAGAAAACAAAGCAAACCCTAGTTGTTATTCCAGATCTGAAACAACCAAGCTCTTCTTTTTTTCCCCCTTTCTGTATTAACGCATTCATCTAAATCCATGCACTCCGTGCCATTTATTTTTCCCCCCCTCTCAGAGGAACTGGTTGGAAATTAAGATGACAGGCCACATACGGTAGGTGCGAGACGCGATATCACATAGGCAATTGTATTTGCAAACAAAAACAAAGATTTGGTGCAAATATACAATCTAACACAGTTCTCAACTTCATGTATTTTGATTAGTGCATATCTTTGCAAGTCACTTTGATGAAAGCAATTCTCACTTTATATTCTAAACCAGAAATTGCTTCAGAAATCAGATGAGGTTCCAAAATGGAAATGGAACCGTACCCAAGGGTGAGTACACCTGCTATGTGCAAATGAAACTGTAAAATAAAAAAATAACACTGAAATGTATGAGATGACACTCTTTAAGATTTTATATTACTTAGAGTCAGAAGCCGGCGTGGCAAACTATTTTCAATTCAAATGTTCTAATAACTGTAAACAACTCCATATTAAAAATTATACAATATTTTAATTCATTTTGATTTCAGCAAGTGCCTTAAGGTTTGGTTGTAGTGAGATCAGATTAGTACCGAGAATGCAAAGGAGAGGGTCATCAGGACATCAAAACCTTTCATTTCCTTATAAAGCTCCTTTGTGACAGTATCTTCAGTTTGAGAAAGAGATGAAAAATCTGACATCTTACATGATACAAAACAGTTGTACTGTCATATTCCCAACCAGCTGGCGGCTGAGGAGAAGGCGAAGCTGCCATTTCCAGCAACTCAGCAGCAGATACTCCACATATGATGGAGCACTTCTGATGATAGTTTCTAAAAAGAGGCCCAGGGAAACGGTTGAAGATATACTCCTGAAGAAAGTTGGAGGACCAATGAGGCATTCTGTGACGCTTGTTTTAAACCTGGGTGGAAGAACATTTACTCTTGCTGAAGAAGGCACTTTACAACATCGACAATTGATAAAGGTGGTGTAATATTGGTTTGCAATCTGCACAATGCCTTACACCGCAAAATATAAAGGTAATTTAGACTTAAAAAGTTATAACGTAGGCAGGGCCTGGCCGAAAAATGAGAGTTGATTGCAACACATTATTTTGCCTGATGAGTCAAACCGTTAAAAAATGTAATATTGGATTCAGAAGTAGTGTATTTGGCATGTTCCTTTCATAAACATTACAACAAAAGTGCAGTACAGTTTGATTTACCGACAACAATTACAACAAATCAGATGCTTTTATACAGCCCAAGCATGGCAACCCCACAAATAAAACAAAACCATAGAAACGCTGGGGGAAAAAAAAAAAAACTACCAGCTTTGGATGAACAAATGGATGATTTAACTGAAAATTTGTCAATTATGTAGATTTTGCCTGTAAACAAAGTGATATAAAATATGCAGCCCAGGGCCTTAACAACTGTAAAAAGGACAATGACAACATTATAAGCCAATAAAAGTAAATGCCGTTCCCGATTTTGACACATAAGGATCAACTCCTTCAGAAAAAAGATGAAAAAGCAACACTGCGATGCAGATCCAGCCAGAAGACCGATGATGCTGAAGTGAGCACAAGCCACCTTATAGCGAGCAAAAGTAATTACTTTAATGTTCCATATACAGAACTACAAAGATCTCTGAATGTCAAACGCGCTCCATTTATTTGTGGAAGTAGTTTTGGAGGAGCACGGTTATCTATTAGAAAGGCATGGGAATCCAAAATCACACTTGCAACACCAGTCATTTGAATATAATGAAGATTCTGACACTGAAAGTGTTTAATCAATAACTCCAAAAAAAAACAATGTGTTTTAACTTTGGTAATATTTCACACAGAATAATTCATTGTTGAATTCACACACAATGACACAACACTTTGTCCCATGAGAGATCAAAAACCAGTAATTGTTTAATTTCAACATCGCAATCAATTGTAGTTCAGGAGAAGAAAAACAAAGTCAATCTGTACACAGTAAAAATCTAATTAATTTAGTTCTTGTGCAAAACTGTGAGGGTGCACCTTGGAGATTACTTTGAGACAAAGAGACTTGTCGCAAAGTAATTCTGGAGGTAGACAATGGGACCACCAATCAGCCTGAATCATTTAATCAATGGAGAGTGAAATGTGACAAAGCACATGCCCAGGAAGCGATCCAGTGCATTATCAAGCAGACGAATTAGTCTGGACTCCATGCAAATCTAAATAAGGGAGATTTTCAAAATGTAAAAGTTTAATGTATTGAAACAAATGAAGGCGTGCCTTGGCCATTACTCTGCAAAGAAATAAAACCAAAATATAGCTTTGCTGAAGGAAAGACTTATCTAATAAAAAAATCTTGCAAACAAAAAGGGAACAGATAATTATAGAACCTTTACAAGGGTCGGACTAAAAACAGAACAAAAAAATTTAACCATTTATAAAACTGTTCATACTGAATAAGCACTTTCAAAATTACCTTCACCTGTCCACAATCACATGGTCAGGGTTGTAGAGATAAAGAATTGTAACGGTTAGCACTCTTGCCTCACAACATTCCATTCCAAGCTTGAGGGTCTTTCTGTAAGATGTTTGCTTGTTCTGCCTTTTTTAAACAATGTGAATTGGTGTCCTTTAATACTGAGGCTGTTAAAGTTGTCTCATGTCCTGTCCAGGGCGATCCCTGCCTGTCGCACAATGTTGGCCGAGATAAGCTTAGACCTCTTGTGACATTAATTTAGAAAGAACTTTATGGAAGATGGATGGCTCTCAGAGGGAATTGGACTTGTTGTGAATTCTCATCAAATGGACAATATGGACATTTCAGTAAAGACCAGTATTGCCTGGTGTACTAAATACAATGAGGACTGAAAACTACATACTACACCTGTACTGTGATAAAGATACCATCAACGTCAGCGGGAACAAGCAAATCGATAGTAACAGATTGAGAACAACTGCACCTGCACAAACTGGCATATATTGTATATTAGCATATACAAATTGGCTAAATATTCTCTATGTATGTTAAACAGTAAATTGTTAGACGATGTTTCATGTTTGTAGGCATTATTTATTTTACCAGAAAAAACCTTGGGATTAAAAATCTCTTTTTCAAAAGTGTCCTGGCCAAGACAAGCAGCAGTACATTACGGTTCCATAATGTATAAATGGAGAAGTAAATAATATAGAATAGATGCGATGGGGAGGGATTGTGTGATCTGCTGTAGTTTCGGACACCCAGCACCAACCACGCTGCTGATGTGAAGGACTGTTGTGGTGAAGGGGGGGGGGGGGGCTTCACCTGTGGTCATGAACCTTGGGTCAGGATCAAAAGACGAGGTTGTGGCTACACAAGGCTGAAATGAGTTTTCACCACAGGCCGGCCTGGCGTCGCTGTTCATGTGAGGAGCTCAACCAACCGAGAGAGACAAAGTAAAGCCCCCTCGCCCATGGCGAGATGAGACAATTAAGGTGGTTTGGGAGTCCGATTATGATCCCCCCCCCCTGGTCATCTTCAATTAGAGGTCAACCAGGCATGTCCGACAAGGAGGAGGCCCTGGGGTTGGCAAAGAACCGACTGGAGAGATATTTTCATAGGTTTCCGGCAGAGTAGTCAGAGGAAGATGTCTGGGCTTCTTTGCTCTTCATATATCCGGCATGACCCCACAGTCACTAATTGTCATTCATAATACTGGCAAAGGGATCGTAATTTATGTTCTCGAAATGACATAAAAGGGGATGGGACCTCTGGATTTCACTCGCAATTGAACAATAACTTAATGGGAAAAAAGTGAAAGTCTAACATTCAACAAAAAGAAAAACTACTCTCTGGTGTGAGTTGCATGAGATTGTGACTTTAGAGTTAATTGCGCAAAGTTTCATTCTCAACACTTGGGATTTGGTGGCTCTACTGTACTTAGAATTCATTAATTAGGTGTGTTTTATCTGGTCTGGTGGTGAGGTAGCTTTCATCCCTACGAGGGGGGTAAATTTCACCCCTCCCCTTTGCGATGATAATTCGGGAGAAATGGGAACCCTAGATCAGAGAGGAAGTAGAGTATATCCCTGCACCTCTATGAAGAACATATACCCAAACAAATGTCATCCTCCTTTTCCAAAGCTGTTACTGCACCTTAAAGTTATGTGCACATTTAAAAGGATTGAACATTTGGACTGTGAAGGAGGTAAGAAAATTCATTGGGAAAGAATGGTGGCAAAACTAGAACAGAGATTCATATTAATCAGGTAAAACGTGAAAGACGGCTCAGCGTAACCTGAATAGCAACCATGTCCGTGACGCCGAGTTCAGTAACACGACACCCATCAGCTGCTACTTCCTGATCTCCTGTTTTTAGCTTATGCTTAAACATGCTTCACTAAAGCAATGTACACTTCCAGACGTGTTGCTCAATGCTTTCTCCAGTCAAAAAAACACGTAGAACGATTATGTTTATGCGATTGTGGTTTATATTGCATTGAAGCAGCCAGTTTTATCCCTTTTCTGAATTAAAATGTTTCATAATTTACATCTCAAATACGCAAACAGATTTGTGACCAGACATTGTCATACATCTGATTCCCCTGAAATCGAGGCCTCAGTTTAGATTAGACTTCTAACATAATTTAATTTAAGAACAGAGGAAGTAAGTAGTGCAGCAACTGCTCCGGGCAATAAAAGAAAACCCAGAAATCGAGCGTTTAACAGAGTCCTGCTTCCACACCATGACTGGCAGCGTTTTAAGGATTCATGGATTACTACGTTGTTCTTTCTTCTATGACAGACAGTCGTCATGACGGGAAACTGTAGCTTCTGAGAAGAGCTCCCCTCACACTCCCATAACTGTTTCTGAGCAGGATTGGAATTTGGATGTCAATTTAATAAAAAAAAAAAAAAGAGCGATTTGTGGGCTTCTTTTCCAGGTCTCATTCATTCAGCATCTTTAAAAATCTGACTGATAGTTCAACGCGACCTTCTTAATCATGCGTGCTTAGGTCTATGTTGGACACTTATGGCAGTTTTGTTAAATTTATTTGGACTTTTTTGGCCAGTTGTATCGAGTCAATAAAAAATAAATTGTTACTTGAAAACATGAATAAAGCCACAGACCTGGCTTATCGGATAAGGGCCAGGTAATATGCATGAAAAGCGAAATGTCTTGGTTTGAGAAGTTCAGTATCCTTTTACAAGAGCCCACGTAAGTCTGAAGTGACTTTTGCCTTTATGCATGGCGCGGTCAAGCTTTATAAGGACAATCTGCAGGACAGGACGAGCAAGAAAGACCTGGCAGCATGCACAGAATGGCAGGTAATGCAAGACGTAACCAACGCTTGCAATTTGTTGTGCGATTTTACCCCTCAGAAGAATGTGCTTTATACGAGATGGTTTTACCGAGTAGAGATACGAGTTCATGATGTTTTCTGTAAATGTCTGTATTTCATATTTGTGTGTGAATCTCCAGTCCTCCAACAGAGCGCATGGGTTCTTTTGCTCTGGCATTCTCTCCTGGTGGCCTGCATGGTGCTGGACTGTCAAGAAGAGCAGAACGGCCTCATGCGTTGCCCCTCAATCTCCCAAGAGAAACTTCTCGACCGAGTCATCCATCACGCCGAGCTGATCTACAGAGTCTCAGAAGAGTCGTGTTCTTTGTTTGTGAGTAACCCTGATCAATACCCCCAAACTATTTTGGCTCTGAAAGAATACTGACAAATCATGTCCCCGTGCGGCGTAGCATTGGGTGAATTAAATCGCTTCTCACGACAGCAGAAAGTGTTTTTTATTTTTTCCGCACTGTGGTGCGAAAGTGAGAGGATTCAAGTGGAAAGCAATAGAAGGATGTAAAGTGGGAAAGCCTTGGTTTTTTTCTTTTCCTCGAATTTGAAATGTGAAATCAGCATTTTACAAAGCAGCACAGTAGAAGCGGCCATGAAGGGAGGCAAAAGCAACAGCTATAAATCTGTGTTTGAAAAGAAGTCCAATATTGATGTCTTGGTTTGTGAGAAAACAAGATCTTCTAAAGAGGAATCAGTGTAGCTACATATCAGTAGTAAAAAGACTTTGTTCATTTATAGTTGTAGCAGTGGGCTTTTTTTTTTTTAAAAGAACAATGCAAAATGCCTTTGTTGTATTTTCTCAACAAAAAAAAAAAAAAACTAAAAAGCTGGCCCAAAAGCACTTTAGCTGTATACTGTTATCTTTATTTGCTTTGGATTCTTGCATGATTGTTGGCTTAATAAGCACCAAGTTTCAAAGGGATGTTTTTCCTCTTCGAAGCCAAAAATGTGTTAATAAATAAAAAGAGTGGGGTTATACAAACATGATAATGAAACACTGCAACAATGAAAGCACAGGTTGTTCAGCCTGTTGAATTCCCTACAGTTTGTGGTTAGAGAGTCAAAACACCGTTTGAATTGACACGATGTAGGGCTTCTTACTGGGAGTGTGCGGCATGGGGTCTACAGATGGCGGAGAACAAAATGTGTCTCTGCGACGTCTCCAGTGGCAACGACAGGCAAAGCTTTTGTCGTTGTTTTCCTGATGTCTTTTTTGAACAAAGCTTTTCAGATCAGTTAGAGAAGTCTACTGTGATGCCGCGCTCCTTTTCTGTAGGAAATGTGTTTAAGGATTAAGACTGGAGTGAAGACATTTAAAATAATAATAATAATGTGGGCTGAAACTAACAGTAAGTAAATGTGAACACTGCTGCTTACGTGACTGAATATGAAGGACAGCCTAAACTGTTTCTTTCTTCTTCTTTTTTTTTTTTTGTTTCTTTCTTTTCCCCCTGGACGACAGGAGGAGATGTTCATCCCATTCCCTCTGCGCCTCCAGACTAACCAGGCCGGCTATGCATGCATCACCAAAGCTTTACCCATCCCCAGCTCCAGGAGTGAGATCCAACAGATATCTGTGAGCTCATAGTCTCTGATCACTACAGACTTTGTTATCTTCTTTGTCAGAGCTTTGATCTAACTAGTCGAAAATGGCAGGTATGTGTGTTTGTGTGCACCTTTGATTTCACGCATCAACAGAAGCTTTTTGCTAACACAGGCAGCAAGCGTTTGCATGTGAATACCAATGAAATGAGCATAGATTTTATTGGCTGTGTGTCGTTTTTTTTCCTGTGTTTGTGGGATTTGACAGAGTTAATAATTGTTGCACTACATGCACATGTATGGATACATTTGTAGGATCAGTGGTGATGTGAATGCATTACTGGTTGCGCCTCCGTGCGCAATTGAAAGTACCCTCTCCGTACGACTTGCCCTTGTCAGACGCTGAATTATGTAAGGTTTGCAGTAATTACTCTGAAGTGGTTTGGACTACTAATTAGAAAGGGAGAGCCTTTAAGGGAAAAGGTCAGCTTGGTTTGTAGGACGGGCACCAGATTGAGCCATTCAGGAAAAGGCCCTTTGAGGAGTGATTCGACGAGAAAACACCCCATCATATAAATAGCACAGCAGTGTGCTCCTTCAGGACTCATATTTAGCCATATTGAAAGTGATGGTTTAACTTAATGTCATCATATAAGAAGAACTGTGATCTTTGAAAGTTCATATACTGCAAGGGCTTTCTTTAATTTGATTCATCTCCTGCCCTTTTCTCCCGGAGTATCATCTGCAATTCAGTTTCAAAGTACTGGTATATGCTGGTCAGTTGGTCTGGCTTTATAGTCTTTTCTGGGGCCATTAAAGAAGCTCAACTGTTTCACCTGTGATGTTTAAACTATGTGCTGCAGAAAGCTTCATGACTAATGAGTCTCTGATTAAATGCCAAAGCTGTTAACCTCTTCAGTTGATTTCCAAAACACTTCACTGTGTTATCACAGAAGATATCATTATTCATGTATTGCATAGAAAAACAAAAAGTTAGATTTGTTATATGTGGTGTTAAAATGGTATTGTCTATGAATGGTAGGGTTGCTTCTGTTAGCAGAGTGATGTGGGTGCAGTGTCTGCATTTTATTTGCAACACATTAAAATATATTGTAAATGTATTGAAGTCTAGTTTAAAAGACCGACTTACAAGAAACTGAATCTAAAAGCAAATGCCACGCCTTCCATCACACTTCTATTGGTTAAAGTTAATTCCATGACATTTACTCTTGAATGCGTTAAGACTTTGCAGCACGCTGTACTTCAAGTTCAAAACATTTATCTGATGCATTCTATCCTTCCCTTTGGTAAAACAATTCATCACAGGCAGTAGTGCATACACCAGAGGGGAAGTATATTCCCCCCAGCAAAGTAGTTCACGAATCCATGTAATACAAAGTCTACAAAGAAAGTATACATGTCTGAGAAACCTAAGGGTTCTCCTGTATATTGTCCACTTAAAAAGGTACATTCTAACATGTTTGTACTCTTATATAACACTGCTATATGGTGCTTTTTTTTTTTTTTTTCCCCTTTTCTTTTTTTTTTCTAAACAGTTTGTATCCACTTATTCACTGACTTCTATCCACCCATGTGTCCTGCAGGACAAATGGTTACTCCACTCTGTGCTGATGTTGGTCCAATCCTGGCTTGAGCCACTGGTGTACCTGCAGACCACACTTGATCGCTATGACAACGCCCCTGAGATGTTGCTCAATAAGACAAAGTGGGTGTCTGAGAAACTTATCAGCCTGGAGCAAGGGGTGGTGGTTCTCATTAAGAAGGTGGGTTTAATTACAATTCTGCATTAGTGTTATTGTACACAACTAATTACAGATTTCCAATTTGGGACGATCACAATTTAGTGTTCGCAAAAACAAAGTAACCCCCCCCCCCCATAAGGTTCTCTATTCTCTGCCCTTTTTTTTTTTTTTTTTTTTAAATATTGCCTGATAGTTTTGTCGTCTTTGATTACCATTGTGTGCATTATGTTCTAAATATTTCTCATGTCTCGTGACGTTAAACATGCAGATGTTGGACGAAGGATCCCTGGCCACAACGTACAACGAGCCAGGCTTGTTCCAGTACGACGCACTGCCGGAAATGATGGAGTCTGTGATTAGAGACTACACCTTGCTCAGCTGCTTCACCAAGGACGCCCATAAAATGGAGTCTTTCCTCAAGCTTCTCAAATGTCGTCAAACCGACAAATACAACTGTGCATAGAACATAGGGCGTAGCGTTTGAATAATACAGTGTTTTTAGCTTTAAATGAATTCCTAAGGTTGGTAGCATGCACTTAAAGATATGACCATGCCTTGGGCGATTCAGCCTTGCTTGTAATGCAGTGCGTTCCTTATTGATTGTTTTGGAACACCTTCACACAAAACTAAGTAGATGTAATGCTGAGCCATTTCTTCAACATACTGCACACACACACACACACACACACATATATATATATATATATATATATATATATATTCCCTGCTTGTTATTTTAACCTGACAAAGGCAACAGAGGGCAAACTCCCAAAAGATCATTTGTGTGTCAAGCTGTCGGAAAAAT
This sequence comes from Lipophrys pholis, assembly GCF_963383615.2. Classification (NCBI taxonomy): domain Eukaryota; kingdom Metazoa; phylum Chordata; class Actinopteri; order Blenniiformes; family Blenniidae; genus Lipophrys; species Lipophrys pholis. The sequence continues at coordinate 10,232,316 of NC_137627.1, read as the reverse complement.
CTGCATATCCAGCTATTGATTTCCACTTCCTTTGTTCTCAAGCACCGTTTGTATGCCTTGCTGGTTCTCGCAGTGTTTTGATTATTCCCACGGCCCCTGGAGTATTCGCCGGGACTCCCTTGATAAATGGAGTTAGGTTTCACTTTTGCATTAGTGAAATGAAACACTTTCACTGGAGACGGGACTCAAACGGAAAGCAATCACTATTTGAAAAGAGACGCTTGATTGGTGAACGAAAGTTTGCGGAAGAGGGAAATAATAGCAGCAACAACAGCCTCACCTCTTAAAGGAAACAAATTATACCAAGTGTGGTGAATGTAAAAAAAAAAAAAGAAGTGTGTATTAAGTATGTGCCTTATGTGCCAGAAATGTTTCAGGATTTATATTTCAATCATTACATGCTGTCAAATTGTCTGACTTAACCAAAAGAAAAGTTCCCTCGTGTGATTATATGAAGCCCAGCCTGCTGTGGAAACTTTTTTGAGCAAACTGCTGTGAATCTATGAAGCAAATAAAGCAAGAATTAAAAATGTGTGTGTGTGTGTGTGTGTGTGTGTTATCATGAGAGAAAGTAAGTACTTAATGTGCTGAAGGGGAATGTGTTATTGTATACATGAAACCCATATTTAAAAAAAAAGAACAGGGTCATGTGTAAAATGCATTTAAAATTGCTGAAGGCATTTTACTACTTAAGAAAAAAATGTCATCTTATTTTGATGGCAACAGCACATTGTAATTATTAGTACACCTAAACGGTAATAAAGACACAAAACCATAAACCACATTTGGAAATTTCACATTAACAGTCAGTGTGTTGTACAGAAGGCGGTTGTCTTTTTCTCTCTCACTAATATTCAATCAAATACCCTTCCTATGTTTTCAACCCCCACCCCCCCACCCCACAACACAAGAGGGCAGTGGTGCTCTGTCAAGAAGGTCAACCACAATCAGTGGATCTGCTTGAACAACGGGACATTTAAAACATATTTCACCTTATATTTCTAAAGGAGCCAAAAAGGTGACGCAAAATACGATCACACTGATGCAAGTTTTTGTCTTCGAAAACTTTGTCAAACTTTCCATATATATATATATATATAAATAAAGAACACACCTGGAGTACTTAAGTACACAGCCGTCCATAAAACTCCTCAGAAAAAGTTTTGTGATAAAGTACCGGCTACATATTTTGATTGTAGAAACCAAAATAGAGCACCTGCTGTCCTCATTCTACTTGGAGCGCATATGTTGTGGAGTTGGCATGCTCCGCCGCTTGTTTCTGAGACAGATGAATTATAAATGTTGATGTTGCCACAAGTATTTCCCTTCCATCATGCACAAACATAGTCTTTGTTATTTCTGATTTCGGGTTTGTTCTTGTTTTTTTTTTTTTCTTTCTTTTTTTTTTCTCATTGTTCTTGAGCATCCTCAGCTCCGTGATCTCCTCTCCCATCCTCTGCCACCAGAACCAAAGATGTAAATCAGGCAGCAGTTGCCGCGGCGGGTCAGGTGTCGGCTCAGGAAGGCAGTGTCATGTGTAGTGGGTGGATGTCGAGGCAGGATGTGGTGAGGGGGGGGGGGCCTCGTGTCAGCAATGTCAGGTTCAGCTTCCTGTGGCCTAATCACTTCAGCATGGGGGCTTTGGAGGAGATAGGGTGGACCCCGCTCTGCTCGGCGGGGCCGCGGCTCCACAGCCTTGCTCTTGTAGAGCGGGCCTCACCGCCATTCGTAACAACACTCGGGAAAACATCGGCGAAGGTAAAGCCCTACGCCCCCGCCCCCCCCACCTACTCCGGGAGCCTTGAGTCCATAAATATTTAAGATTGGCAATAAGTAGCAAAAGGGAGGGAGGGGATCAGAGGAGGCAGAGGAAGATGTAGGGAAGGGGAGAGAAGGACATGGGGATGAAGGCAGGGATGAGGGGCCGGGGTGATTTCACAGTCTAACTATTATAACCCCAGGAAAGGAAATCTAGACTGCTGGGATGCTTAAGTGGAGCAGCAGAGGCAGAGAGAGGCAGAGAGAGAGAGAGAGAGAGAGAGAGAGAGGGAAGGAGGACAAAATGTAAATAAAATGATTGAGTGAAGGCAAACACTTTTTTTTTTTTTTTTTTTAAATGGATGGGAATTGTTTTTCGTCTTTTCTCCTCAGTGGTGAGGGGAAATTTGTCAATCATGTACAAAAAGAAAAAAAAAAAAAAAAACTAAAATAGTACAACGATGGCATGGGAGGAAACAAACGGAAATGACTGGGATCGGAGCGCAGCTCTCAGCAGTGTGACAAGCAGAGAAGGAGGCTGGATCGAGAGAGGAAATGGATGGCTGGAAGGCAGGTACACAGCGAGAGGAGTTAGGCCGTGGAAGTGCTGTTGGCTTGATATGAAACCAAAACTCAAAGTACCAAGTCCTCCACTGGCTCGGTTGGCTCCCACACTTGTTCAGCTTTCATTCGTTGCTCAAAAAAAATGACAGCTTGGAGAGACCTGAAACATTTCCACTACCCCTTTGTGATCTCCCACACTGAATACCGTGTAGCAACAGCTCCATACATGTCCATCCACTTCAGTTCTTTTTTTATTTTCTTTTTTACTTCGACGCCTAAATAAACTTGCGGATATATGACGTTGTGTGGAAAACTGCTTTCTACACAAGCAGGAGCAAGTCGTGAATGAACAACTCTATATTGCTGCCTTCCGACAGGCCAGGCTGTTGCTTCAGAGATACAGACATTTCTATCATTTCTATCCCGTCGCTGCAAAACCGAAGAGAAAAATTCATTGGGCTGTCAACGAATGGCACGAGGTCAAAAGCGAATCCAGCTCTCCAATCCGGAGCTCAGTGGACCTGGGGCAACGTTACTCACAGCAGCCTGCATCTGATAGTTTGTTTTGTCTAAAAGTCTGGAGTGTCTGTTGAACCAGCGACAAAGCCAAGCCTCGCCTCGCCCTTCGCCACACTTCGGCGAGGCATCCCATCGAGGCTCGGAGGAGATGGGTGCCAAGGGTCTAAAGGTCACGAGAGATCAAGTCCGTCCTAACTGCTGTTGAAATGTTACAAAGATGTCAGACTATCACAGACGTAGCCGAGCATCATGGCAGGTGAGAAAGCTGCGACTATTAACTACGGCTAAAACCGCCTTTACAGCGACGTTCAAGTACAACAGGCAAAGTCATTTACAAGGATTGGAATTTTGTTATCCCCCCCCCCCCCCGCGTTCATTAATTTTATTTTATTTTTTCCAGAAATTGCAGCCTTAAGAACGATGAGCAAATAGAATTTGCCACAAGTACAACTCCTCTCCGGTGTTACGCCTTTGTTTACCCATCCGTTAAATCAGAGCACCGTTATCTCAAAGCTTCCCCCCACAGTGGCTTTCACAGTTGTTCCCATTATATAACCCGCATGTGGCACAAGGCACAAAAGGGGAAGCGCAACATGAGGCGATGATTAACAGGTGAATACGGTGGCGGCGGTGAAACGAGGCCCTACTGGGCCTCTCTTGGTCTGCGGCTATTGAACGTGGCGAGCGACAGGATTTACGACCACAAATAAATTAGGTGATTACCTCCGAGACCGTGGAGGAACAAGCTGATGCCGCGTCAACTCAGCGGGGCCGGAAGCAGCCGTCAAATTGTCCGAAGCTGGACCCTTTTCGCCGTCGCTGGACATCATTGATGTGTCTTCCTATGGAGAATTCAAAAGCGGTGAAGATACAGCAAAAAAAAAAAAAAAAAAAAAGTCAAACGTTATAGATGAAGCGCTCACATTTCATGTGAGGCTTTTAAGACATTGTCTAAACTCAGGTTCCGAGTCGACCTGCTGCTGTTGTTGTAAAAAAAAAAAAAAAAAAAAAGACAGCTTTTTTTGTCTGGAATTTATTCTCGGATTAAAAGTAAGTGACAAACCAGTTGCATGTGGGCGCTCCGACCTTGTACAGACTCATTTTAACACTTTCTCAACAAAGTTTGCAAAGGTAAACTATTTAACGGCAATGTTTTTTTTTGGGTTTTTTTAAATTACACAAATTTTGTTTATGGATTTTATTTTCACATCCTCATTTAAAATCTTAAACTTAATTCAATGGCGACAACAAAAACTTCCCAAGTCTTCACATAGTGAACCTCAAGGCCCCGTTACCTGTAATAGTGCAACTCGGTCTTTGGTCCATACAAAAGGGTTGTGTACTCGCCAGTGTTAAAATGTATATCATATTGTTCTGCACGTGCATTTGTGTGTGTGGTCTTGTTACAAAAACAACCAACAGCACCCACTAGTGGCCCTACAGAATTTTTTTTTTTGACTGTATCTTCCGTTGCCATGTAAATAAACATCATTTCCAAAAATTGCTGTGACACTTTTCTGAAATGAAAATGCAAAAACGATGTGCTTTCACTTGAAACGTTATTGTATAAGTGGGGTCTAAAGCAAAAGTTTTTACATCATGTCTGGAGCAAGTTAACAAGCATCTAAAATAAAGAAAAAAATTTGAATATTGTTTGAACTTTTCTTTTTAATATATTGTAAGGTTGACTTGAGAAAAAACTTTTAAAAAAACAACTAAAATATTTCAGCTTATGCAAAATAAATGTCAATGTACTCTTTAATACAATCGGAATGTGTTTTATTAAGTATATTTTGATTCCGATTTGCAGAAATGTGTCCATTTTTCCAGCAAAAAAAAAAAAAAAGTGTCAAACCCATGCACAACTTTGAGAATCAGAGTCGCAGTTTGTGACCATGAGTGTTGTTCCCGCTAATAGTTTCTGTAACATCACACGGAGCACACGCAGTAAGTGCCACTCATCATCTGACTGAGGACATGATGAGAGATGAAGCAAACCGTCTCCGATGGCTGCATCTAGACCGGCGGCTGTGGAACGAACGCCCTCACTTTAGCAGAGGAAAAAGAAGAAGGCGGACAGATGCCGAAAGAAGCCGAGCTTAAATCAGTGCAATTTCCTCTCTTCATGTCTCTGGCCAGAAGGAACTTTTTCAGTTTTTTCTCCCCCTTTTGCCTTTTTTGTAAAAAAAAAAAAAAAAAAAAGGACCAAAAAAAGATATACTGTAAATCGAAATGCACATGGAGCCGAGGCGGTGAAAGGAAAGGAGGGTTGCGCAAGGGCACATAGTTGTCTTTCTGCCAGCGTGTGTCTGCTTATGTTTTTCTTAGATCAAGACATGGAGCTAAAAAAATAAAAATAAAAAAAATCTCGTGCATTTCCTCTGTTTCAGGAAGCACTTTCATAACTTCAAATATAATAATTTCCTTTTTGGAAAGACGCCGAGGATTAGCCATGTGTATTTGGCTTTCATTTATCTGTTTTCTTACCCTGAAAGAAAAGGACTGAAGAAGAAAGGGGGGAGCTCACAAATGGTAAATGGTTGGACCTCTGGCCTCTGATCCTAAATGGGTTTTGATAGGTGAGGTGAATTCAGTTTCGGCTCAAGGATTATGATTTACCGCCTCTCTGGTTTGGCTCCAGCAACGCAGCGCTTGCATCCTCTGCCTACTTCCCTGTTTGTTTTGCCTTTTCCGTGATGGCAGAGACACAAAATATAAAAAGGTATGCCGACAGAACACCTCCCCTCTCTCTCTCCTGACATATGGCACTATAAAGAGGGAAGAAACGCAACACATTTCAAATAAAAAAACAAAAAAAAACTCAAATTTATTGATGAGAATACGAGAGATTTATTTTTGTCTAAAAGAACCAATTACTGAAAAAAATAAATGTGAAAACTCAAGCACTGAATTTTAAAGTGTCCCTAAAATATATATTGAATAAATATAATTTTACTTTATTGTGAATCAGTAAAGCCTCGTAAAATAAACCAAATGAGACAAAGTAAAAGCCCTGATGTCATCTCATCAAGTTTGTGACTGGCTGTTCTGGTATCTCAACACCGGCCCGTTTCGTGTTCCAATGCAAGTTTACGCCACAAGACAGTATTGACTCACTCGGGGAGTGACCCAGTACACCCAATGCGGGGGTCACGGTCAAGCACAAGTGACCTCCTTTGAACCCCACGTGACTCCAGCAATGACAATGAAGGTCGTGACAACACAATAGAAGATCAACAGGGACACGCCCTGGACGCTATGGACCTTTAACATGAGAAACCTCCTCCAATAACATGTGAGACATTCAGAGTTTGTATACTCAACACTATTTTGTTAGAGGTTCTGCAATCACACACACACACACACACACACACACACACACACACACACACACACACACACACACACACACACACACACACACACACACACACACACACACACACACACACACACACACACACACACACACACACACACACACTTTAGGATATAAAGTGCAGCTCTTGTTGCATTTATTTATATATTTCACAATTACAATTCAGAACGAAAACCATTTTATATTTTCAGATGATTCAGCACTTGTACCCATTTTGAGTCATTTAAGCTGTTTTTAAGTGATTGTGGTGTTTTACAGATTTTAGCCATTTTAAGTCATTTTAGCCATTTCATAGACTCTTAACTATTTTTTTAGCGGTTAAGTTTGAAGAATGATTTTATCACATTTTAGCCATAATGGTTTTTTTTTTTTAACTAGTTTAAGCAGTTTAACCTGTCCTAGCTGCTGGTGTCATGGTTGACTATGTGGAGGAGGAAGCACACAGCAATCCAGTCCAGTATCCCGTCACTATGGAAGTTAAAAATGAAAAGGAAGATGAGTTATGGTTTAGCGTCATGCCAGATTTTGAAGTGCATTCTGCAATTAAAGGCAAAATGCAACACGCTGCGTGCACGTATCTTACTTGGATTTAAAGATTCATCCGGGATGGTTGCATTGAGAGTGGATGAGTATTTTCTTGCTGTGGTAACCCATGACTCGTGATGAAATGTGTGGCTTCTTCCCATTTCCCACTGATCTACTGTTTATATTAACATCATCTCCATGCACCGAGAACAAGCAGTGATGGTGGTGCGAGTTTCCTGTGGCAGACGGAAGTCAGATACAAGTCGAGAATAATAAGGACGCCGATATATATGCAGCGTGGCAGCAGAAAAGCTTAAATACAAAAGGTTACACTATCTCATGTCATTTTAGCAGACACCTGCTGCAACGCGGATACAAAAGTTTCCCCGCTAATGAGAAAGTGTGTATGCAGGTATGGAAAAAAATAAAGTGTATTTCAAAGAATGTCTTGCAAGTTTAATTTAACCACATTTAACCCATACCCCGGACTTTGCACAGAGCAGACTGGATAAGATGTAAGCGGGGTGTAGTTTGAAAACCTTATCCTTGCACTGATGTAAGCAAGATGTGATGCCGGCGAAACAGCATCAAATCTGCTGTATTCAAATGTGGAATCCGTTCCAGAGCTGTTCAGTCCTTTTCTTTGTCACTTGATAGGTCTTCGGAATCGTCTTATTATTCACACGAGACAGGAATTAGAGACAAAGTAAGTCTGATGAAAGCTCGATTTCAAAGGATCACCTCAATTTTTCTTTTATAGTTAATAGATAACAGTGATGTTTACCACTCAGATTTAAAGTTTTGCAAAAACAACTCATGGTATATAACTGTTATACATTAAAATACACTTGTAGTTCCTGCCATCGTGTTAACGGGAGACTGAGCCTTAGAGAGGACGAGTGTAAGGTGTAGTGAGGGAAAGTTTACAGCCTTACGCCGTCCTTTGTTGAACGTAATTCCAATCAGGATGCAAGATAAAACATTGAAGGCACCCTAACGGAGCATTATATGACGAGGCGTAGCAGCAATGAGGGTAGGATTTACTTTATTTTTTTTACAGGATACCAGTGGCTTATCTGGCCGAAAGGAAAGACATGCAGCACAGTGGGAAAAGGCTGCAGAAACGTGGGGTGGGGTTACAATGGTGAAAGTATCTGTGCGTGCAAACTCTTTGCGCACGCAGCGCGAAACAGTGTGTTTGTGTGCATGTGCCTGATTAACGTGCAGCTGCAAATCAGAGAGCGGAACTGGTGATGACAGTTCGTGTGGCTGCATGTGAGCTCAGCAGCTGTTTGGAAAGAGAGGCTGGAAGACACAGACGTGTTTAAAAGGCTGTTGGTCAGGCGTTTTAGAGCTTCTACATGGATCAAATGCATCCACTGCGCCATCACAAGTCGTTGAAAGTTTTGTTCGACTGGTACCGTAACCACTGGTTTCCCCACCCTGTTTTTCCTTGAAGCCCCCCCCCGCACTGCCGCAGAGAAAGGCTGTGGACTCCCTCCCTTACCATAAAATTAAAGAAGCAAAATGCTGGAGGACACACCCACTCGCGCAAGTCTGTGAAAGAAGTACCTTCAAAAATTAAAGCCAGGGGATATTTCCCAGGTCTGCTCCAGATTCCTAAAAGTAGGGTGACCATATTTTGACTTCCTAAAAAAAAAAAAAAAAAAAAAGGGGGACACTTGGCTCAGCCTTGAGATCCTTAAATGACTTTCCAAGTTTACTTATAATTTTAATATATTCCAAGTATGCCTGAATTAAATTATGTCAGATGTTCATCACTCTAAAACAAGATAAGTGACTGGAGTGGATTAATGCAGCTCTTACCTGCTGAGTATCTGTTTATTTATTGAGCATCTTCCTTGCGACTCTTCACCATCCTGGTCCTGGAGATTCGCTGTCCTGCGTGTTTTGTTCGGATCCTTCTCTGCTGTGGCACGCCTGACTGCAATGACAGCATCATTACTGCGCTTTGTTTAGAGATTGTCCAGTTCTCTTTGTGTTTCTGCTTCAAATGCACACTTAAATTCCAATCAGTAAAGTATGACAACAGAAGATGCTGGACAACACGCCTCATTGTTGTTCTTTGTTTTGTAGAGAAAGCAGTGTGCAACTGAAAAAATAAAAAAATAATAAAAAAAAAAAACATCTATAAATCAAACCGTCCAGCATTTAACGCCTTAGGATATAGTCTAAGCAAACTAATTTCACCAATTAAATCAAGAATTTTCCAACTCATTTGTCAGGGATTTAAAACCAACATTTACACTTTCACCACAGACCCAGGCTATTTTAATACCAAGGCAAAAATCAGACACTGATTCTTATTTTAAACAACATGATGAATATTACATGTCGGTCAAACTTAACCCCGAGTTTATAAACGATGTTACACAACGTCACCCCTAAAGATCTCAGCTTTAATCCTCTTTTACACCCAAATGCACCTGCTCAAACCAACAGCGTCTCTACAGACAAGCCAGAAACTCAGTTTGACAGCAGCAGCATGACGCTCACCTGCCACCCGTCCTCCTCGTGGCCCCAGGCTCTCTTGCTCTACCTGCACACCAGGTGACACACCCTTCTATGTTCAGCTTGCGAGCGCCCTCTAGTGCCCCCTCCAGACCATTGACTGACATGACCGCAACAATACAAGAGAAATTGTCCAAAGCGAAGGAAAAACCAAACACATTGGAAACAATTAGTCAACAGACAGGTTTCCTGACCAAGACAATTACGAGTCTACTAATAAAGTTTGAGCTTTGAAAGACTTGATTTTTTTTATTTTTTTTATTTAAAAATACAAATGAACTCCTGTTTGTATTGAGATTTGGAGTTGGTGGCTTTTTATGGCCAGTTTCCTAAATACTATCAGACATCAGTGAATAAAACTGATTTGTAAACTTAAGTAGCCCAATCATATATATTACCACATTCAATTCTGAAATTCCATGACAAGACAAAGAAGTTGGACAAAGATTGAGCTTTTATTCAGCATTCATCACTAAAAATAAAACAAAAAAAAACATCCGTACACAGAGGGCCTTTAAAATTTTAAATTGCCATCAACGTGGCTCTTCACAAAACAAATCACTTTCTTCATGCCATTATTTTTGTTGAAATTAACAAAAGGAGAAAGAGTTGTTTTTGAGATCCTGGTGTCCAAGAAGTACCTGTTCACAGAAGACAGCGAGCCAGTGGACTTTAAAGTTAAAAGTGTCCCCAGATGTGTTGAGAAATAGTTCCTCAAATTAGTATTTAAGAACTCTTGTAATGGCGGTTCGGTAATCATATTCTACTTTTAATGCTGGGGACTCGGGTCCAAATCCCATTTGTGGCAGAAACAGCATCAGGTGTAAAAACAAGTCCACAGTGCAAGTTGCAATGAATTACTGTGACAGGCACTGTGGAAACTGAGCAGTGAATTCTAGTATGGACAGTCAAAAAGTTACTGAAACTGGGCCAAAAACATTCCGTTCATGTAACTCATTCAGATGGACCGTTTCCGTCTCACTGGATCATGTAGTTTTAGTGTTAAAGATCATGTTTAATGTGGTTTGTTTTGCACAAGTAATGTGAATAGATCGAGTAACATAAACAACTTTTTAAGCAAACGTCTCCATAAACCTCATGTTTTAACTTCGTCACTAAAATGACAGTCGAAATGGATTTTCTGTCCCCGCAGTGGAGATCTTGTAACACCAAAGGCGAGGCCCTGACGACGTGCTCTGTTTCGTCGACCGGATGTGAAGTACAGTTTCCTGGTTTCCTTACAGCCATTTGATCTACTGGGTCGTTTATTACATCCATTGCTGATTTATTTATGTGAGCTTACATTAGTTGTACTTGTTACATTATGACAGGGAGACGTTTCACAAATTTGGCACTCAGTAAATCAGAACGGAAATGAATGCATTGACATCCTTCATTGCTTTAAGAATACAATTGTGGAAATAATTCCACTGCATGGGCAACACTTTGCACCCCGATGATCATGATAACGGGAAATTGAATCAATTTTAATTCCTCTCTCCCAATCAGTGCAGCTTCGACTGCACTTCTAACCAGTCAAAAAGCTTTGGAAGTCCTTCAGTATTTTTTATTTATTTATTTTTTTTTACTGCCTTACTTTTTTCTTTTTTTTTTCCTCATCCCAATTGCTTCCCCTCCCTGTCCTATTGTTCCAGCGACATAGTGTGAACACAGGTTCCTGGATTCCCACTCACTGAGGCGAAGGACAGCATTCCAGCTCCCTGCCAAGACACCTTATCTGTGCCTGGCAGCCTGCAGACAGGATGGAAGGGTGAGGGTGGGGGTGAGGCGGGGTGGAGGTGGAGGGGCGGATGGGGGGGAGGGCAAAGGCTACAAAAAGAGAATGACAAACTCCCGAAAAAAAAAAAGAAAAAAAAAGAAAAACTTGGTGAGATGTGTACTGTAAGCTGGGAATAAGAGAGAAATGAAGGAGCTCGCAATTTAATTGTATTGACTTCATTGGTCTGGCGTCAGTGCTGGTTTAGTTATTTATTTATGAAATAAAACGGGCCTCCTCGGCCGTTGTTTTCAGATAAGTTGACAGGTTATCTCAATGAGGGTCCCGTGTGTTTTCAACCAGCGTGGAATATAAAGGCAAATTAAGCAAATATAAAGGAGAAGCGTTGACAGCCAGACAGCAGATCTCGTGTTTATCCACCGCAGTGCTTGGGAAAATGAACAAAGGTTGAGCAAAATGTATTGGCAAAGTGGCAAAGCAACGGCCGGAGGATGGATGGGACGGGCCCAAGGGTGCAACTACACCACCCGTCAAGCAGCGGCCTATTGTTTGACACATGCAATATAGTAAGTAGTTGGCCGTCCAGTTGTCCTCGGGGTTCCGCATTGTTCCCATTTTCTCCGACAATGATCAATGAGCGAAAATCTCATTTGGGCGATTCCGAGGCAGCGTTGGTGGCTGCGTCTATGGGCGTCACTCCTCTGTTTTGTTTTCACTTTGGCCGTTTCAAAGCGGCGTGGCTGCCAACTGGTGACTTCTAAAAGGCAAACGTCTAATTAGAGATACAAAAAAAAAAACCGGGCCCGGTGTGGCAGAAGAACGATTCACTGTTTTTCTCTGCGTAAAACTGATAAGGGTGATTTATTTGACTTTTCAATTCTCAGCTGATATCTGTTTGTTGTTTGTTTTGGTTCACTTTGGCACTGAGGTATAGCTGGACATTAAATTGATTTTTTTTTTTTTCCCAGACGTGACCAATGCGGAAAGTTCACCTTTGTGCCCCTTGCTCAAAGATAAATGCACAGAGATAAATTACGTGCGTGTCTGTGTTTAGATGTGGCGGAATCTCACCAAATGGCTCTGTGACGGATTGTTGTTGGGGGTTTTTTTTTTCCCAGAGGGTTTTGGGGACAATCAGAAGTCAGAGGCACTCCGAGCTGGCAGAGCCAGAGTCAAGAACCAGCCTGCAGCATCTTGAGCCCCTGGCTTTAGGCTTAAAAATGAAACGTTTGAGCTTCCTCCCAGGTTGGAGGCTCAAATGTGTGTTTATGGTTCATTTTCTGAAGTCACTGTTCAGGGAAAACAGAGAAGCTTTTTTTTTTCTTTTCTTTTCTTTTTTTGGAAGAGATAAGTCAGATTCAATTTCCATGCTAATTTACTCATTTTGTATTATTAGAATATCCCTTTGTTGTGCTGTGATTTCTAAAAAAAAAAAAAAAAAAAAGTGTTTTTTTTCTGGGATCATGACAAATTGTTTCCCGCCTTAGATTATTCCTCAATGTTTACAACATCGCTGTTTGGGAACATTAGGTCCTCAATTGCGATCGGCAATGTTTAAAGGCTCACTTTGCACCACTTTTATAACTGAAAACAAATTTTAAAAAGTTTTTCTTATAAACACACAAATACACAGCTGTTATAGCGAAACTCCTCATGCTGACACATGATACACGAACCTTTCAAGTCTAGTTTAATTCCAACTGCAATATTTTTTAAAAGTCTTAAATGGATTCACTTCTCACTGTTTGCATAATATCTGTGTGATCCTTCTAATGTATGGACAGCATAAGGCAGTGGTATTACTACAGTGAAGGATTCACACGTCCAGCCGCTGATATCTTTTGACTGAGTCGACTGTATGTGAACATCAAAGGCAGGAAAACCATCAAAAGGCCCTAAGTAACCCCCCCCCCCCCCCCCCCCCCCCCCATCCCATTGGACACTCAGTCTGACTCAAATCCCTTATGATCACCTGCCCACAGTGACATGGACAACATCCTCCGGAAATATTTCAGCAACACCGAAAACGAAAACATGAGCAGGCTATCATATTTTCAGTGTTTTCTTTGGAAGAAGGCGAAAGACGAAAAGCAAGCCAAGGGGATTTTTAATGAACAGTTGGAACCAATTAAAAATGACACGTTCCCTCTAGTATTTCTCTCTATCGTGCACCTTTTCAGGTCTTCTGTTTATTTGTCGGTGATTATGTCTGACAAGCTACCCGAACAACGGGAATGTGTCGACCTTTCTTTGTTTGCCCGGGCTGAAAATACAGTATCTGATGTTCAAAATGTGAAATACTTGAATCGTACACATATATTCAAGATGTTCATACTGGTTCCAGAATGGTCTAATGGTGTGTGGCTGCTGCTGCTGCTGCTGAGAAAAAGACAAGGAAATGACATTCTTCTATTTATGTTTGCGCTGCGCGTTGAACGGATTCACAGGAGAGGAGAAAAAGTAAAGCAGGTATTGGACTCGCAACCATCTGTTGCGCTTGACGCACTGCAAAATCGAAACGTGCCATGAGAAGAAATTGACTTTGAACCACAGACCATGCACCATCTATTGCAGCAACTGAGCATCTCCACTAGATGTCAGTCAAACTCCTTGAATGCCCCGTACTTGAGACGAGAGAGGACTTGAAGGTAGAAGCTCTAAAAAAAAAAAAAAGAAATGAAATGACTGCATCTCATTGGGACACTCGGGTAACACTGTTCACTTTTGGCTGCCTTTGATGTGATGTACAGATGGGTTAACATAGTATGGTATGTTCCCTGCGCATGGCTGTTCAATCGCTTCAGCAGATGCTGTGTGGGTTTGTTCCTTTTCTCACAGTCTTTGTCATTGTTTCTCTGCGTCTCTCCACCAGATTACAGTATTTGTGTTGTGTTCTTGCTAAAAAAAAAAAAAAAAGAAAGACCAACTACAGTGTTCAAATATGAAACTGAACAGTGATGGAATGAGGTTTGAACAACACAAAGGGATCAGAGGGACTAGAGTAAACAGTGTCTGTTCGGGGCCCTGCTACGCTGACGATGTTGCCAGTCTGTGTGTTCCTGTTTGTATTTCTGGCTTGTAGGAGTGTGTCAGACTGTGTAGGAACAGTGTAGGAAGCAACGTGCCCTCAGACAAACCCCCAATGCCCTGAAAGCACTCCTGCAGGAGTTAGATCCTATTGATGGTTTTTCTAATCAACCACATACAATTAGAACAACATTTTATTAGAAGAAGTTGTGTCGAAGGAAGCTGCCATCGCCGACCATCGCTGAAGAGAAAAGACAATGATCAGAGAGGATAACGGGGTTAGGTTTAAGATAGTATTTAACAAAATAGACGGCATATTTGCCTTCCTTCCTCATTTCCTTCATTCATTTCCTTCCTTCCTTTCACACTTTCTCTTCACCTCTAGCTCTCTCTCTCAGTGGGACCTCGTGCAGATCGGCTCAAACACTGCTCTCTTGTTTAGGGCTGGGTGAGCGCTCTGTCTGACCACTCCCTGAGCCTAATCGCCATAGAGTTCTTTCCAAATTGCAATTACTGATAAACAGAGTTGGCTGATGGGGACAAGTGATTGTGCAGCCCATGGCGGGCACTATCTGGCATCAACCTAATTGTCACAAACAATTTGGCTCATTTTCTTTACCATCGCTACGTGAGAGTGATTGCCCTGAGCACACTTGAGGGGCAAAGCATTTACGAGTTCACTCACGGGGGACCACTTTGAAGTGCTCTCTCGTGTTTCCCGAGAAAAATGTTCTTCTCTTCAAGCAGTCTGCATTTTGTGATTTTTCTGTAAACAGTTGTTTTAGTGTCTGCTGATAAAGAGACTCCATTTGGAGCTGTTTTCAACCTATCATCCGAGATGGGGGTGAAACATATTTAGTTAGTGTGACACCAGATATATTGTTTGATGTTGTTTCCAACAGATCCTGTGAGGAGGAGTCCTCTCCTTTGAGTTAATGTTGTTTTTTTTTTTTTTCACGACTTGGAATATCTTCCTTGTACTGCACGGATACTCCTTCTGGGAGCTCTCCAATGCAACCACAGTTTAACACACACTTCTGCTCGATCAGGTAAATTTCTTGCTGAATGGTATGCTACCATTACTGAAGAATTTTTCCTACTGGCAGACTAAGCCAACAACTTTCCTGTCACAAGCCTGTTTTTCAGGCTGTTATACTGCCATGATCCCCTATTTAGAATTATACGAGTCCCACAGTTTCACAAGGTTTCATGCCGCCTGGATAGTATTTGAGCGACTGCTGCAAGGGCTTTAAATGTACATTTCCAAGATGGTGGCTGGATTTTGAGATGGATGTTTAAAAATGTATTCATTAGTCTAAGTGTATAGTGATCATAGTAGTAATACACGAGTTGAAGCAGTTTTGTGTAGTGAGCCTCACGCTGAAAAGAGCTATAGGGTCACTCAAGCCACCCTCTACATTATCTAAAACCACACACGCGTGCAGGGAACAAAATACTGTAAACATTAACAGTGGCGAGTACGCGGACATTCGTATGGACAGACGACAGAATTGGGTGACTGTCAACGACAAAACTACAAAGTTCCATGAAATTATTGGGTCATGACATTCTGGGGGCCGCCATTGTTGTTATAGTCCATCTACTTACCCATGTGCAGAAGCGCGCAGTGCGCATGGGCACGGGCAGTGGTGGCAGCAGGGCTTCAGCCATCACCTCAGGACTGAGCCCAAGTGTTTCCAGAAAGCTGCGACCACACGACAACTGAGACAAAGCATTTTCAGAAAGTTCACCTTGCTCAAAAAGTTATGTTTACAGTGATTCTGAGCACCATTGTCAGGTATGTGGATACCCAAAACACAATGATCTGAGCCAGAATACAGTTTTGTTAGTCTTTTTTCCCCCCTTTTTTTTTTTTGAAGGAATTGAGATAAAAAAAAATACGTAATGTGTGAAGTTGATCATAAGTGAAGTGGGGGTCAATGGGAGCCTCGATGTAAGCGAAATACAGTTTGGAGACTTCGCTCTATGGGTCCACGGTTCCTTGTGTTATCACGGTTAGGTACAAATGCATTTGGTTAAAAAGAAGTTCAAGCAAGGGAGCATTATCATATATGGGAAAGTGCAAGAACTCTACAAGCCTGACTGAGGCCTGACACCGCAGGAACCCACTGAAAAAAAAACGAACTCCAAAGCTTAGTTTAGGCAAGTGTAATTCTTTATATCTAATGGCACCTTTAGTGGGACCGAGCTATGACCTTGTTTGCTCCCATGCTTCAAACCTCAGTGAATCCTGAACCCTCCCTCAGCCATAAAGAAAGAGGAAATGACCCAACTTGAACAGGACGTGCTGCAAGGTGACCGGTAGCAGTCTGCGGAGAGGTGGGGAAGATATCCTCCTTTGGTTGTTTGTTCATGTCTCTGGATGTGCATGTGTGTGGCAGGGAGCCTTTTGGTTTGAGTTGGCCCACCTCTGGTTCGACTCCACCACTGTTTCAGCAGTTTGGAGCAGGAAACAGCTGTGAAGAGTGGGGCAGAGGTAACAGACTGCACACAGCCGTTTGAGGGTTACAGTGCGCTCCCAGCCAATATCAATCAAAGTGCATGAAGCTGAACTTTTACTCAGCCAGAAAACCACATCATGTTAGCACATTCACACACAGACACATGCAGACTCCATCGCACTGTCAGTATCACCGAAAAGATATCTGGGCACCTTGATGAAGGTGGACTTTTGTAAAAAGCATTTGTTATTGAGATGTGTTCATGTCAGCGAGTGGAAATCTGGTCGCTTGTGTTTCCTGATTTATGTGTGTCCTGAAGATAAAAGAGGCAGCTGGATCAGACCAGCAAATATCAAGCAGATGACAAGTAAAAATAACATTTACGTGCATGGAGACTTGGAGTGGAAGACAAAGACAGCGCCGCTGGAATACTTTGAGCTTCGCGACGTGTCATTTTCTGGGTAAATTAGTCGCACCCTTTGCCCGACCAGCCACATCACCACAATCTACTGGGTGGCTTCACCGTGGATTTCTGGACTCGACAGTCAACATTTCTGCCACTAATGAAAACCATAAGAGTGGAAGATGGATGGATGGATGGATGGATGGATGGATGGATGGATGGATGGATGGATGGATGGATGGATGGATGGATGGATGGATGGATGGATGGATGGATGGATGGATGGATGGATGCTTACCATTCAGTCCTGAATGCTGCCAGAAGCAAATTTCTTCTGTCATTATTTTTTCAGCACTTTTCAACCGTACGTGGAGTTTCTGCCTGAAGAGTGCCACTTCCTGCATGCAAGTCCCAAGGGCCTGTTGTCAGCTCTGCTGGGTAAAAGCGCAATGCAATGTTTGAATCAAGCCTGTCGGCAACTCCGATATTTACGTACGCGTGATCCAATGACAGAATAATCATACCTGGCCCCACTGGGTCGGTTCAATGTGAATTTGACGACGAATGGTTTCAGGGCTTGAGATATGCCAGCCTGAGGGATTAGTTATGCACCGGCGTGTTGTAATTCCTGTTTCCTTTTTTTCACTCAAAGCTTCACTCGTCCTTTTTATGGACAGGCATTGGACAAAATATATAATATTGTCTTCTCTCTCACCGTCTGTTCAACTCAAACCACAAAGAAACTCTAACACAGTCTTTTATAACAAGGATTATCATGATGAATATGAATGCTACATCTATTTAAAATACCTTTTTTCAGTGTCTCTATTTCAGTGTACAAGTGTTTCTGTTTCATGTCCCACTATTGAAGGCTATGGTGTCCGTGCTTGTTTGCATGTCCAACATTGCTGGACGAGTCGCGAGCTCCAACAGTGCAAAACAAATAGCAGAAAAGGTGAAACTTCAAACCTTTCAAAGTTATGTTCAGACTGAAGGCTTGAAGACTAGGAGGCATTAGCACGTAAGACGAGAACCCCCTTTGGGACACTGAAGAGAGCGAGTGGCGAGACCAGTGAAAGATGCTGTCAGTCCTCGCATGCATGTCCTCTACAAAAAAGAAAGGGGGGAAAAAAAGTGACAAACTGATGCAACAAGGAGAAAAAAAAACCAACAATAACTCAGTCCCAGGTGAACCTCCCTCCTCCGTGAATCGACCGGGGCGAAAATACTTCAAAATTCATTTCTTGTCAGACCCGTTTATAGTTCTCATATATTAGCTCAGATTTCTTTCTGTCACTGAGTGCAAGCTGCCCCTTGGTTCTTCGAGTTTATGTGAGAAGACATTTTTGCTCAATATCCGATAACAAACAGTTAATCTGCAGCATTTTCCAAAATAATCATCTGACATTAACTGGAAACAGCTGTTTGCGGTATTTATAGAATGATCTGAAATTTCATCTGATCTGTTCTCCAACTGCGGAGAGTACATCTGGCAAGCGGCCTGCTATACCTCGGGAGCATACCCTTAATTTTTCCATTTTCAGCTCCGGCTGTTTTTCCTGTGTGTATATGAATTGTTGTTTTACAAAATAAGATTTCGTTGAGTGCAGCATGAAAAGAGGGTAAAGTTTTGACAATTGTTATGTCAGTGCGTGTGTGTGCAGCAGGATAAAAACCCATCAAATTGATAAAGAAATGACGAGAAGTTGCACAGCTTATGGAGTCGGACCGTGTAAAGTGTTGCAAAGGATGACAAACTGATGACACTGTGTGACCTAACACACTAATCTTATTATGAATCTTTTAAGGATTCATGTTTTATACGACGTGTCACTCAGTTCTCATGTCAATATTTTCTTCCCTAACAACATGTGAAGTATATATACGTAGACCATTGCATATGTCCTGTCAAGAGAGCAGACACCCTGAAGAGATTTAAAACCTGCTGTGTCCAACTTGTATGTTATACAGCCGGTTTGAGGCCTGGCTTGGAAGCTGTCCTCACATTTTTAATAGTGCCTTAAAGTGGAATCCCATGCAAAGGAAGAACGTCCACATGTTTTAGATGTGGGAGGCAACTGTGCTTTGTGTTATGGAGATGAAAATAGCACTCTCAGACACAAATGGTATGAAGTGTAATCACGGGAAAAATTACCATCAGGTGACATCGAACAGCAAAACATTAATTGGATGGGTAAATAATTTGAGATTTGGACTGATTAATTGAAAATGTTGCACAATTCTATTCATAGTATGAACAGGTGAGTCGTGATCAGCATTCTTTTCAGCACATCGATATCCTGTCTGATTTCTGAGTCCTTTCTGACGTGTCTATAGTCATTAATGCGGGTTCTGTTTCTTAGTGTCGATGACATAGTTTATCTTATCCCCAACGCATTTATAGGCGTCAGAATAACATCTCACATTATTAACAAAATGAAACTGTAACGTGTTTTTGAGGGGGAGCTGAAACCAATTGTAACTACAATGTTCTGAAGCCTCACCCCTATTTTAATCTGACCTCAAACATTCCTTCACATCTAGGATTTATCACTTTTTCCATGAAGACTTCAGTTTTGACCCGACAGTGACGTGAGTCCCCATAGTTGAGTCGGAATTCAGGCTGACATCCCTCCAAGTATAGAAGAACCAGAACACACACACACATACATGCACACATACACACATACACACATTACGCTGACTTTGATTAATTTCCTGCAGATTTAGACCATTAAACTCAGCCGTAAACGAGATTTCCATAATCCCTCTCCTAACATTAGCCAGCATAAGTTTTTTTAATTTATATTTTTTGTTGGCCCTCAATTTTTCTCCCCAGAATTTGACAAATCTTCATGATGTTAAGGTGCAACTGGACTTCGGTTTCCACAATAGTGATAAATAAACATACAATCGCGCAATCTAGTTTACAGTTTTCAAAAGTCAATAAAAGAATATTTTTACATGTCACTTTCCACTGTCGTTCCATTCTCTTGTCTCACAAAACACCAACTTGTCCCCCATCGGATCTGGCCTAAAGTATGATTTAGTTTGAATACCTTGAAAGTATGCGACACCCAGATCTATGGACTTCCGATCACTTTGCTATGTACCGCAACAGCGTGACAAACCTCAAGGGGCAACACAATACAGTGACACCTCAAAAGAAAAAAAAAAGAAAAGGAAAAAAGAAAAATCCAAACCATTTAAATGTCAAAAAGTCACCATACTTCAAAATATAGTCACTGTGTTCATGTCATACATCAAAGTATAAGAGGAAACAGTATTTCCAATAATTACAGAATGTTTTCTCAATTTATCCTTCCAGATAACCAAGTACATTAGCACACCCAGGCTCCTTTGAAATTAAAAACAAATGAAAAGATGACACATGTCTTGATAACCACCACTCAACATGTCTCCTGTTTGTATTTGTATTTTGTATTGAAACGTCTTAAAGCTGAATATATAATTGAGTATAATCTGCACAGTGTTTTATCCACTCATATTGTGTTAATTCATTTATTTATTTTTTTCAAATTGGCTTTTAGAAGCCACCACTGATTCAAAGCACGCTCATCTGCAGAGGGCTGTGACAGAGCTTCTGAAGAATGTGTGTTAAGTCTTCGCACACGTGGCCCCGTCTGACTTCATTTGGTGTCAGTATGGCACGTTCCAGCGAGGCCCGGTTGTGCACCTCGCCGGCTCGCGGTCTGTTTCTGTTGGAACAGTGGGCCACATATTTGAGCCACATGTGTGTTTGAGACGGAGGGCCCAAATGAAACACACATTGGGTCACAGAAGTGCTGCGTCTGCACTCGCATTCCTGCCAGCAGACTCACAGGTCTGACAAAGAGGGGGTGACTCTCACAGCCGAAACAATATTCCAGGAATCATTTGATGGAAACTTTTATTGTTGTAGTTTTATTTCTGTTTGAAGCCTTTAGAAGCTTTGCTACTGTTTCCCTTTTTCTTTTTTCCTTTTCTTTTTTTTTGTTGCTCAGGCTGCAGTAACCAATATTCTTTGACAGAGGGCAGCAGTAAGCCATTTAAAAAAAAGTCAACACGATCCCTTTCTCAGACTGCTCCCGCATGCCAAAGACATGTCATGGATTTCAAATGATCGCACTCTTTCTAATCTGTCCAATTCAAGATGGTTTGATTCCCTGGTTGAAAACTGTCAGTCTGAGGGGAGCCAAACCATCCTGTGCTCCAACTGCAAACATTCTTGAAAGTCTGCCAGCCATATTTGGGGTTGCATTCATATTTCTTCATTGAAACAATATGTCAGATTGGAGAATGACTTAATTTGAGTGCTAAACAAATACAGCCGGAGAAGACATCTTGACATTGTGCAGTGAGTATGATGACAAGGGGAGTATCAAGGGTTAAAAACAGTGTTCCACCTTTCAGTCTGTACATTTTTTTTATTTTTTTTTTTGTCATTGAGATTGCTGTGTTGGCCTTTTGAGACCTTTCTATTACTCCAGTCTTCCATATAGGAGAAGTTAATGATGTTTATGTTATCCTTTCAAACGTTCGCATCACCCCCAAAGCAGAAATGGTCAAAATCCTCTTTTCTTCTGTTACAGCCTTTAAAGCCGTTTCTCTCACTGAATTTTCCTTGACAAAAGTCTGACCAAACGCTGTTTTGTTTTTCAATTAAAACCTTGCTCTTTTACCATCCATCCATCCATCCATCCATCCATCCATCCATCCATCCATCCATACCCAAACTAGGGATATTTTCGCATTGAGGCTTTTACTCGTGCCCTCGACCATTTGTTGGGCCAGGTACAGTCGGACCGGAGAACTTCATACATGGATGGCAGTTTTTTCATGTAACTTCAAAATCACAATATTAGCAAACAGGAGAATCAGATTATGGGTTAGTCAATGTGTGGCTCGGTGGAAAACTAACACCAATATAGTATGGTACAGCCATGAGTGGTGCCCTCGCTGACCTGCTCTGGGTCACAAAATTTTCACCAAGATGAATACAGCGGGTGAAACTAAGGGAGGGCAGAACATTAAAATACTCTTTAAGAACTGACCGTACTTGTCGGCGTCCCCCAAGGCCTCTTTGAGAGCCGCACTTGCTTGTCATCATAAACAGAGGTTACTCGGGCACAGGGGGGGGGGGGGGGGGGGGGGGGGGCTTCATTCCAGCAAGAGGTCATGTACTTGAGCTTGGCATTTTTCATATTTACATTGCTTGATAGTCTCAGTAGATCTGTTTATGATATTTTCCCCCTCGCTGTTTGTTTGTAGTTCTTTCTTCTCAGCTAATGCTCCTTCTCTCCCCTCCACCTCCCTCCCACTCTCATTCTCCCTTTTATCTCTGTATTCTCCTGGAGTCCTTCGCTAAATTCACTCTCTGAAGAATTGTCTTGATTACTGCCTCACATTAGCTCCATCGCATATAGCCGCGTAGCAGGGCACAGTTTGGAAAAGGTGAATATTGAAAATGGGACCTAAAACGAACTGACGGCCGACTTGTTTTCACAGAAGCAGATATTAAGGAAAACGTGGCTGGGTAGCGACAGAAACCAGATTGTTTGTGATTGCAGAAGCGAATCTATTTCCCCTGGTAAACCTATAAAAAAAAAAAAGAGGGGGAGGAAAAAAAAAAAAAACAAGGTCTCCAAAATTTTGAAGCCTAACCATTTCCAGCGCACTCCGTTTACTTTTAACTGTTTGAGGCCGTCTGTCCCACACCTGGTCGCTGAGCGTGGTACTGAACAGAGCGCGCTCTGTTCTGCACCCAGAAAAATCTGCCGAGCCATACGGAAAATAAATCAGCTCCATATTCATTAAACAAAAAAGCTGTGGGCAGATTTATTTCATTATTGGGACGCTCTCGTTTGAGTTTTTCCCCTTCTACCTTCAACCCCCCCCTCACGTACAGCAATTTAACTCTCAAGTAATTCTCTGTCTCATTCCTTTTGACCCAGGTGGTGCTGCAGGCCTCAGCCATGCGTCTCCAATGGACCCTCTTCAAGAGCAACCAGTGTATTGGTTCTGCGTCTCCACCTCTTTGCCATCTCTTGATTTGCGATTTGCAAGGTGCTGTGAAAAATGCTGGCCTCGCCACCCAAATTGCTCCATAATGACCCGGTAAAACGTTCCCCCACAAGGAGAGACCAGACTCTCTGAAACAACACAGCCGAACCTGCACAAATACGCTCCTCTGTTTATGGACAGGCAAAACCCTCATGGAAATAATCGGCCTGTTAGGGTCACATATTTCAAAGTGTTCTATCCGTTTCCACTCTTTACTCTCACTCACGATCTTTTGAGACAATTGCCATACCCTGTCCCCAAGCAGTGGTGATAAGATTAATCTGTCACTAGCTCCTCCCGTTCTCTCCATCTCTGCCTCTCTGGCACATGGAGAAGGCATAAAAAGTGTTGATTTGTGATCATTCTGACTTTCCAACGCTGCTGCACATTGGGGTCAGAGATCGGAGAAGCTGTGAAACCACAGCATCCAAATCTGACATTCCTGTGAAAACAAACACAGAGCTATGTCAGTTTCATTTAGTCTTGGGAGATTGAGTTGATTTTCTCTCCTATTCCTTTGTGAAACTCAGCTGTAGAATATTTTGAGTAAATGGTGATAAGTCATGAAAAAAAAAAGAAGAGAATTGTGAAAAGCAACCAAAGGGTGCAGCTTGGTTCATTGAGGTTGTACTGGAGCAAGAAATCAATCACCGGGTTTATGCGAATGAAACGGCCTTGCTTAGGATGACCCGGCTGCTGACAGTATACCTAACGTTTTTCATCACAATCAGTTCTATCCTCTCAGGATCCTCTGAGGAAGGAAGCAGGGCAGCCTGCTTCAGTGCCCCACCAGCTTTGCAGCACCATCTCCTGCAGGGACATCGGTTATTTTTGGACCGAGGGCGGATCACGTTACGGCCATGAGAAGACCCCTCAGACAGGAAATCACCCAGCATGCCACCGAGCAGCTCCCTCATTCTTGGCTCTCAGCCCGACTCGTTGAATGCTGGCTGGTGCCTCAGCGTGCAGGCGGTGGTGAGAAAGGAAAGCCCAGCAGAACAGGAGAGCCATCTTCTTTTCAACTCAGGATGACGTCATCCCCCACTGGTCTCCACACACAAAAACCCCACCAGCACGGCACACACATACATACGGTAGATCACCACCATTCCCAGACAGCTTGGGCGATGCAATGGTTTGTAGTGATGTGTGTGTGTGTGTGTGTGTGTGTGTGTGTGTGTGTGTGTGTGTGTGTGTGTGTGTGTGTGTGTGTGTGTGTGTGTGTGTGTGTGTGTGTGTGTGTGTGTGTGTGTGTGTGTGTGTGTGTGTGTGTGTGTGTGTGTGTGTGTGTGTGTGTGTGTGTTTGTGTATAATCCAATGTAACAGGTGCATTTACATGACCTATAATGCAAGGCCATCCTCATTTAGCATCAGTGTCACTTCTTCTTTCTTCTTTTTTTATTTTGTAAATCCAGTTTGCCATAATAGCATAAACTAATGCTTAAAAAAAAAACGTTTGATGTGATCCCATGGCCATCGACACAAGTGAAACCAAAATTAAATCAAGCATTTGCATGACTTTACATACTTCCCGCATCATTATCGTCCACCAGCGAGACACTGCCTGATGCGTTGTGCTATTTGTTTCATACGAACATTCCTGTGGTTCGCTATAAACCACAAGTTATTATGTGGGAAACATTAAAGGCTGTGTGGCCACCAGGCGAGGAGTGAAGAGCGTGGGAGGTTTGTGACATACCCCCCGATTCCTCTCCATCTGCCCGCCGAAAACATGTGCGGGCCTACATTTGTGTGTCTGCGACTGCAGTTTGTTTGGACGTCTGTGGATTCCCACCTAATTTCAGGACTCGTCCTTCAGACTCTCGATCAAATATTTGCCAGAAAAATGTATTTCAGTTTTGGCCACTTTGTTATTGTCATATAGATAACTAAGACATCAGTGCTTGGTGTTTTATGTCTGATTTAGTGGTGCTGTGGTTTGCATGTTCTTTCTGTGCACGGCGGCTTCCTTCCCATAATTCAATTACATAAGGTCAGTTGGTACAAGGTCTATTGGTGCCTCTAAATCCAGATGTGCATACATGCGAGTAGACTTGTGAAAATGTAATTCATCATTGTCTGAAATATGTGTTAACAGGTGTCAAGTTTAAACGAGTCATTTTGATGTTGAAGCCTAATTAAAGTGCAACCATTTCACTATGTTAATTACATGTTTGTTGTTTCATAATCTTGCAACATTCGAGGACGATCCAACTGAACGGAAAGTATTCTAAAATGTGTGTTGGGTCACCACATATTGACCTCTCCTAAAGCCTGTCAAATTCAACTGTTGATATCTTTCTCTCTCTTTTAAGAATAAATGGCAGTATTATCCTGGCTATGCACTCATCATGTTGACATTTTACATCTATGATTTTTTTTGGTGTGGTTCCTTTGTTTATCTGTGCATTTGGGGAAAGGAATGTGTGCCAAGGCCCAGTTTATTGGTGTTCACGTCAGTCTGACCTCGGGGTGTAAAGGGCCATTTCTTCAGTTACTTCACCAGCTCAGGTTACACACCACCCATCCACCCCCCACGGGCGGAGGTGACTACTTTCTGCAGCGGCACGGCTCTCTCACATGCAAATTGAGAACCACGTCAGATCTCCACAACACCACGCAGCATTTGGCATCCATTATGGATTGTTATGTACGAGCAAATAAAAGTTCAAATGGATCCCAAATGCACCCTTCACTCAAGACACCATTCACTCCCATATCTGGAACTGATCTCCATCAGCTGGTGCTGTGCTTTATAATTAGCATGTGAAAATATGAGTAATCATTCTCTCGCTATCTAAGACAGCTTTTATCCTCTTATAGTCCAGAAGACTTCAGTTGTGACGAACACACGGCGTGGAGTTTCTGCCCAACCGTAATCATTGTTACTCTTCGCCGGTGAGTCTCATCGCAACATCTCATTTCCAAGATGGCTGAAAAGTGCTTCTTCAAAGAGGCACACGGGCCACTGACGGGGGACATAATAATGTGGCTGCCTCTTCTTAGGTCCTTCAGCGTGTTGGGGGAAAAAAAAGAAAGTGTGGCAAAGCATGTATAGATTGAAGAGCATGACTCTTTTTTTTTCTTTTCTTCACTTTCAGAGCTTCAAAGCCTTCTTCTTCTGTGCCCCTGAAAAAAAGCACAGGTTAACTGTATGAATGGAATAAAGGTGAACATCTCGGGCATTTTTGGTTGAATCCCGTACATTCGTTGATTGTGAGGTATAAAGAGTGAGAAATAGGGAGTCATCATTCCCTCCACTCTGCCTCTGCTGCCCCAGAACCCACCTTCATTAAAACTCACCAGAGGGTTATGAATGGGCCTGTCTGGCCCGCTGCACGGCCTTGAAAGCCCAGCTGGTTCCTATTACAGGCTCTCACAATGTGTGTGAGTCTCTCTCTCTGTGTGTGTGTGTTTTAGGTTGGTGTGGCTGAGAGAAGAGAGAGAGAGAGAGAGAGAGAGAGAGAGAGAGAGAGAGAGAGAGAGAGAGAGAAAGCTCAGTCATCTGACACATAGGGGTAGCAGGTTCTGGTTAATCCCTGGCAGGTAGCTCTGATGAGATCCAGGGTTGGATCCAGCAATCAGGTGCAGCCAGAGGAGACTATGATCTGGGGGATGTGAGGAGAGCAGTCGTGTGGAGGTAGGAGTGGAGGTGAAGAAGAGAGATGTACCCCCCCCCCCCCCCCCACCACCACCAACCCCCCCACCCCCCGCCCCCATGTTTTTCAGGCCGTGTACGGTTTCCATATCACACTCCAAGAACTTTATCTTGCATTTTCCTCCCAGTTGAATCCTCCTCCTCATCTTTGTTCTCCACTTCCGTCTTTTTATTCCCATCTTCCTCCTGCTTCCACTCCACGATCACATCATTCAGTACTCTGACCCTTCCCTTCTGCTCTTCTTCTCTCACCTGACTGCCCTTTGTAACATATTTTGTGTTTTTTTAAGGATTTTTTTTTTTCCTTTTTGCGGTCGAACATTATTTTCCTGGCAGCAGTCCAAACATCGGAATGGGATTACAGGCCCTGACCCAGACGCTTTGGGCCCATTTTTATGAAAGAATATAAATCTAGGTGAGCCACAGAGGTATATCGCCTCAGTCCCATGGCCTTTTGTTCTCGTGTTGGTCTCTTATTGCGGCAGCAGGGGTTTAAGGGCAGAAATAAAACTGTTCAAATGAAGAGCTTGTGGTACAGTAGCTTCATGTATCATCCAAACATGGATATTTCATGCATGTTTGGGTATTAGTGGTTGATTCGTTTGGGAGAACAACGGGATGACAAGCATTATCTATCATAATTACGGCATAAATCCATGTTACCCTATCATTTTTGAAATATATTCCTTCTCAGCCTTTAAAGCTGTAGGATTGTTAATAAAAATATAGAATAAGGCATGACAGGCTGACTGCTGTAAGGCTACGTTGATGATACTCGAGCCATCTACATATTGAAGGATGCCAGACTGCACTGAGTGACAAACATTGCACATCATGCTGACAAGACAGCATAAAGACATGTAACAAGGACACGTTTTATTTATGACGGCACTTTGTTTGCAGGACAATATGGTTTAAATTGAGTCCACTCACACAAACCCCCCCACCCCCCACTTTGAATTCCCAGGCCTGAGCAAATCGCCTCACTTACGTCGAGGTTTACATTCTCATGCCCTTCAAACCACCAGACTCTTCGCTCCCCCTACAAACAGACCCACCCCCTCTCTCTTTTTCTTTCTCCCATCAGTAACACCCTCATTCACAATAGCACCCTATACCCCCCCCCCCCCCCCCCCCCCACCAAGAAAAAAAAAAAATCCTAAACTGCTGCACAGTGCAACACATGTGCTTCCAATTAGGCTTTCTTTTCTAAAGCAGGACTCCTCAGACCACCTCCTCCTTCTTGTATTCACACACCCCCGCTTTAGTTTACATGGACACATATGTATGCTAAAGACATACAAAGTGTGATGCGGTTTCAAGAAATCAAAGGCAATTACCTGAGAAGTCAGAAAAACACAATCATGATATTTTGCTTATACCTGCAGACTTTATTTATTTATTTGTTTATTTTTACTCTTAACAAACACCAGTCTTACTTCATACATCAGCAAAAGCCTCTCAAAAACTGGCACATGTCTGTCATGAGTACACCTAAATAATAAGCCACTCTGGCCTCCTATAGAAGCTTGAACGATGATGTAGATATTAGGAAACTCGTTCCACGCGTGAAGTTTTGGTTGTTGGCCACTAGAGGAGTCCCTACAACACACGAGCACTCACTCAGCGGCACTCATTGCTGGTGTGAAAGTCTGTGACAGTCAACCGCTTTCTTATGACACTGATGTTAAAACCTCACAATCAAATCTGCAAACATTCTTTCTAATAGTTAGTGTGACCCTCTCTTCCAGTCAGCTCAGGAATATTTGGGGTTATTTTATGGGTCAGTATTTATTACTGCACAGGCATAAACATGTGCACAGAAAGATGTTAATTAATTATTTGTCAGTGACTCACTGAGTATTGTTTAAGTGTTTTTTTTTTGTTTTGTTTTTTTCTGGGCCGCCGGTGCTGTTTGCGATTGAAATTACTGTTGCCAGGGAAACGCTCTAATTTGGCTTGTACACACTGTGGTTTGAGCAACAGGTGCCTGTTATTTTTGTTTGTTTGCTTTGTTGCAGGGCGACTGTGTGCAGGCACCTGTAGTGTATGCGTGTGTGTGTGTGTGTGTGTGTGTGTGTGTGTGTGTGTGTGTGTGTGTGTGTGTGTGTGTGTGTGTGTGTGTGTGTGTGTGTGTGTGTGTGTGTGTGTGTGTGTGTGTGTGTGTGTGTGTGTGTGTGTGTGTGTGTGTGTGTGTGTGTGCGTGTGTGTGTCTGTGTGTGTGTGTGCACAGACGTTTGCGTGCTGATGTGTGTCCTATGCTACCTTTGCATCTTCAGAAGGACAAAAATACACAGCCGTGAGCCGAGGCAAGCAGGAGCAAATAAGGCTCTGCGGTTCGTCGAGCTCTACACCCATGGGATGCATAGCATTTGTTTACCAAACCTCTTGAAGGTGTGAAAATTGCAAAAAAAGAAAAGAAAAAAAAAAAAAAGAAAAGAGGTTGTTTAAACCTCTCCTCAGTTCACACAAGCAAATCAAGTATAAGGGTGGAAAAAAAAATCAGGTTGCAAAGTTGTTGTGTGCGCAGCGAATCAACCGCCATTCAGCCTGACCTTTCAATTTTTCCATTCGCCTTGGTAAAGCTGATGTGCAGCGGCTTGAGCTGACAGGTTGATTTCAAGCAGTTACTGAGTAATTAGGCTTTGCAAATACCAACCGAAAATTAAAATTGGGCTCAGATTCTCTATTAAATGAAATGAGTTATGAGTTAATGAGTTAGAAATACACCACCAAGCAAGGTTCAGTTGAGTAGGGGAAATGACACACACACACACACACACACACACACACAATGTTAATAAGTTATTTGGTTGTGAAGGGTAGCTCCAGACAGTGGTGAAGGAAAATTTCCACCACAGTGGTATTTTCTTCAACCATTAAACCTCCCTGTTTATGAGAGGCAGCAAGGTTTAAAACACCTTCACTGTGTTGACAAAGACGGTCCACACCCTCGTGCTCTGACATCCACATGTGCACGCAAAAAGACATGACACAGTTGCTGGATGCCTCACACATTCAAGGCAGCAGTAGGTGATATATGTCCTCCATACTGAGGGGGTTCTTGTGACCTTAGCCACTGTGTCCACCCAGCACGGGCCCAAGGGAGCCCACCTCTCTCTGACCTCCTGCTTGGCTGATCTATGTTTGAGAGTGAGCGAGCTAGTAAGAGGGAGCACGGTTAAAGAAGAGATTAGGTCAGAAAAAAAAAAAAAGAAGGAATTCTCTTACCCTGTGACCTCTCTCCAGGCCCTGAGCAGGGAGTGGTTTTGAACCCACAGCACCACATGAAGCCACCCTGCATGGTGCTTTCCCCCCTCTGTTATTCCAACTCTCTGGTTACAGTCCTAAACCCAAGGGGGTCTTTAACCGGGGCCTTGGGATCACAGGCCTGACTGTTAACAGCTCTAAGGTGAAAGGCCTCGGACGTTGCCCTAAGCCCTCCATGTTACATATTCCCTTGGCTGAGCCAGCTCCTTGGAGACTCCATCCTCCGCCCTGGTTGTCTTGTTGGCATGCGAGCTCAGGGTCCAGCTCCAAATATTCTCAGGATTGGATTACTGCTTGTGCACATTGTAAAACTAACCTTTTTTCACATTTCTGTCAACACGTCATTAAACACATGGTATTTAAGTATGTATTCTAAATGCATAGACAGTAGGCTCTTACATGTTACTGGTAATTAACTCTGACCTGTCAGTCTGTGGAGATTCATGAGCAGTGTTTACTTGTTTGTCAGGTGCCAAATTGCTCAACTAGTTTAACCATTGCCCCCCATAAAATGATGGATTGCAGTTGAGAAATTGAGATTTTAATAATTCAAATATATGCATACTTGTCAACTAAATATTCAGCTTTTGTTTGAGCCCTTTCCCTGACCTAACAATTTATCTTTTTGACAGTGCGGCAGCGTTCAGCTCGGAGAAATTTCCATTATCTCCCAAACCATTATCTGCTTATGTACCACATTTAAACCTGTCAAAAGCCATCTAAATGCAGTTAATTGATGTGTGATCCATCGCAGGCCCCGGGACCCTCTGCTCTTTTTGTCAAAATTACACTTGTCATTTTCTATCTGAGGACTTGCCTCTCTAGATAACAGTTGTTCTTCTCCCACAGGTGTGATTTGTCTCCTTTGTCAGTTTCATTCCACTTCTTAGTTCATTGCATGCGTTACATGCTGAGCTGTGTGAGTTTGTCCGAATTAGCACTTATCCCTCTGACTGATTAACTCATTAACTTGGAAGACAAACGGTTATGCACAGAAAGTACTCTTTGGTCTGTCAGAGTCGTAATCCGTATTACTATCACCTAATTTCAGTTTACACTTTAATTCTGATTCTGATTACAGTCAAGTCTTCAGAGTATACATTCATCCTGAGGCGGGAATACGTTCCCGCAGCCATGCAAAATTCAGAACTCTTGACAGAAATAGATTTTTGAACTAATTATGAGAACAAGCGGCTCTCAAACAATTCAAACAAATGACCAACTCACACACAGACAGCAACAGATCCCTTTCACAAAAGTAGACTCACAACTTTGTCAAGGCTGCAGTCAATGCAGGCCAATGTTAAGACAGAAGCTCTGGCAGCACTAATGTTTACAGCTGACTCAGTGAGACAGGCAGCCACTCCACTGATGTTTTTATAAATAGAAAAAAAAGTACCCAACTCTAGGAAACTTCAGTATTTGCAAGTGTCTTGCTAATTCTATAATAGTAATCAGATACTTGTGTGTTTCATTAAAAATGGTGGCATCACAGCAGTGTATGCATTATTTCCAGTGTTGGTTAAATGTTTGCAAAACACAAAAGCAAGAAGAGATGTGTTGAAGCAGTTACTTAAGGCGCAAACAGACTGCACCATTTTAGGCAGCCTTAAAGGTTCACACCTAGCCACACTGTACGACACAAATCGGATTTTTTTCAACATGAAGTTTGCCGTGTGCAGATTGCACGATGAAAGCACGCGCTGAATCACAGCTTGCGGAGACGTGGGCCAACGTGATTGTGCGAGAATAACACATCATAAACAAGCACAACAAACAGGTTTGCAGGTCGCAGTTACGATCACCCTAAATATGTGACACTGTCTGAATTTTATCGCAGGTTGTATTTTATGGCAAGACCATGACAATGGTCATCCTTGAATTGGGCTCACAGTGCAATGTCGGACCACCGGTTTAAAGCCCAGACAAAAGATATCGCCACAGATCTCCCACGGTGGCTATCTTTCATTTGGGACGGCCGAAAATTACCGTGTGTAACTGCCTTCATGTTTTCCAATTAAAGAATCATCCATCAATAAATGTTGCAAACTGGATCAAGCTGGAGAGTGGACCTACAACTAATCAGATCATCTAGAATTATAAAAAGAAAAAAAAAAATCCATGGTTGAGAAGATAAATTGATATGAAGGTGTGTTTACAAGCATCCACTTTCATGCTATTGTGACTATAAGGAAGCGGCTGCGCTGACAGGGCACGCAGGTTGTAAAGTTAATAGTTGAATGGACGATTTTTTTTTTTCTATTTTGTCATCTTTTTTCTATTCATCCATTCACTCTGACTCAACCACTGCAGAAAGGTCTGGGCAGATGGTCCTCTGCGATAGGAACCAAACTGTTGTGTCTGGCCTGGCACAGGATTTCCTCTGGGAAGCGTCTGGCTGCAGTCGTGATGATGCTTCATTGAAACTGGGTGGAGGGCCACTGCTTAACAGCTTCACAGGCTGCTTGAGGTGAAGAGCAGGATGACCCTCTTCTTCTCTCTGAAACAAATATCTACAGGTGGACACGCACACGCACACGCACGCACGCACGCACGCACACACGCACACACGCACACACACACACATTAAGGAGTCTACTGGGTAAGTGACATGCCCCATGTGTGTAGCTTCTTCTCAAACACAAGATGTTACGTGCATGTATATAGTATATACTGTATATAGTATAGTATATAGTATATAGAATATTTATATATACTTTACAACGTATTTTATCATTCACATTTTAACTCTCTTCTCATCTATTTGACTGTCATTTGTATATCAGAAAAAATAAATTTTAATCGCCATATCGTCAAACTCTGTCTGGGGACTTTCCAATATGAAATACAGTTAAAATCCCCCCCAAAAATCCAAAATCTATATTTCGTTATAAATGCTAAAACACAAGCAAAGTGTTAAACTGAGAAAATGAGATGGAGTTTGAAAATTCTCACTCACTCCGACTTGCTGAGCCCCTGTTCAGCTGTTCCTAAGAACTCAAACCCTCCAGTATTTAGGCAATCCAGGATTTTCTCACTTCTGTTTTTGGTTTATAATGTTTTTAATGCTTTCACTGTGTGAAAGGTCACACAACAATGGCACAATGTTGTAATATGTGCAGAATGCAAGGCCTGCTCTCACTGCGACGCAGGGCATGCAGACGAGACCTGGCTTTGAACAGCTCACTCAGAGAGGACTGGAGTGTCTCTCAATAGTCGCTATAGATACTCATTGTTCGCCTTACATAGCTAAGTTTTCTCATACAGTCGTGGATGCGTCAACATCCTTGCTATTATTTTCACAACGGGCTCCAAGGCAATCTTGCATTGTTGGCCAAATGTTATCCAGGTTTTTGTTTTGCTTCGTCAAGATTTCTTTCAGATATATTGTTGCATTATTATTTTACACGCTCTTTCACAAACTGCTGCAGCCCTTCCTCATTCTGAACTGTGTGGGATGTTGTTTTCATACTCGATATTCTTACTGGCTATTGCTGAATAATCTGTCCCCTTTATAATTGCTTGGCCTTGTTTTGTCCCTGCTTGCTTGCGTCTCCTATGACCCTTGAAGTTCTACTATCTCTTCCACGCAGACACATCGCTTTCACACTGGTCAGCCAGTGGCCTTGTTCCCCTATTGTCTACCATCCCACTAGTCATGACCTCACTGACCACACTGTGGGGGTCTGCTCCTATTTATAATGGGGGGTTCCTCTTCTTGTATTGTTGCTTTTTGCCAGCACTTCCTCTTTTCATTTACTGACCTCTTCTCTACTTCCTGTTTGTGCGGTGAGCCAGTGGTCATCCCAGGGGTAATTTGGTAAACCCTTGCAATTACTCTTGATAAATGGAAATGGTTAAAACGGTGAAAAGTGAAGGGGAATTGAGGTGTCTGTAATTGATATAGTCATATCGGGGGGGGGGGTTTAATAGGGAGAAAAACAATTGACATTAATCTGTTTGAAACATTTTTTTCTGGTAAATCAAAGTGCTTTGGTTTTCTCTCATGTATACATTTCTGAGGGAAATGTTTATTAAAATGTCTCTGCAACATTTGAAATGGGGATTTCTCTCTTATAGTCCTTCAACTAACTTTTTCATTGTTGTTTGGGTAAACTGGTGCTAACTTTTAAGCACCATCAAGGTAAAATTACTGATTTCCTTTTCTTTTTTTTTTCCTCTGAGCAACTTTTCTCTAACTTTTCCCTGCCACCAAGGACCCATTATTTATCAGTTTATGAAGATCGAGCCTGGTGGTGTTCAGTCGCCTCTGATTGCTGTACAGTCTGTGAGTTCCACTTCAGATCTCACGTCCCAGGAGGGACCTTTTTATAGTTTAACAGGAACCAACCCTCCCCTGTGGCTTCTACTCATCTGTGCGGATGACATAGTTTTTCTTCATATTTTATTTCTGTTATTTTCTCCTTTCTGTTTTATGTTCCTCACGCAGAGTAATCAGCACGTGTGAGAGAGGACGGGGTGTATTTTTGTGGCAAGGCGAGGTGAGAGGGGTTAAAAACTGGAACACAACAATACTTGAGCTCTTATTTACAACCACTTGCGTATGAAAGTACCAGTTGGGTGCCATTTTTGTTGTTTCGTTTCCACAAACTATGGCCTCAAGTGTTTAGATGAGTAATTGAAAATAGACAATACAGTTGACACAGCAGCGCGGTATCAAACAATCTCAAACACAACAAGGAGTTGAAGTGTGGGCATTGCGAGTGAATGGCTGACCATTCATACATACTTCACTTTGTTGTCCAGCCGATGTTCAAACTATGGCAGGAAATGATGTAAATGGTGACCTGGAGAGGCAAAACATTGTATGAGGGGAGTCTCATGAGAGTCTGGCTGACAATGGATCAAAATCAGATGAAGAACAATAGAGCACAAGTTACTGACAACATTCACAGCCTCGACCAGATGCTAGTGTGAGAAAAAAAAAAAAAATAGAAAAAAAAAATCCCTGCAGTTTGATTATTTGGACCTTTGAGCGGCTGTAACCACGACTACGGCCCACCTGGATATTACAAAGCCTCATCATACAGAGATGGGAGGCTGAACTCTAACTCATAAGCTCTTATCTCATTCCGACATCTGTTTGCACTAGGTCTTCCAGATGTTTCCTGCTTGGCTTCTGCTGATTCTGAGCAGGGGCCAAGGGCCCGCGCACTTGCCTGTCCTCCCAGCCCATTGCTGGTGCTAGACCTTTGGGTCCCATCAAATGTGTTTACCTAAGGCCCCACACTGATAGTAACTTGGCGACAAGGCTAAATCGCACTCCAAAAGTCATCATCTGTTAGCGGGAGAGGCAAGTTATTTTTGATCCGGGGCAAGTACTTTGGCCTTGGAAAGGTGCAAATGGGACGATTTTTCACTACGAACTCTCTTATCCAAAGAACATGATGTATCTGTTCTACACATACATCTGCAGAGCCAAGGCGCAGCTGAAATAGCCGATCAAATCGGCCAATCGCAGTCAGCTTCCAGGCCTACGTGACTCCATTCACTGCTTTGTTTAGCATATAATAATGCCCTTTGTCTTGTTTGAGTAATGGAGTGAACATCAGCCAAAACCACCTCCGTACGAACAACAACTCCAGAGAGAATTCAGGAAAATTGCCCGTCAGCCTCTTCATAAATGACACGTTAGATGAGAGCTGGGAGAAACAGAAAGAAAGAAAGAAAGAAAGAGTGTGCTTACGAGAACTTTAGTTTATTTGTTAGTACATGAAAAGTGCCACTTTGTTGGGCTCTAGTTCTCATTGATGTTATCTGAAATTATATGTCAAGACAGATGCATGACAACAATCATCTGACTTCTACAACAACCAACACAAAATCAAAAATACTCACTTTTATTCAATTAAGTAAAATGAGTGAGAGCCTAATCACAAGCATAAAATTAACCTGTATGGGCAGTATGAGCTCATTTTAACCAAATACTGTGTCAACATAAATGCATAATAAATGAGTCACCTGGTCTTGAGTTTTTTCAGTGTAGTAAATCTGGATTTCTGAGTACATTCATGCTTTGTTTGGTATTTAGTTTTTACACTCACTGCAAATAATGGTTTACATTTGTAATCAAGGGAATTTGATGCTGTTTTCATTCTCTTGATGAGATGACCAAGGTTTAGATCTTTATCTTCAGTGGAATGAGTGTAGGAGATCTACACAGTTTCTATCTGGCAATGCTGGGTTCAGTGTTTTACAGCGTTTTGTTGATAATGTTTGAAGACAGACTCTTACTCAATGGTGAGTTACTGTATCACCCCTGAAAGCTGTGGAGACTGCCAGTCTATCTGGTGTTTTATCCTTCTCTTGGTGATGTGCATCATAATATTCCATGTAGCCCTCCTCTCTGTTAAATACCACCTGAAACTTGTTTTTGAGTTCCTCCTATAGTTCCTATGTCCTTGCTTTTTGTACACGTGACCTCTCTTTGCTTCGTTTATGGCTCTCTTCTTGGTTTAATAAAGCAACATGTTGGATATTTGGATTTTGTTTTTGCATGCTTCCTGTCTTCTTCTCAGTTTTTATGACAGTTTTTGGGTTTCAGTGCCACCTATAGGCCTTCTCAGACCTGTGAATCGTTCTTAAAGTATTCTGGATGCATAGCAACCCCCCCCCCCCCCTCGCAGTTTAAATTTAAATCATCTAACCACAAAGTTTTAGAGCTTATCCCATCTCCCATGGCATCTGATATAATGTGATTTGACAAACCGGCAGAATCTGATATTCTGGGAATGAAATCAGGATTTTGTGAAATTAAAGATATGTTGAATTGGTAACTTACTTTTTTGTTTAAATTTCCAAATAACAAATAAGTTTTCCATGAAAGTCATTTCCCGAGTGCAAACACTTACATTTTAGAGGGGCCAGCTTGGTTTTAAATTGTGTTTTTTTCTTCTTCTTGTACTACAATGATGCTATGGTTATGTCATTTTTCCTGTTTGTTCATCTGAAGCCATTTCCTAAGAAAAGAAACCCACAACAACAAATAGAATCATATCCTGTATGTTTGTGAGCATCTGACAGTTCACACTGGCAACAATGTGAGAGAATATTTGTATGTACAAAGCTGCCTGATATCCTTTATGTAAATCTGTTATCAATTTTTGAGTTATTTCTAGAAAGCACACATGCCTCATGTGTTACTGTACTCATCTCACTGGCACTGATGTACACTGGCTTTCAGGCAATAGGATCTATTTAATATCCTCCTACATTTCATTTGAATTATAAGGATCAGAGCTTATTTATAGCATGTACTGCCAAGATGTGTGATTCTTTCCAGACCGCTTGGCACAAAGCTTTGCAGAGTGCCCTGCAGATGGTTCTTTTATTCACCTTATCTGGATTTCTTTCTTTTTTTTTTTGCTTCTTTTCTCAATTTTATTTCATAAAATGCTCTGGCTCAGTCTTTTTTGGAGAACGAAAGAGGAAATCCATCAGATCTGCAGTGGTGCACCGTACCTCTTGGCTCATAAATTGTACATGCCTCAAAGTAGCAGGAAGTAGAGGCCTAATAGGGTGTATCCTCCAGGTTTCCTGTTAGGTTAACCCATTGGGTCTGGGGTATTCTGCCCTGCCAGCGGATCATAAGACATGACCTCCTGTTGCCCCAACACTCAAGATGAATGGGGCCATAATGCAGTCAAGCTGGAAGATCACCACTGCACTGTTTTCTTTTGAATATGATTTTATTATGTATCCATAATTTTACACTAAATATACGAAACAATACCCCACTTCCTCAGCTGGGATATTGCTTGGAATGTAAATAAGGCATAGTGTATTTCCTTTGAAAGTAATAGAATCAAAAGTAGTGCAGAGAAATATCGTATGCAAAATTAATCCGTTTGGCTGGATTTCAGGAATATTATCCAAATTTCAAATGAATGCTAGTGAATAGATTTAAAATAGTTTTGACAATGTGTGTTAATATTTAAACCTCTGACAGTGGAAACTTACGATGGGTGTGCCAATTTTAGTTGTAAAAATTGTATTTAAGATAAAGTATTTTATTCTGTCCTATGTGTATTGATGCACCCTACCATCACAAATACTGAATTTATAAATGTGGACTAAACACAAGCTGGATCGTCCTTTAACCCGGCCCACAACAGAGAGAGTGTTTATGGATTCATTTATTGTTTTATGCTTCAATACATGAGTGAGTGCGGGCTTGGAGAGGATGCAAAGTTACAAAGCATCAAATTGTTGCTCTTTTTGTATTTTCGCAACTGAACCTTTGTCGCAATAAATTCTATCTATTAAATTGTTTTCAGCAGCAGGATGGGCAGATGTGGTGATTTCCAACTTAGAACCATTATGTTTATTTAATGCAGAGTTGGAAGACTTTTGCTCGTGACTCGCATATAGATAGAGATAACACCAGATCGTCTGAATGTTTCAGTGATGTTATGTTGATTTCCTCAAGTTTTGTGCATTCCGTTGTTCTGAAACATGGATAAAGTCGTTGCACTTTTTGCCTGTTTCACAGAAAATACAAACTTTATAAATCTGATTCAGCCACCTCAGCCTCGCCATGATACTTTTTAAACCCAATCATGTCACAGAGGAATTTAAATAATTTCAAAGTTTTTTCACTGTTTCTATTTGTGTTTAAGTCACCACCCCGACTCTTGGACAGTGTTGTGCTGTAATACTGCGGCTACATCTGTGATCAGTCATAAACAGCAGGTGATCTCTGAACGGAGGATCTCTTTCCAAACAACTTAACGTCTTGTTTGCTTGATAAAAATGACCAAGTGTTTGTGCAGTTATTGAATTTCCATACAATTATTGGAGTCCCACTTGTTCGTATATGCTCATTTGTAAACATTTGTTACTGCTTAATTTAATTCTCAGAATGGGAAGAAGAATTGAAATGGTGCAGAGAGGGGTGGGGGTTGGGGTTGTGGGGGGGGGGGGGGGGGGGGGGGGGGGGGATCAGGTGTCCCATCTGGATCCAATCCCACCTGGGCTCAGATAAAAATAGAGGCTGGGTGATGGGCTATCGGCTCTTCTTCATAGTCGGAGGAGAGATTTGTGTATGTCCTTTATCCTGCTTCAGACCATTCTCTTAATTTCAATACAATATATTTTCATTGTTGAATGGGTTGCAGGTGTTGAGAAAAAGGTCCTTCCTTCACACTCACATCACTCAGCAGCTGCCGCATTTGCTTTGGATGGCGAGGAGTCCGTCGTGGTTTCATCACTGAATTGAGTTAGGCCTTTGAACCACTGGGGTCACCCCCCTTGTGCCTCTTTTCACAGATAAAATGCTCAGATAGGACATGTTGAAAGGATATGTTTCCAATTTGACTCGTGCCACCCTTATCCCCCTCAGCCTCCCCCTCCTCCTCCTCCTCCTCCTCCTCCTCCCGTCATCTTTCTTCCTATCTCGCTCACTCTGTCTGCCTCCCTGTCTGCCACGGTGCATGTGTCAGACAAATGATTAATTCTCCGGATCAGGGGAGAGGAATGAGAGAGTGGGGAACGCAAGAGGTGAATTGATAAATCATCTCTTTATTCATCCATAGGTAAATAAAAAAACATGGCTTTGCTGAGGAATACATAGATCTCAACCCTGACACCCACAGATGCTGTGCATTAATGTCTTC
Organism: Lipophrys pholis; assembly: GCF_963383615.2. NCBI lineage: Eukaryota > Metazoa > Chordata > Actinopteri > Blenniiformes > Blenniidae > Lipophrys > Lipophrys pholis. Next base: position 10,192,783 of record NC_137627.1, on the reverse strand, counting down.
CTGGCCGGAGTGTAACATAATAATTTATAAAGTGCTTCTACAAGCAAACCCTGGGGATGGCGCTTATCTTTTCTGCAGTTGGGCGTGTGTGTCTAGTGGTTCCAAAGCTTTCCTTCATGTGTGTTAAGAGTATAATTTCATTCAAAAGCACATTTGAAAAGGGCATAAATAATTTTGTGTATTACCACTGCAATACAAATGGAAGTATTTTTTTTTTTATATGGTTAAACCTCCCGTGGTCAGCAGAAGCAATATATTAATTCAAAACTTTTTTGTCTTTCATCTCCATCCTTCCCCATGTAAAAAAATGCTGCGTCACCACTTACACTGACGTCAGTTTGTGACGAGGTCCATCCGATGGCGTTTAATCATGATTCACAATAAACTCTTTGCAAGTGCTTACCATTTCTCACACGGTTCCAGATCCAGCTGCAAAATCTCCACAACCTGTCCAACACCTGACCGACTTAAATCTTCTGAGAGCCGCCCTCAACGCCATGATTAGAATTCAGCACACTTTTGTAAACATTAACTTGCGGCCTTTAATGAATGCATTTCGTGCAGATCGCTTCCTGAAAATGTTGTTCTAATTATATTTAACAAGGTATGAAATATGCAGCAATGTGAGAATCGAGTTATGTCCCATCACTGAAACTCCCCCCTGAGTGCATTTCAAAATTTCCTTTCCACATTTTCTCGCTCACGAGTTGCACACAAACACTGCACACTGATGGAATGAACTATTTACCTTATTGGTTTTTGTGTTTAATCCTTTTTAACCGGTAACGAGCGATTCAAATGATTATAATTTCAAATTCTGCAGCTACTCTGACATTTTTGCGATCTTGGCTTGTTTGCTGCCTGACCAGAAGTTGGGTGGGAGGTTTATATAAATTATATATGTGAGCTCTGCGGAGAGTCTGGTCTGGATGTGTTAGGTTCAATGAGCTGGACGTGGGGGAGGATATAACCTCTGCCAAAAAAGAGAAATGCATTTTTTGATAACTCTTAAGTTGTCTGGAGAGTTAGCTGCCCAGATGCTAAACACCAGTGAAGCTTGAAAACGAATTGCGTCAAAACACTGAGCTAAATCTCCTGCTTTCGAAAAAAAAAAAATGCAAGAAAATCCTGCACAAGTCCTGAATATAAACTCTCAAAAGTAAATGGAGGGCAGTGAGATAGTAGCTCTGTTTCCACAAAGATTCAAGCAATTTGACAGATTTCCTGTATACACGTTTTCCTTGTGACAAAAAGTAGTAAACTACACAGAAAGGTAGCTTGTGCACTAGTTTCAGTAGTCTCCTTAATTGAACCAACCCCAACAATATAAACAAAGTAATATTATCGTACGGCATATTGAACTGGCATTATTGTGTCTGTTTCACTTATTGAATATAACTGAACACCAGAAGTAAAACAATAAGAAGCACGTTATTTTAAACTGAGTGAGTTCATGAGTTTGTTAATCCTGTGTTTTCCCAGCTTCTATGCAGAACCTGAGATAACTCACTTATAACTTATTGCTGGTGCTGGTGTGCAGTGTCTGTCAGTAATGTGTCACTTTGTTGCCCTCTCAGGGTCATTGCTGGTCACGTCTGATCCGAGCTGTAACGCACAAAATTAGATCCTCGGAAGAAATCTCGTCATCTGATTTTAAGAATTCCAAGATTTGATCTTCATGTTTTTCTGTGGTTTTGAATGAAAAGTGCTTTGGGGCTGCAGAAGAGCTGATAGAAGCACAACACAAGAGCAATCTATTCACCAGATTTTGTTAATGGAAATCAGTGTTATGTATTCGTCTTTCTCTCCATAAAAGAAACAAAAAAAACAACTGTTGACTGACGCAAGCATCTTTTATTTATTGTCTCAAATACACGTAAATGTAGAATGTTAACATTCAGATATTTGTTTATTGTTTCAATACTTCCCTGGAACCAAAATGTTTCCCCAACTTCAACCAAAGTGTTGCAGTAGCAAAAACCAACAGGGCCTGGAAGTGGAAAATCTCTCTGCGTTGTCAAAACGTTTTTTCCCCCCACGACCTGACCTCATCTAACCTCAGCGTGGAACATAACATAGACATTGCTTTCAATGAAAAAAATTTCTCGAGTACTCCTTTCTACTGAAAAGCAAATTTGCCAAACTCTTATTAAAGATACAGCATTTTTATTGATGAACACTGATTAGACGGAAACAGTTCCACAAAATATAGAAGATACCAGAGACTGAAAGTCAAATATTTGATTGAACATATTAACCTATTTGGAACCAAGGCCTTTAAATGTACTTTTTTCATGTTACATGTTGTCCACACCCTATAATGAACAAACTATCCTTTTTTTGCTTTACATTTCACACGTTTACGCAACATTTTGGGGGCGAAATTAGGTTGATATATCCATAAAAATACAGAAGTTGGAGAAAACCATAATCCAAATCATGAGGACATGATATTACTTAATAAATGGAGTTTCATTTCAGCTGGTGAGAGGCTTGATCTGGATGTAATATCATTTGAAAGGAGAAAATTTTGATGTGATAACACTGTGTGAACAATATACCATACAATAAACTTGATTAGTATTTAACTCTCCTACTTGAATATTATTCTGACTATTATTACATATATACCATATTTCCATACGTCCATTTTATTACAACGTGAAACAATGAGAAGAATTTTGCTTCATTTAAGGTTGCACATTTAACAAAAGTCAGTTTATGTGAGTCATGTAAGTTCTGTTTTTCTTTTTTTCCCTCTGTTCTGCAGAACGTTTGTTTTGAAGAGGGTTGCGGTGCACAGCAGTCACAGTGCTGATATTTTCGTTCGAGTTGGTTAAATGTGTTGCGGGCGCAGCAAAAAGGGGGAAAAAAACAAAACAAAAACACCAACCTTACTTCTTGGGTGGAGTTTCTGATAAAGGTGGTTTCCTGTATTTGCTTCTTTTAGCAAGAGTGTGTGTATATGAGTCTATGTGTGTGGTGTGAGAGAGAGAGAGCGAGAGAGAGAGAGAGAGAGAGAGATGGAGGGGAGCAGTTTTCGAAAGGTGGAGATTGTCAAGTCAGCAGAGCATATCCTTGGTCATTCCAATGTTTGTGTGTGTGTGTGTGTGTGTGTGTGTGTGTGTGTGTGTGTGTGTGTGTGTGTGTGTGTGTGTGTGTGTGTGTGTGTGTGTGTGTGTGTGTGTGTGTGTGTGTGTGTGTGTGTGTCCATGACTAGAGGAACATGTGCATGCTGATATGCATGTGTGACCACTCCATCTCTAATGCGTTGTGTTTACAACTATAGAGTGAGCTGCTAATGGTTGCCTGGTCAATGACCCTCAAACCCCCCCCCCCACAGCCACCTCCCTCCCACACCCCTCCGCGCCTTCTCCTCCACCTCCTCCTCCTCCCCTCCACCCACCCTACTCACAAGGCCTTATCTCTGCTGCCACTGCCGCCCCCTCGTTCTCATCCGCTGACAGGGAGGGTATGACTGAGTGTGCAGAAACTGAAAGTGCTGCGGCTGCTTTAGTTACATTGCACACGCGTTGATTTTTACTCAAACTCGGGCTTCGAGGGTAGAACTGAACCCTCAGTCAATTTTCTCAAGTGTTTGTTTAAGTGTTTCTCTATTTTTGGAACAGCATTGGGATTTGCTTTAGACATCCCAATGGGAAAGGAAGAATGCCAATAACTCTTTTTTTTTTTTTTTTTCTAGTTCCAGATGAGCCGAAGCCACGTCTGTTGTCTGATTGAGCACAGCAGTCAAAATAAGGGAATTATAAACAAAAAAACCTTAACAGCGTGCAAATTGTGACCATAACTTCGATTTTTAATTTTTTTTAAGGTTAAAAGATCGATGATGCATTTGTGAGTGAGAGGTAAACAGTGGATTGAAGTACGACGTGTCAAACATAGGCGGCGTGTTGTTGCCCCATTTGTACCTCTGTTTGTTAACCTGCTGCATTATGCGGTTTGTCTCATTAAAATGTATACAGCCCTCAATGGTAGCACTAATATTAGTTCTTCTATGCCTCACAAACCAAAACAGAGACTACATCCACTGACAGCAACTAGAATCATGTCAAACAAAATGAGTTGGTTAAACAACACTTTTCTCGGGACACAGAATGCATGCTAAAATGTAAGCACGAGCGCCGCATGTTGCGTGGGCATGTTGAGTTGTTAATATTATGCAGTTGTCTGATGAGTCACTTGCAAAGGGTGGCTCCAGTTTAGCTCTTGATGTGGGAACAGACATTGATGATAATCGAGTTTTGCGCCCCTATCTCTGCGAGTTAACAGTAAACATCACCCACAAATCGTGAGCAGTGTCACTTCCAGGTCCGTCTCTCCTCTCTCTCTCGCTCTCTCGCTCGCTCTGTTGGGTCAGCGACTACAGGGGGAGATGGTGAGAACAGTGGGCCGGAGTGTTTCCCAGCCACAGCCCAGAAGATTGCTGTGGAGCAAGGAGCCCACCTCTCGCCTCGGCCCCCTTTGCACCCCCGTCTCTCCCTCCCAGCGGCCCCCAGTGATGTGGGAAAAGCCTGGGAGGGTGTCCCAACTGAGTGTGCCGAGGCACTCGTCCCAGGCTCCAAACCTATCGCTGCAGTCCTCTCCGTCACAGCAGCAGCCAGGCCTCAGCTTGTTAAAGAGAGCTGTCTGCTTCCTGAGTGTTCACTTGGCCATTTTCTGTCACCTTACCTCAAACCAAAAGGAAAGAGCTGCACACGTTGAGGTGAAAATTACTCGGCTTCACCAATGAGCCGCTTGATAACATTCGAGGAAACATCTGTCTGGCTTCACCCCAACCATCACGACACAAACCTTTAATCAAACCGTCTCTTTGGTGACATAGCACTCCTGCTTCTTTTTTCAGTCCTTTTCCAAAGAACATAATCACGTGAAGAGTCACGATTTCCCTTCAGCGAAGATTTGGGAATTTCACAACATCCACAGGGAGCAGCCGAGACTACGTGGTGGCTCGTTGAGTAATCCCGGGCTCGTTCGCCCGTATCGTTGATAAAAAGCAGTGGGGTCTGGGTAGTGTCAAATCCTAAAACAAACCAAACACATGCACACACTTGCTCAGATAACACAACTTTACACAAGAGCAAGAGTTCAGTAGGGCCAACATATGAGTAAAAGGAGAAATAAGAATAATAATATTCCTGATGCCCATCTCGGCTTAAAGGACATTATCATTTTAGGATTCTTGAATGTTTCCTGGATTTCTGACCATGGGAATGGGGAGATTGTTCCACAGCTTACAACTCCACTGTCACACTGTTTATGTGAGATGAGGAGATCAAGCAGAGCAAAGCAGCCACTTTTTTTTTTTTTAACACAGAATACACCAAGAAACGTAAATTATGACTGTCATACATTCACATGCTCACCCCTCTTTTAGCTAGAGTCTTTCTACGCTAGAGCCAACCCCCCGCACTGATCCAGAGTCCATATGTGAAGGAGCACATCTTTGTATGGGAAACTCTGTGACCTGAGGAGCGCTCATTTTCTCCACAGCGTGTGAACGGCCACGATACTCCCTCTGTTTCCCCACGCTCCAGCTTTCCACACCCTCTACAGCTGAGCTTGAGTTTATACTTCTCTCTTGTCATCTTTAGGTTTTATTGTCTCAGTGGAGGAGTGACCAGTGTCTGCTGCAAATTAGCTCTGAATCACCAGGACAGCAATGTTTATACCAATGAAGAGACGGGTGCTTGGGAAAATAGCCAGAAGAAAAAAAATAAAAAAATAAGTCCAAGCAGGGATTGCGCATACACAATCATAGTATGACCCACATATTTGTATGTGTGGATCAGAGGGGCTTGGTTTGTGTTTAAGTGAGCAAGACGTTACTGGCACTTTCTCATAACTTTAGTATCGTCCCATGAAAGACGGGGGGAAAAAAAGGAGAACACCGACTGTTTTAATATAGAAAAATTTCCCTGTTGAAGAGTCACTGTCAACACATGATTACATAGCATAGTGAAAATTCAGCCAGTTTTTGCAAATGAAGGTCAGATGGCTTTTACTCCGTTGGTTCCCGCGATATTTGCTGGTCATTTAAAACTGTAATGATTGTGTTATCTTGGAGCAGGCAGTGGTATAGTTGTTAGCACTCTTGCCTCTCGATTCTAATTTGGCCTCATAGGCCTTTCTTTGTGGCAAATGCATTTTCTGTGTGGGTTTTCTCTGAACATTCTGGTTTTCTCAAACAATCCAAAAATGTCTAATAGGTTAAGTGGTGGCCCTGAATGTGTGTGTGTGTGTGCGTGTGCGTGCTTTTTTTGTCTGATGGATTTTAGGCTTCGTGCTGTCAATATCTTTGCATTTAACAGTTACTGTGGTTAAAGTTGTCAATCCAATTAAGTAGGTTGATTGTTGAAGATGTTAAATCGGGTTTCATGTCAGCCTGCCTTTCAGTCTTAAAACTATATCAACAAGTGGCTGTTAGATCCGCCACTTGTTGATAAAACAAACAAAAAAAAAGGAATCTTGTCTTCAATCAATTGTTTTCTCATTTTGGTCAGATTGACATCTTCTTCAGTCTACATCTCTATTGACACTTCAAATGCTCTGCCTCCGACAAAAATACCCCTTAACCTTACTTATACCCAAGACCATGCAAGCGTGTACACCACCACTATCGCATTCCTCTTGTAGCCTATGTGTGCATGCGCACATATCCAGAATAGTTTTCTGTGCTTTCCAACAAAGGTTGAGGCTGCCAAGAGTTGAGACGACCCACTTTTGAAGAAATCTGTGTGGATATTTTCCCAGTTTCTCCTGTAAGAATCGTAGTCTGAGCTCATCTGTGTGTGAGGCAATCATTCATCCCCCTCCTGTCCAAATGATAAGCCAATAGAGGACATGCAACATGTCATGAAGCACATCATCAGCCTGTTCTCATGACTCACTACAATCAGTGGGACAACAGGTGCTGAAATCCTTCTTTTCTTAGCTTTTTTTTTTTTAATATATAATAATTTCTACAAAACTACACCTGCAATGACCTTTTCTTTTTTTTTTTTTTTTCTGTAAATATATGTTTTATAACCTAAGAGTAAAGTGTGACACTGGTATGTGAAAAGCCAGGCTGCAGGATTTAGCGCACACCAGTTGAAGGGAAATAAAGGCCACAACAGTCACCTGTCTTGTCCTTCCTGTCTGCCCTCGCTGTGTTGGGAGCAACTCGGCAGTCACGTGACCTGAAGCCTGCCCACAGAAAAAAAAAATAGGCACATGAAATGGACCCATGTTACATTCGCAGAGCCATTTCGTGCAATTTTGTAAAATGGCGACCCTTTTTTTCACCCATGGCCAAACGTAGGTGTTAGACAATTTGGAGTGAGACTGGATTTAATGTGCATCACCTGTGTCTTCCTCTCCCCAGCGTATTTAAACCCTCTTTCCTCATGTGTCTGCTGCCAGGTCGTCTCAATACCTTTTATATCTAGACATCCTGCGTTTCTTCCCGTTTCCCAGTCGCCTTCTTGCGTATTTGCACTCTTGCTCTCAGTTTTGGATTACCCCCCTTGGATTACCTTCTGATCATCTTTGCCTGGTTTGTGAAAAGACCTGAACCGTATGATAGGACTCTTTCAATTTGTACACCTGTGGATGAGTCTGCTTTGGATTCAGCTGTGATCCTTGAAAGTTACCAGAAAATAGCAGCAATTTGCCCTTGTGATTTATCAAGAAGGTTATACACTTCAAAAGAGACATTTTATAGTACCACAGTGAAAAGTGAAAATTAAGTGTGTGACTGGTGAAGATAAGTGAAGTGGGAAGCGCGTCAATTATAAATCTTTACTCGATGAATAGAAGCTATTAAAGAAAATGGTGGATTCTCAGAACTTAACCTATATAAAGCACACTCCCACTCTCCTCAGGTTATCCTTCACCTACTGTTCAACAATCTATCCTTTTTTTTAAAATCTGAAATAACATTTAGAATATGTGGTATGGGCAAAGCCAGGTATTTCATTTGTGAGTTTTGTACTGTTGACTGAGGAGACACTGACAGCCACATAAAGGCTGAATAAAAAGCAATTCGTAATTGGTCTGATTTCTATAGAGTAAGACGGCAGTTGAGATATTCAATCTCATCTTCCAACACTGTTATTATATTTGATTGGCATTTCTTCTCTGCATCAATGATGCTGTAAAAGGGTGTATTGATTGAGATTGCAAATTTTATTCTAGTATCACCGACATACTGTTGTCAAGAAAAGATCTCATTTAAGCACACTTGTCTGGTGTGTACATGTATAGTTGATGGAAACCTTTAATGGCACAATAAAACATCCCCAGAAAACATTTATATATCTGTAGTGGGTTATATATATATATATATATATATATATATATATATATATATATATATATATATATACATATATGTGCATCTCAAAAACTGGGAACATTACTATTCAAATATGGTCTTCCAGAGACACACTGCCAAAATAAAAAAAAATTAAAAAAATTCTTGATTGATTTTAAGCTAGACATTAGCAGAAACATTGAAAATTCAGCTTATGCAAATATTGGAATGTCATGTGCAGCAGACTGAACCTATAGCAGCTTAACTAGAAAATGATCCGGGGTGGCCAGAGCAGTTAAACCAGCCTTACAGTACCTGTAATCTTTATTCAATAGAAAAGTCCTAATCTCAGTGAAACTGGGAGTTGGTTCCACATGAGAGGACCCTGATAGGTAAAAGCTCTGCCTCCCATTCTACTTTTAGCAGCTCAATTTAACTCAGTGAGCAACAGTCCTACAACAAAATGTTCTGCTATAGCTCTTTAAGATATGATGGTGTCTACTTATTTAGATTACTAGAGTTCACTGAAGTCCACTTGTGAAAAACTAATATTGGAGAGATGATATCTCTTCTACTGGTTTCTGACAGTAGTCTCACTGCAGTAAAAATAGAGAAATTGCAATCGTCCTGGCCCGACAGGGAACACATGGACCCCCAACAAAAACGAGCAACACAGAATCACAGAGACCACGGGTAAAACAACCCAAAGAGACAGAGACAAACTGGCCACATTACAAAGAACCCAAGCTTGATATATAGTGTGGTCACCAGGTGAGGACAATCACACACTCAAGCACAGGTGAAAGACATCAGGGCGGCAGGGAACAGCAATCAGACGCGAGGAGGAGGAGGAGTCAAGGAGCCTCAAACGAGAGACAGCATGAGGCCACCTTTAGAAATACCAAGATATTGAAAAAAAAAATAAAAACGGGGATATTTCTGTGCGATTGGGCCGCGCATTTACACAAGAAACTTCGGCAGTGCCATGTGCTGCACATGCATGTTCCAGCTCACTAATGACTATCAGTCATATTTTATTCATATTGAGCTTGTAACCTATCCCAAAGTCCGAATGATGAGTTGAGACATTTAAATCCTTTTCGGCTGTCCACAATACCAAAACGGCTCGGAGTTGATTTGCTGGCGTGGCTGTGACTGTGCCACTTGCCTGGTTTGAACTCTCAGAGAACCTGTGGGTTGTTGTCAAGAGGAAGACGGAAAAACACCAGATCCTCAATACAGATGAGCAGAAGGCTTCGATAACACAACAACAGGCTTAACCTCGACAGGGTGGTCTCCAGCACGCCATGCCACATTGACTCATTCGTACCTGCAAGAGGGGCTATATTAAAGCATCGAGTGTACAAATAATAACATTCAAAAGTTTAATTCTTATGTATTATCAACATTTTGGAAATTTAGTCAAGTATTCTATAGAACTGGATTTTTTTTTTTTTTTTGTTCGAAGCTGCAAATGATGACAATTAAGAGAAACATACTCAAAAGTTGTATTATTCTGAAGAGGAAAGTCACTTCTCCTTGGTATTAAATGTTTTGAGATGCACTTGGGGGTCAGTATAAAAACTTAAATTGGGGTAAATGTAAGAAAACAATTATAATGAAAAAAAAAACCCGAATAGATTAAAAAACCAAAAACAGGCAGCACATTTGAGCTGTAAATTAGGTTATGCGCAGCAGGGCAGGACCACAAAATCAGTGTTGTTCAGGGTCAAAGATCAATGGGAGGAAGCGACCAGTGTTTTTTTTTTTTTAATGTGTTCTGGAGGCTACAGTTCCTATACTAACAACAGGTTTATAGTCAGATTTTTGAGACTTTTCAGCTAAACTAACCTACATGTTCAGGATGGTACTCTAAGATATTGTAATATAGGCAACCACTGGTTTTCCCTGGAGTAAATATTGATGCTCTTGAGGGTTGGCCTCTATGCTTTGATTGTGCTGTTGCACAAAACTGTTTGTAATATCTCCTAAACTTCACTTGACCAGCCTCATAACCTCCGAGTTATTTCTCCCATGATTGTTTAGCCGTGGGGGCCAAAGCCTATTAAGCAGTTTGCTGGCAGAAACAACACAGGCAGCAGTACTAATAGCAAGCTGCTGGAAAGCACTGGAGTAACTGCTGCTTACATTGTGTGTTTCTCTTAGACTACAGTGAATCACCGCGCTTATTTCTGAATATGTGTGGAAAGTACCTGCTGTAATAAGCAGGGTTTTGTGCAGTTTGTTGACTTGTTGTGGTTGAAAGTCACGCAATGGGAGCAACGGGGATGACCACACAGGAGGGTTGAGCTGTGAATGAAAGGCAGCAAGAAGAAAGAGCAAGAACTCACTCTTATGGTGCAGGGCATTGACCTTTGCTTCTAGTTTCTCATGAGAAGAGTGGGCTGAAGTGCTATGGGCAGCATTTACAAGGGCACTTGATGTGTGTTAGAGTTTGTGCCAGCACAAAAATACTTGTACCTTAACCAATTACTGCAATATTGGCTTTTATTCTAGTCCAAAATGAACATATCGTTGTCTTGAACTGATACATACAGACAATTCAAATGATCATCTCATACACCCATTCATGAAATCACCTTGTTCAGACAAAAATAAGTAGAATTGAATATGTTTGAATGCAGTTTATTGTGTAAATTGATTTACATGCAATGCTTACTGACTACAAAATTGCTTTAATATATTATATTACGAGAACAATGTGCGTGCATGTGTGTGAGGACCGAAATTGTTTGTACCCTCACATTATAGCCACTTGTCGTCCTTGTGGGGTCAAAATTAAAGACCCCATAATGTAATTTATTCTATTTTAGTGAGGTGACGACTAAGTGGGGTACAATAGGCAGTAGTTCTGTTTGAGTTTAAATGAAGTCTTCAGGAAATTAATGAAAGTCAATGCAATGCCCCTGGAAGGCATGCAAATAGGTGTGTGTGTGTGTGTGTGTGAGTGTGTGTGTGTGTGTGTGTGTGTGTGTGTGTGTGTGTGTGTGTGTGTGTGTGTGTGTGTGTGTGTGTGTGTGTGTGTGTAGACAGTGGGGAAAGAAAAGCGGCCTTTTCACTAACTTTGATTGGAAGCAGATGTTGGCGAAAGCCAAGACAGAGAAGAAAATGTTTCGGAAAATTCTCAGGGCTCAGCCTTCCCTTTCTGGGCCCTGGCTCGTGTAGCCAATCACAACGAGGCACCCACCGGATTTCAGGCTGAAAGACGCACTCCTATTGGACGGAGAAATGAACGTGGGCGTCGGGAGCAGATGTCCTGGGAAAGTTTCTGAATCCCACTCGACTCACAGTAAAAGAAAAGCGAAAACATTTGCTTGTTCAACTGGACAGTGACCAAAGCCTGTTTGAATCCAGCTGAACTTTCTCTCCCTTCTTAGTACTTTTACAAGAAGATAATGTTTCTGATTGATAAAGTTCTGCATATCAACCAAAAAAGCGTCAAATAAATGATTTTCCATAAACTCAGTCCATTGCTTTACACAAAAAGGACACAGGAATAACATTTTGCTTGAACTTTGACTTCAAAAGCTCTTTCCTTTCCCGGCTGTCTTCTGTCATCTAGTTCGGAGACAATGTCTGTAAAGAAAACACTCGGGAGCTTCTCCACCTTTGCCATTGCCCACCACTCATCTCCCCATGCCTCCACACCTCCAAAACCCTCCAATGCTTCTTTGCTCGGTTTCACCTCCTAACCTTCACCCTCCCGCATTCAACTTTCTATTCCATCTCTCATCTCTCTCCAAATCCCCCCCCCCCCCCCCCCCCCCCCCATCATCAGCACCTTGATTCAGTCACACTCTAGTTCACATATGGCCTCACCTGCACACAAAGCCCCATCACACTCTTTCATTGTACCAGTCTATTGCCTATTCACTCCAACAGCAAAGCACAAATCAATCATCTTCCTTAATGGAAAGTCCACATTAACATGAGAGGACACTCCATTTCCGTCCCAGAATGCCAGGTCGACTGGTACCTGAGCTTCAGCCAATGAAGATCCGGGGACCAGAAAGCACTCTCATTTCAGGTGGGATAGCAAGGTGATGCCGTCAGGTCCAGGGGTGGCTCTGGGAGTCAATGGTGTATTAACTGAGGATGTGACAATGGCAATAAAAATGCAAATTACCAGCCAAAGCAGGGGATGGCCTGGATCTGCCCTTCATAAGCCTGGATAATACAGTCACCACACCTGCCGAGACGTGTGGTTCAACACATCTCAGACACAACAATACAATGAACGGAAGGAAGGGAGGGACAAGAGATGTAAAACTGTGTGTGCGTGTGCGTGCGTGTGTGTGTGTGTGTGTGTATATGTGTGTGTGTCCAGCCTTGAAGGTATCGCAGCTGTGGCTCCCCACAATGCCTTTGCGTCTTTCACAATCATTGTTGATTTGTAAAATAGTCTCCATTTTGTTCACTTTGCATTGGGTTTAACAAGACTGATATATGCCAGTAAATAGAACAAGATGACACTCACCATTTAGCATTCCTTTCCTCTTTATACTCTGTAAAGATTCTTCCTCCTTTCAAAGCCTACTAAAGATAGAGGAAGAGTGCTGCAATGCATTATGAGTAATTCTGATTTGTCTGTCAGGTGTGAAGGTGTGGGATGTCTCTTTGTCCTGTCATAGGCGGACACTGATTTTTGTCTTGATTTTGCTGGTCCTTGCCCTTTTAACCCTAGTCGACATAGAGCAGAGGAATGAATAGATGGTTGTAGGACACCACATCCCCACCATCCTTCCAGGTTGGCACTACTGTGTTCATTATGGCAAAGTGGAAAAGGGTTTGTACTCTTGGTTTAATTCATTTTGGTGAATCCACCATCTTCTACAATCACTCATGGTGATAAAAGTTCATGACATTAATGAATAATCGTATCGTGAACTATTTCGCTGTAAATATTTAGCAGGCGGGGTGGCATGGTATTTTAGCAGTCGGCCCGTTTTCTAAGAACGATCTGCTGGAAACGCCACCGTCTGCTTGTGTGTGCCATGTAGTGATTGAATAGAGTCCTGGGCCGCCAATAAAAATGTGCACTATGTGAAGTTCAACATAGTAATGACAGAAGTTATTGAACCATATGTATTTCATCAAATACGTCTGACTTTGGAAATGCAAAAAAACAACAACAAACGCAATGTAAGATATAATCACAATGACAACATTTGACATAAAACACAGGAAAAAAAATCTCAAACAAAAGTTGTGACGAGCCAGCTGAGCATACATACAAGAGTTTATTAGATCAGGCCCTTAGTTTTTCATTATTTAACATCCGAGCAGATCAAAATAAGCAAAGGTCAAGATGCACCCTTTCTGTCTTTCTCTTTAAGATCCGTGAGAGGGGTCATAATTGAGAAGTCATGGTAGATCTAACTCTGTTTATAGTCCCCAGAGACCCATGGAGTCCACACTGGTCAAAGTCAGCCCAAGCATGAAGGACAATAGGACATGGATATATTCCCCCGCAGACAGGCCTTAAGTTGGGCTATCAGGGCCCTCGGGGATACATCGGTCATATTTCACAACTTCTCTGCGTAATGGAACCACTGAGTTGGTCTCTCGTGCGTCACAGGGATTCTCTCTCCATGAAGAGGCCGTTAATTTAACGCGATGAAGATGGATAAGTAGTTATGTTCTATCTATAGCAGGAGGTCTATTAAATCTAACTACCAGCTGAAGTAAAAGTCTGCAGGACTAATTACATGTTGACCTCAAATGTTACATATCTTTGATATCCCCATTCAACTCCATTCAGTTTGTTTTTATTTACACAAAGACACCGTGTTTTTATTCTTTACATCTTATTGAGATCTTTTCACTACAATGCATTTTACTCTGGATACAATTTACTGGATTAGGAAACATTAAAAACAGATCAAGTGAATATATCACAAACTATTATGAGGACCACACAAATTGAAGTCGCTACCTGCCACATGCTCACAGTTAGACCGTTTGTATTTGTTGGGAGTGTTTCAGCGATTTGGCACAAGCACGTGTCTGTTGCCATTTTGAAGTTGCGCTGCCAGTTAAGACTCGATCCAGGGAGGAGGTCACACCGAGTGCATGTTTGGAGAGGAGGAGTGCAGCAGGAGTCTCTGCTCCCGGTCTCGGAGAGTTAAGTAGTTCTGTCAGCTTATTAGAAGGAAATATAAGTGACAGTACAATGCTGCCATTTAAAATGTAATGTTGATTTACATCATTATCATGCCCACAATATGTGTCAACATAAACGTGATCTCTCAGGTCTGATTTTACCTGCCATCAGCCAACTCTGACAGATCAGATGAACCCATGAGGAAACTTTATTACCGAATTATTTCACATTGGAAATCTAGTCTTTTTTTTTATATCTGACATTACAAGCATTTCCATACTCCATGGCTGCCCTGGCTTAGTATTATATCTCCCTCGATCTTTTTTTCCGCCATGTTCAAACTACACGAAGGAGACAGATGAAGCTCAGTAAGACCTATTAGATAAATATTTAAAGTTTAAAAATTTGACAAACGAGCTCCGCGGTGATAACAGGGAGAGCTATAAGCTGCTGACTGCAGGTGTTGATAGTTTTTTGTCAGGAGAGGCAGAGATCATGTAAAATCTTTCTGTGACTGTGAAGTGTCACAGTTCTCACTTTCTGCACACACTTCCTCTTTGCTTTACATGTGTCGCTCGCACTTTTAAACAGCACTTAAATCAATGGACGCTTTTCTCAAATCAGACACAAAGCAGGGGGAAAGCAAACACGGGCAGGGTGTCTGTGTTAGGATGTGCTCATGGTAGGTATGAGTGGTATCACAATGATTTGGACTTTGTTTTAGGTCTGTTGGAACACGCACTGTCTGGTGGAGTATTTTAAAACCTGCCGAGCGATAGCGTCTGGTCTGGATCATCAGCTCGGTCAGAGCGAGGGAGGTGGAACAGGAGAAGAAACACCTGGGTAACCTCAGCCTGCCCTCTGCCAAGAACACCACTGACAGATCCAACAGGATAACATGGGTCTGACTTTGAAGGAAGACAGCTCTATCATGTTTGCTCTGTGGTTCCATCTGAAGTATGTAAAATCAGACATGTATGTACACACTGTCTGTCACACTGTTCATAAGACAAGTGTGGCCAACTTGGTGAGCATGAGTGGTTTCTCACATGCATAATAAAAGCGTTAGGTCTTTTAATTGTGTGAACTTGATCCAACCTTGAAGCACATACTTTATATAATCAATGTATGATTTGCCTTTTCTTTTTCTTAGTACACAGGCAATCTGGAATTTTCTTTAACAACAATAACAAGAAAGTACAGAACCTGTGCTTCTGTATCTTCTTGTTTGACTGAAGAATTGGGCCAAACAGCTGCTGAGTTTGGAGCAACAGGCTGTGGGCCTGCATGTTTTCTATCTACAATGGAATTTATATGAGGGGTTACGAGTGTATGAATGGGCCCCAGTGTGGTGGTTTCATTTCTTCTTTTTTTTTTTGCATCAGCTCATCAGCACACATGGAACTCACTCGTAGCAAGTGAAACATACCAAGCCTTGCATTGGGCTCACGGGCCCACGTTAAACCATTACAGAAAAATTACAGAAGAAAGGGTTTGCTACATTTTTTACCCTTTTAAATGACTAATTCGTACACTAAAGCCATTTTCAGTGCATCTGTGTTACATAAATCATCATTCACCCTCCATACCTACTTTATTCAGACTGGAGTCCAATCACAAGGCTAACAGAATGGTTGAAAGTAACTGGAGTACTTGGGGGGGGGGGGGGGGCAAGCTCACTGGCACAGGTAGAACATGCAAACTCTGCACAGAGATGCCCCACTGGTTTTGATGGAGCTCATCATCGCAACACAACCATGTGTATTAAAACAAGAACAAAAAGACAGTTGTAACTGTAATTCATTGTAATTGTCTGCATGTCCCTCATTGATTTTCTAATTTTATCTGCTGCCCCCTATGTTCATACTGAGTAGTATTATTGAGCCAAACAGCTCACACTTTTTGCTGTTTGGGCAGTAGAGTTATTTAAAATAATTTAAAATAAATTTCACTTTGCTGCAACTCTTTACTGTCAAATTTACTTCAGTGGCAAGAGAGTATGGGTATCATAATAAACCATCTATCTTTTACACCTCTTCACCCATAAAAGAGTGGCTGGGAGGTGGAGTCTATAGCAGCAGGCATTGGTTAAAATGCATCTCTCACACACACACACACACACACACACACACACACACACACACACACACACACACACACACACACACACACACACACACACACACACACAGTTGAGAGTGAAACAAACTGGCTGTATTCAGAATCATATTAAATAGTGAGATGTGATACAGAAGATGGGTTAGGATTAAATAAGCTTCACTTCTTTCTACTCCTTACCACTTCTGTGCATGTGTATTATGAGTGGATATACACTATAGCTCTGGAGATATGGGTACATTCATACATACATATATATATATATATATACACAGTATATATACATATATGGGAATTGTTGTGATCTACACATCTTAAATAGAATGTCCATGCTGTGAGAGGACAGTGCTAACCACTTCACCTCCACACCACCAACAATCACGGGCCTGAGTGAATCAAAACACAACACTTAGTGATAAAATCTTTCTTCACATATATTTTATAACATTTTGAAGTACATTAAGTACATTTTAGAAATAGAAGCTACAGTTTATAAAACCTTTCCAGCAGAAATCATTGATGGGCCAGCATCAGCCTTTTTTTTTCTTTAGCAGACAGGTCTATTTGCTATATATATAAAAAAAAAATACAAAAAAAATAAAATAAAATAAACCAAAAAAAAATCAAACCCAAAAAAAAAATAAAAAATCGCTACATTTTTTTTGTCCTGCACTACCTTTTAATTCCCATGAAAGCACCAGCTGTCTGCATCTCGTCTCTTATAAAATATAAATTATTGAAAAATATTCAAATGTTTGTGAACTAAATACAATAAAAAATGATCTCATAACAAAAATACAGAGACACTATAAAATATACAAAAAACAACATCAAAACAAGGTTTTCCTTCTAAATCCATTCAGAGATATGCATATGCCACAAAATATTGGTAAGTTTACATTTGCGTGACTACGGTTCATTAACACATATGACCTGCAGTAGATTGTAGTCTCCGACATTAAACAGTTTCCCAACAAAATAATTTTTAATAGAGGAATACTTCAGGTCAAACGATGCTTTCTTTTAAGCATGTTAATCTCATGACACCAACATTCAAACATTATGACTTTGTTACAGGGAAACGACAAAATAAAATCACAGATTTACGGATTCTTCTAGGAGCAGAAAAATAAAACCTGAATGAGGACATAAATCAGTGTTTGGCATCAATGTGTGTGAGCAGAAATGAATGAAGACAAGGTGAAGCTCAACACTAATTAAGCGGTTGTAGATCTAATTCAGCTTTTTCTGATCAGAAACGCGCCGGAGTTCAGCGGTGAAGGACAGTCCCGTTACAAATTTGGTCATGAGCATATACAGCATCTCTTCTCGGCACTCAGTGGGAAACCCGAATCAGCAAAGGCAGTTCTCTTTGTCATAAAGCTGTGTGGTTTCCATCATATTAACAAAAGATAAAAGACAACACTTTTTTTTTTTTCCCTCCCCCAAACACATGAGTGATTTCTGGTCCCTGTCTTCTAACATTGTGGATACCCGAAGCACCGTGGCCAAAGACCTCACATGGGTTTTGGTTATTATTCCTGCTTTGTCTCCTGCTTATTTGTGTAATCCGGGTCTCAATAAAGCATTATGAAACACAATCTGTACAAATAGACATCTCAAAAGCTATTTTCATCCATATGGGTAACATTCAGCCACTGTAAACAATAACATTGTATTCTAACATAATATTCAACTTTGGCATTTCCCATAAGGCCAGTGTACTGCCACTGTTCCCACTGTCGAGAGGAAATTGCTGCCATTCTGCTCAAATGTAACCAGTGAATTGTAATGGATCGTATTCGGAGAAATAACCCTTCCATATAGAAGTGGAATTATATACGAGTTACTCACTCTGAACTGAATATTACGGTTCTCTGAGATAAGTAGTACACAGATCTAAAATGGAAATAAATCTGACCGCCATTTGTCCTAAAAGTCCAGAGCAAGCCAACTTGCATCATTTCTATTCGTCATTCTCCATCAGACCTAACTGATCATCACCTACTCCGTCCACATATACCTTTCAGTCACCTCCATAAACCCCAACAGTCGCAGTTTTCTACAGGTCAAGATTTGTTTTCTATTGCTGGTCCCACGTCCTTTCATTATACCTTCACCTTACGGCTGCTTTCTTCTGGGAAAATCGTAACAAAGGGAAAAAAAGCCGAAGTTCTTAGGATTTTGTACAATCACGTCCTCGGCTAATTAACTTGAGATATCATTGTGCAGACATACAGGACTACTCAAGCACTTCTAAAGCAACACAGATATGGACAGTGAATCGACAAATTATGCATCTAATCTGCACTTTAAAAGGACTCTTCTTACCAAAGACTCCTGAATTCCCCCACACAGATTGTCTACAGTTGGCTAATACTGGTGGTATATGCAAAAAAACGCATTCGTTTCGGTCACAATATGTGGCAGACATGTACATGAAGGTGAACGTCTCAGTTTCAAAAGCAACGGCTTCTTTCGGTTGTCTCTCAGACACTTTTGGTATGAGTAATCTCTCACCGGGTCCTATAGAGCACAGGGCCAGCCTCTATTGTGTTGTCTGGTCGCAAATCAGCACATTTCAGTGAATAAAAGGCTCCTTGAGAACATTAACAGCCAATCTCAACATTCAAGAATTGATTCCACTGTAATACCTTCATTGAAAACATGGAGAAAAAAAAAAATTAATTCTAAAATCCTTGTTCCAATAGTGGCCTGGTAGAGTGACACTGGACATTCTCACAATTGTATAATACTGGCACAAGCATACGTTCCTTGAACAACAACTTAGGAATTACACCTTTTCTTTTTTTTTTTTTTTGGGGGGAATCCTAGCTGAATACACATCTCTTGCCAAAGAAAAACAGTGAGCATGTATGTAAATATGATATCATAACTTTCTCAGTTCAGTTTTGTTTTCTTTTTTACATTTTGGCAACCGTTGTTTTTAGCGGAAACTCTCCGCCGCTTTCCGTTTAGCCCCAACAATGAAATGAATCATTTTAAATTTGTCTTGGTTTTCATTGCTACTTAGAAAAAAAAAAAAAAAAAAAAAAGCATGAACTCCACCCGACAGCACTTCTTCTGCCTTGAGCTGCTAATTAATACCGTTATACAGCTCTCTCTCTCATACACACGCGCACACTCCTCAAATGCGACAGGGGAGGAATACAGGTTTTTGGCTTCCGCCTTCTTATTTTCCTAAAATATGGTCTGAGATACAGGAGCTCAAAGGTAACAAAGACCACACTTAGTCATTTAAAAACATTTTGGTCCCCAAGAAAATGGTTTACCGACTCTATCAAACAGTTAAGACCACTTTACGAGCCTCAGTCCATGTGGCTCCTCATATTTTCTCTTTCGCTTCCTTTGTCGTCCTTGTTTCACTCGTCCGTGTCGGGCTTTATGTCTAGCATTGCGTGCAGCTCCTCGGGGGTATACCCCAGCAGGCTTTTTAAGTCACAGACAAAGCGGTAGACATAGCGTTTCCCAGATGTCTTGTGGATGATGTTCTTGTCATAGTAGTAACGCAGGCCACGGCTCAGCTTCTCATAATTCATCTTGGGCTTGTTTTTTCTTTTGCCCCACCTCCGAGCGACCTGAAACACCGCAGGGTAGAAGAATGTTGAGACATGCAGCAAACGTGACATAAGAAATGAGCAACACTTTGCATCAAGGTCCGCTGAATAATGCAATGTGAGTGCATTCCTTAGGTTATAGAAAGCATTTATTTATTCAATTCTTTTTGAAACATGCCATCCATGTTCATAATATATGACAACTTCAAGGTTCATAGAGGATTATATAAGTGGTGGATATAATTATAAGCTTACCATTCGTCATGTTTATACCTCCATGACCAAGTGACAACAGTGAGTTGTGGAGGACTCCGAGTAATATAACAAGATATGCAACCCAGAAATAACTATTACCACACCATAAGTCAAGTAATCTTCGGACTAATAAATCAGAAGGCATTCTTTTTTGATTGGTGCTTCACTTACAGCATGACACCTATTGATCGTATTGTAGCATCATATAAATGCTAATAACAATCATGCTATACTATATCAATGGTGTTCATAGGACTTAATAACAAGATACACAACCCAGGACTTAAGATTACTCTGTGAAACAGTGGGCCCGATTGCACGCATGTATAAATTCTGATCATTATCCAATTTCTGGAGATACTAGAAGATTCAGGTGGTCATGTAAACATCATAATTTCGATTTATTTAAGCAGATATTTTCTCATGCAAAATTCGATCAACACTACATGATTTTACTTGATGTTTTTAATTCATGTATATCGGAGTGTAGTTTGTTCAATTGAGTTATTTTACAACTGCGCATGTGAATATAAAGGTAAAACAAAAAGGAAACTAAGAGACGCTTATACAGTGAAGACATGGCTGTAGTTGTCACTTATTTCAACATAAAATAAAAATAATAGCGAGTTTGAATTTTACATATACGTACTCTAAATGAAATATACTGGACAGAAACGGAAACCAGTGTGTCATTTTATTTCTGAGGTCAGACCTGATTATTACCAAGTATCTCATCTCCCCAGTAATCTGATATTTATGATAAATGTGCTCATTGTTGCCACTTTGCCATCGAGGTACAAAACTTCATAGAAATACCAATAATGTATTGAGAATGCACCCACATGCCTAAAACAGTGTAAAGTCCGACACTAGATGTAACTGTTCTCACAAAGAAGACATCTTGTTCATCTGGCCAACTACTTAGGACCTCCCAACACGTGTGCCAGTGACCAGTGGGGTCATAACCTCTCACCTCATCAGGGTCAGAGAGCTTAAACTCCCAGCCATCGCCTGTCCAGCTGATGAAGGACTGGCAGGACTTGTCGGTCAGCAGCTCCAGGAGAAATTGCCACAGCTGGATCGGGCCACTGCCTGCAGAGCAGATGGGAGAAAGAGAGAGAGGGTTTTCATTTAAAGAAGGGCCGTTTACACCGAGTGGACACATTGTTGGGTTTTAGGTTCACGAATGAAAGTTTGTGGCAAAGGTTATGTTTTTGGTCATGTGTATTTATTTATTGGTTTGCATGTATGTATTTTACCAACTTTTCCCAAAAACTACTGAATCGAATTGCATGAATTTCCAGGGATGATTTCTCATTATCCAGGATGAAGGTCAGGGCTGCCGCAAGGAAGCTGTAGTTAGCCGCCTGCTAGCACACTGCTAACCCTGCTCCGGAGCGCGTGGCTAATATCGAGGTTCGGCAAGTATCCAGAAACACCGATGTGACCACACTGACTCAAGTAATGGTTGATCTGTGTGGCCCCCGCTCAGTGTTTCGCACAGTGATGCTGCTTTCTGACAGGCCAGTTTGCGTCGATACGAGTTTACAGCTAACATGCTAACGACGCTAACTCGGTTCCGCAAATAAATGTGGCGTTGGCGAAGGCATGCCCCTTCTAGTTGTAGCTGTATTGGAGTGGAAGGTTCTAAACTGATTCATCGTGATTATAATACTTTATCAACGCACATATAGAGTCATAATCCAAGAGAAATGAACCGTGGGCACAATAAAGGACATACACTCAGGCCACAGTGTGTTCTGTGTCTTAAATCCCGCTATAAATAAGCATCTTAAATATTCATGTTGATGATTTACTTTTGTCTGAAGAACAAAGTAAACCCTCTAATCTGGGTCAAACTAAAGTGCAGCAGTGGAACCAAATGTCCTCCTAAATACAACAGTCCTATTCATCATGCGGTTCCCTTGTCTGCCAGTTGCCCAGTTCAAAATGTGAATCTGCAGTCTGTGCCCCTATGAGTTCCACACTGATGAAATCACTATTTCAAAATAAGATGGGCTGCCTTTGGACTTCAGCAGCACATCTTCAGTACATGAATAGAGACTGCATTTCAAAATAGAAAGCAGTTTTTCAAAAATCCACATTAATGTGGTGAAAGCTCATTTCAAGCATTTAATGCAGCTCATGGAAAAAGGAGAAGAAAAATGAACACACAGAAAGAGAAAAAAAAAAAGACTGGTTTTGTGCCTGAACTAGATTCTCTGCCGTACACTTTGATCGTGTGGTTTTTCAGCATATGCTTGAACGCAAACACTTTTGAGTCTCGCTTGTTGAAATCACACCTGCCAGTGCAGTGCACCGCATCAGCAAAAACTGGAGCGACAAAAAAAAAGTCACCTCTCTCTGGTGCCTCAGAAAACCAAACGTACCCCCCGTGCAGCACAAACGAATGCTCTCAGGCAGACGGGCGTGTGGGTTGAACATGCAAAATGTCATTTCAGAGCCGCTTAGCTCCTGCTGGGAGTGAAGAAGGTGCATGACAGCAGCCACTCCGGATTCGGAAAATAAGTGGCTCTGCAACACTGAGTCTCTTTCAGACAGAAAGCTTTGGCTCGCATTCCAGAAGTCTGCTACTGCTAACAGCGAACCCCACATAAGGGTGATACCAGTCCCCTCTGCTCTCACGCCAGAATGTAGGCGATCCCAGCTAAACAAAAAAAAAAAAAAAAAAGTTTCCAAAAATATGTCCCAATCTTCACATACAATAGGCCTCATTGAAAAGGCATACAGTGTGGCCAAAGGGTGGGTCGAGTTGGGGCATGCATTCATGGAAGCGTTAAGTTTCTAATTCAATGAAGTGGAGACCTCATGCAGTAAGCTAAACTTTGGCTGAACCAAAGTCTTAATGTTTTAAAAGTCCATCTGAGTCATCAGTCTTTTTTCGTGAAAGGTGGAACAAGCTAAAAATGGAAATAACTTTCACTTATATCGCACATTTTACCACTTGAGTTGTGTTAAGAAGCTATCAACACCCATTCCATTCACTCACACCAATAGTGTTGGCCACTATACACCGAGCCTGCACATTATTGTGGAAAAACGTCAGTGTCATGCCTACGGACACATGTACGTAGATAGATGGATATTAGGATAACTCACTTCCAACTGAGTCACAGTTGTCCTGAGTCAATAATAATGGACTCAGAAGAGCTTTCATGCAGATTTTATTCTTTAAATTTTGTATGTTTGCCTGATGTTAATGTAGAGGTGCAAATAGTGAACAGGAAACCACTGAGATGACAACTGGAGTGTCACTTATCTCTTCGCAGCCTTATCAGGCTCCCTGTCCTCGCTACAAGTGTCACCTGTCACCTCATGCCTGGGACAGGAAGCCGAGCAGAGCAAACTGTCAAACAGTTTTAGACATAAACCAAAGTCTGTGTTTTTATTTTCTGTTTTTTTTAATTATTTTTGTTTTATGTTTCTCATATCACCCCTCCCACCTTTTAATATTTTTTTATTTTTGCCACCAATTTGCATATGTGCAAATGGGCACAGACAAACAGATTAAAAAAAAATTGTATTTGTTCAAAGGACTACACTTTCTTTATAGTACTTAAACAATGCACTACTCCTAGGACATTAAGGGCAACAGCAGGCTTCTGAGAAGATTTTATTTTCCAATGTGGGGGGTGGGGGGGGGGGAATTGGTGTAAAAGCAAGGTATCTCTTTTCAATCTTTCCCGTTTTCATTGCATAAAAGCTCATAGGAAGGTTCTTCTCCTCTGTGAGAATAGAGTACATTACTATGCATTAGCTTGCCGGGCTTTCACATAACCTCTTTAGAGCTTTATGCTACTGATACCTGCATGTCATCAGCCAAGACTGGACTTGGTAATTTGATTTGAATATGGTGCAGGAGGGACACATGTTAGATTGCTCAGGTTTACATTATCAGGGTAAAGGCTTTGGAAACTGAACTTCTTTGCTTGTTTGGTTAAACAGGGAGCATTGCAGGCTGTAATGGTCCTGGAGGGGCTTTTAGACTGTGTCTTTCTCTTCATTATTTGATTATAAATACATTACAACATCTTTCCAACATCATTACAAGTGAATGACTCATTGTTCTATAAGTAGCTTTTGAACTAATTACCATACAGATGACCAATTACCCTGCGCATGCCAACTTTGGCGCAGCCTGTGAAGATCTGATGTGCGCCTTGTTTGTGACGTTGAAAAATGTGTGTGGGTTTCCCCCTTTTTTTCCAGTGCTGACAATTCTGCAGCCTTATGACTATAATTTAAGCAAGTCTGGAAAAAGTCCCAAACGCTGTACTGCCATAACAGTGTAGCTTTAAACAGCAACATATTGTATGCAGACTTAAAAAAAGGTAAACATGAGGATATGTGAAACATATTTTGGTTGGTAATGATCAAACCTAATGAGGGAACAAACACAATGTCAACTTAATACATCAGTTAGTCATTATACAAAGGTCATTTTCATTCTGGTGTTTGTATCCCAGCAACGTAGCAGCCTTACTATATATACTTTGTTTGTGGTTCCATGAAAGATGCTAAAATAGTGCACACATACCAGAAGAGTACGCCTTTATCTCTACATCTTATTGAACTAGATCATACAGTATGAGATATTTGCAAGCACAAATAAGCATGAGGATGCCTCATGAGATGAGGAGATAATTTTACGCTGGTGTTATGTGCAGCGGCACGCATCATTTCTATGTTTCGCTAGCGTTGCTAGGACGACGTGGAAAAAAAAAAAATAAAAATAGGTTGAGATGCGGGCTGCAGATAACAAGAAGGGTAGATGAGAAGTGAAGACAGAAAGAGAGAAAGAGCAACAAAGGCAGAGAAAGACAGAGAATGAGAAGAAAAAATAAGGCCTGAGCATAATTTGGTTTGCTTGCTGTTATGTGTGCAACTTTGTTTGCTCGTATTGAAACGTTTCCATTATTGCTTGAGTCTTATAGCAGATCCCGCATCTTGTACAGGTCATGGACAATGTTATAACAAATCTGAACTCAAAAACCCACAGAAATATCTGATCTTTAAATGAATGAAATTATATATTTTATGATTTATATACAAGTGTCACTCTTAAATGATGCTGTCAATATGAGAATAGGCCCGTATGCTCCAAGACGTCTTACCTGTGTATCCTGCCAGTGCTGCTGCCGGGATGACGGGTTTATCCTTGCTGAGGTCTGAACGCTCCCTCACATAGTCTTTGAAGGTGCCCTTGGGCTTGTGGCCATGTAGAGCAGTGGGGTAGTCTTCTGAGTCAAAGCTGTCATACGATGGTACCCGCTGCAGACTGCTGAATGATGACTGGCTGCTCCACGACTGGGTCAGCCGGTCACAGCTCTCGAAGCTCTCGATGCTCTCGAAGGAGTCCTGTCCGCCGAGCTTACCTGAGAGAGAAGGACAAGTGGAGATAGAAACATAAGATACGAATAAACCTTGTATTTTGGGGGGGGCTGTGACTTCCCTCAAAAATATATCTTCTCAAGGGCAATTTAGGTACACAATCTCGCTTCAAATAAATGTTTCTGCACTGTGGAAGGAAAGAAAGAGTACCCAGAGACACATGCAAACTCTTAACCTAAAGGACCAACCTGGACTCAAACCATGAAGCAGGAGAGCGAACCACCACACCACTATGTAGCCCTCATCATCTATACTACTGTGTTCTTTCTCACGACGCTATATTGTTCTGTATGGTGCCGTCTATTTCACACCTCATTTCACCTTTACAACCACCATTTGGATTCGATTTTAAATGGAAGACAATCACGCAAATTGTCTTGCTATTTTTGGCCCTGGGTAAGATAAGAGGAGTCTTTCAATGGTGCATCATTAACAAATGACAGATAATGCAGTACCTCTACTGATGCTGAAATCTTCAGCTGGTGAAATGGAAGCCACATGTGGAAATCAGTTGTGCTTCAAAATACTTTCCCACGTCAGGAGAGCACAATGCGCTAAAGCTGCGTATGTGTGATGCATTAGGATCAGACCTTGAAGGCCAACGCTGAAAGCGCGGGGTTGTTGGGAGGCTTGTACATGGCACATGCTATTCATTTATACAGCTGGGGATCTGTGAGACGAAAACCCGAGCTTTATGGCTGCAAATGTAAACCATGCTGCTAATTCCTCTTTAAACTATCACTGGGAGAGAAAACAAGCCGGTGCACTCAGAAAAGCAAACAGCTTCATGAGAAAACCCCACACTTGCTAACTGAGGATGACACCTCTATCTCCTTAACCAGAAGTGTCATGTTGAGTCGAGGAAAAGAGGCCAACAAAAACAAGAAGATGAAGAAGAAGAAAGAAAAAAAAAAATAAAAAAAATTCTTGAAGGTTACACCACTTGAACTGTTTTACATAAAGGACAGGCGGCAAGAAGAGAACACGCTGTGGCTTTGGTTTGTGTATCGCCGTGACAAAAACAATAGGGTTGTCTTTTTTTTTTTTTTTTTTTTCCACTAACCTTGTCAAAATGTATGAGACGGGTTTGCCTGAACCACAAACCAACCAGAGGGCCTGCTTTTCTTCTCCTCTAATAGGCGCTCACTGATGTCAAGATTCTAGCAGCTTCAGCACAATTGCACGCAGGTAGACACCCACACAGAAACCTCCAACATTCACATGCTTTCACACAGACAAGAGAACATGTGAATATATCCATAAAGCGGGTAATCTAACAGACGCAACATGAACATTTGCCGTTTGCAGTCCTGGCTGGGAGTTTGCATGTTCCCCAAGGTTCCATTTCAAAAACCTGCGTTTGAGGTTAACTGGGCCACTGATGCGACCGACTGTCTATGTTCGCCCTCATGTCGTTTGTGGTCCCTCACCTCTACTCAGGCGTCCCACACACATGTTGTCAGGGGAGACGACCTCTTGCTTGATGGTAAAATAGTCGCCCTGCATGGAGTTTAGGGCCGTGTCTCGGAGGATGACAGCAGGATACTCGCTCTCATACTTGAGAGTCAGCAATTCCTCCGAGCTGATGGGGTGAAGCGTCTGATAGGACTCCGTGATAAAGCCAGGCTCCGAGTATTCAGATGGAGGGACGCACTGAGCGTGCTCCACACCGTAGCCTGGAGAGGCAAAGGGGGGAAAAAAAAAATTGTGGAGATATAAAGCAGGGAAGGGAAGCGAGGAAAAATAGAGGACAGACGAGCCATCCCCCATGCTCGGTTTATTAACAGCCACTAACAAAACCTAAGCTCTTGGTATCTTGCAGATTTTAAGCAAGATTATCGATAAACAGCAAACCTTTTAGTGCTGCCATGTTATTTCTGTGCAACTAAGTTCTGTATATTCCAAAGCAGACCTGAGAAGGACAAAGGATTCCTTTTTCTGACACAAACTGTAAATCCTCCGTCAACGTTGATTCACTTCCTCCTCCTGTATTTCCATTCATATTTTAAACATGCATCTTGTGCAATTAGAGAGAGTGAAAGACTGCGTTGAGTACTTACTGACAAAATAGTCTGAGGTATAGCGAGATTCCTGGAAGTTGGAGGTCAATCCATTGATGGGGTAATGCTTTGTATCCTCTTCATGAAAAATAGATAGAGAGAAGGAGCGTCAGTGACCTCGCCATTGATTTCATGTATCATGTAACTGCATCCACTATTATAAAAAATTAATGACCTGAGCTAAATTGTGTCTTCCTGTTTGGCTCCAGTTACTCAAGCAAATGTCAACAAAGTCCTCAACTGGAGTAAGCAGTGATATCAGCATGTGGGGTGAAAGTGGTTCTATTTTCTTAAATTACATAACTGAGATGGAAGGAATGGAATGTTTAATCAACTAATAATGGGGGGGAATACATGTGAAATTGGGGGGAGGTTTACCTTTTTGAAGCATTTCTAAATGTTCCCAGAGGATGTCACCCACAAAATCAGGTGCTAAGTCTAAGAAGCGCTCTTTCCCCATTGCGCACAGGCTGGCTCCGTTCATGCCAAATTTATCAAAGTCCACATTCTTCAGACTGAACTCGTTCACCGTCCACGTTAGCCACTCCGCCACGTGGGTTTCTGTCCACTGTCTGGGATCTGTGGAGAATAACAATTGGTAATTGTTAGATTGACTCTTGATGCTGAGGTATGTGCACATTTACTCAAACAAACACTAAAGGAGTTTTTTTACTTTTTTTTTTTTTTTTAGCTAAACTGCAGCACTTTCTGTCAACTTTTACTCTGCAATCAACAACAAAGAGGGAGGCATGTGTGAATGTAAACAGCAGTGGTAATCAAAAGCCAGAACCATAGTTGCAGATATACTATGATTATATAAGAGAAACTGACAGTCCTGCTGTTTGCAAACAGCATGAAACCTCTCTATGGTGGCTTCAATTTACAGCGCTAACTCATTATTTTACAGTCTGACTTGCTGTCTACATTCTCCTGATGCTGCAGTCAGCCAGTCTGCCTGCTCTGAAATGTATATAATGTAATGCCATTTGTGGAATAACTGGGTGTCTCCTGGTTTTTGCTCAGTCGTCCCGAGATGCCTTCACTGAAAGGTCGTAATGTGAAAGGGCCAAGTATGTGCATGCCTGACATGTGACAGCACTGAGGTACTTTTCAGGACTCATGATGAGATTTGATTTCCCCAATGAAAAATGTTAACAGCCACTAATGAGAATCCAAGCGGCAGACAGCATTACCTTTGGGAATTCCCAGCCGCTGCTGTTCCTTTGTGAAGCCACTGAAGGTGGCCTTCAGGGCCTGGGACATCATCTCTTTACTTGATGGAGTTAGCAGGGGGACATCCCCACACTCTGGATCTGCCAATCAAATCAAAAAGAACATTGATTACAAAATTATCTGGAGTAATCTGTTTATGATTTTCAATTAATGCTCAACAACCTGAGCTACGGCAACGTGCATTTATATTTTGTGAATTTAAAGCTCACTGAATGGAACATTTCACTGACTAGAGGAGGGGGTGGAGAGGGGGAGCCCTGCAAATGTGGTTCACGCAGACACACGCATGCATCCATCCACGCAAACACAAAGAAAATCAACAGAGTTATATCCAACGTGATCAACAACATGGCTCAGCAATTACATTCAGTCTAGACAGACACGATTTCCATATCAGCCTCATTCTATTTAACCCAGAAACATCAAGGCTTTGACCTGCACACGCATTGCTCTTCAAATGCAAAGCACATATGCAGGTTTGCATCCAAGTCACAAAGTACACTTTGCATGTTTTCTTTCAGTTGCTGTTAGTAATAGGGTCCTTTTGGAAAATCCCGCTCATCTGGCACTGGTGCATTAAAACAAACCTGCGTGTTTATTTACAAACACTTCAAACGTCACCCTCTCTCCCACACATCCCGCAGATCCCGGGTGGGAGAGCGGCGCCTGGTGCCCATCAGTGACACTATGACCCCGGCAAGCCCTCCTACCATGTCGCTCTAACAGAGGGGGCCCACTGTCACAAGACCAAGCCAGGGGTCAAACTTTCTGACAGGTCAGGGGTCGAGGGATAGGGTGATGATGTCACCAGCGCTGCGAGCAGGCGGCTCAGGGGAGCTGGGGTGGGCTTTCACACACACCCCCATACACACACGCACGCACACACACACACACAAACACACACACACACAGGGGTTACTGTTCTCTGTTCACTGCCAGTGGGCACCCAGCATGGAACAGAGCTCCCTTTGATGGCTTTAAACAGAGCCTGATGACTCGAAGTCATCTAATTAGATTGACCAGACTGCAGAAGTGTGGGATAAGAGGGGGCAAAGCATGGGAGAAGGGAAAGACCCCCGGGCCACTGACACAAGAATAGACTGCTAATAAATGCTCAACAAACGACTTGTAAATAGACAAAAAAAAAGGCCCCATAGACGGCCAGATAGCTGGCATGTTTTTAATTGCATAATTTGTGAGTGCCCAGACTCATTTGCACAATAAAGGCTGACATCTATCATAAGCTATTAGTATGCAGTGTGACAAAAAAAATTTAATAAAAAAAAATAAATCACCTTCCCTCATCAAAATTAAGAAATCTCTTTTGAACTGGAACAGTGCATACAAGGTGCACTTAAAAGTCAATAGTTCGATCCGGCCTTGATTTCGGTTTCATTTCTGCCTCTTCAGATGATCTTTCGCACCCGTTTGCGCCATACATTCATTCAAATAAATGATAATGAGATCGCAAAAGGCATGGCTTAAGGGCAAATTAGTGGAGCACAAGTTGTGACACTCCCTTCGCAGGGCAGCCAAAACCAGATGTTCTGGCATCTCCGCCGGCTGGTGGTTTTATCTGCCAGCGGTACATTGGGGCGGCATACAGTTCATGCTTGTTTTCACCACTCGCTGACGTCGCGACCTCGTCTGGAATGCACAGCAGCTGTCCCTCCTTTGGCTATGTAGCCCATGTCTGTCTGGCTATTTGTAAAATTAGGTCTCCCAATTTCTTTTTTTCCCTACTCTTTTCTCTCTCTCTCTTTTGAGCTCTCGCTAAAGAAAGAAACATTTCAAAAGGCCCAACTAAAAAGACAGACATCTATGCTTTCTCATGTAATTCAATTATGCCTGTAATAACATACAACAATGGTGAACAAACATAAAGTGAGCTATTGTATTCAAAAGCTAAAGAAATGTTGAGGAGCTGAGAACATAGATTGTTTTAAATGCTTCACTTAAAATTATTGCCAAGTAAAGCTCAACCCATCAAAATTAACTGTGCATTTTCACAATAAAATAAGACCCGAGCTAGCTGTCTTATATAAAGTTGCCTCTGACAGCAAGGTTGTCTGGGCTTCTACTGAGCTCATTTTTCTTTCAAGTACTGTTGGTTGTGCAAAAAAAGAAAAAAAAAAAAACTACATGCATTGCAAACTGAGATGGGACCGGGGCTCAGACAGTCTGCGCTTTGATGTGAAGGCAAAGGCGAAATGTGGCAGTTTATTTAAGCTGGATCGAGTCTAGTTTGCCTGCACTTTCGAACCGTTTACGCCCCTCCCTCCCCATCGCTTTTATCAACCCAGCCCAAACATGTACTTGCCCACGCAGACTTGAACCCACTTTAGCACTAAATCCTCCAGCAAAGACACTCGACACCATGGCATATGAGAACTAACATTAGGCACTCGAGAGCGGGAATATGTGAACCGTGATTACATAGCAAATTAAAATGTGAACTGCAATTTGTGTGACTGCTTTTGTCTTTTCACTTTGAAGTACTTGTTTCCTTTGCTTGAAATGAGTTTGAAGTGGGACCTTTGTTCACCATCTTGCAGCGACTTGAAGCAAACTGCATGTTGACGTTTGCTTTTAGGTGAATCTAAATCTGTTCATGTTTCTGTGAATTGAGATATAAGCTCAGAAACACAAGGCTGCGGAACCAGCGGTGCTGGAAAGCAAGCACTGAATGTAAAAGTGAAGTGATAATAGAGCAGTCTCCCTCGTGAATGATCCATATGAAAGTTATCTGCGGCAGTGCTAATGTACAATGTGCATCCATTAGCGAGAGAGGCGAGCACCGATCTAGACAATCTCGAGTAAATGATGAAGTCCTGATACGATTTCAATGCCTGCGAGTCCCATTAGACGCAGAATGGTCAGTATGTACTGAGAGTTGGAAACATCCACAAGTCATCACTTTCCACATTAGACAGTGTGGGTCTGTCCACAAAATGAGCCCCATCCACTTAAGCTGAAGAAATGTAGGAGTGCGCGTATCTTATAGGCAGCATTATGGCGTCCGCATTCACTCACAAGACTAAAAAAAACTGCATCTGCAGACAAAGAAAAATTTTTACCAATATTTTCCTAATGAGGGAAACAGATTATTATGTTAAGCTATTCCAAGAATCACCGATGGATGAATTGTCATGTGATCTGAATGTACAATAAAATATATTGATTAGCCACTCCCTTTTTGCTATGATACGAGTACAAGCCCCCGTGTGCGACTACAGCATTTGCCCCCGATGGGGGAGGATTCTCACTGATAGTTTATTCACCTTGTGAAGAAGCGCCAACCTTAGAGGTTTTGTTTGGTACCTTCGACTGTTAAACCGACACACATATAAACACACACACGTGAAGCAAATTAGAAGCCGTCTTTGCCTGCGCGCCAGAGCGTGGGTGTGAAATTGGGATTTCTGCGGTTGGGGCCAAAGTCTATTGAGCTGGAAAAGGCACCACTGGGCAGGGCAGGGGAGAGATAGCGAAGGGAGCATCTTAGGTGGGTGAGGGGTGGCTGAGTAGAGGGTGCGGGGGTGAGTCACCGACTTGTAATATGAGCCTATCACTGTAAAAGAGAAGACTGGATGAGAGGGAAGGGTGGGGGGGGGCACAAAGGAAGAGTGAAGGAGGCCGACAAATGAATGGGAGGCCTGATAAAGCTCCCTCTCTTCTCCTCGTCTCTGGAGTGACATCACGGTGGGATCGGTGCCATCTTTCAGCCTCTGGCGGAGACTCAGTTCATTCATAAAGCCTGGACCGCTGCCTCCACTCAGAATGATGCAATGATACAAGCAGAGCAGGCAACCAGACCCAACAAATAAGGGACAATATGCTTTCTATCATGTGATTGAGCTATAAATAGTTCCGTACAGTTTCCGCGTTGGGTGTGCGTGTTACTGTGAGGGAAAGAGAGTGGACTCAGACGAAAAGGGGGACGAAAAGTAAGCCTCTTCAAAGCAGAAGTCCTGTTTTATCTATAAAAAAGTATCCAAGTTTCACAACAATGAGCTTTACAAATAAATAAGTTACAATTAAATAGGTAACATTTCCAAATTTCAAGTCTCTCCAGGCTTAAGCCATGAATAGGTGTTTTTCTTTACAATACTGAAAATACAGATCAGATTTACAGGAGGTGAATTTATTTTTTTTTAATTATTCATTACATCAGTAAAATAATACAGTTTTGTACATCTTATAAACGGTTCTCAGTCATGCTGCATCATCACTTCAAATGTGGACTAATCGTTCTTTATAGCCTTTTTTTATCTATTTGCTGTTCAAACTGATCACGTTGTTTTCAATAACAAGTGATATGCAGCCAACTTGTGAAGGAGATTTTCAAATCATGTGTTTCCAATACAGCTTAAAATGAGTGTAACTGTATTTTTACTTACAGTGTATAAATTTAAGCATCAAAAATCATAAAGCTTGTGTTGTGATGAGTTTGTCTCGTTGAACAAAATGCAGATTTGTTGGTGTTTTTTAGCAATAATGCAAAATATTATATGAATAATTAAAAAAATAATAATAATAATGAATGATCCTTTAGGTTGAGGGAACCATGGTGATACTAAGTCTTTCCGTTATCAATGCAGCAGTCCACCGTATCAAATAATGTGTCAATTGATGTCTCCACCTCCCTGTCAATCTAAAGATGAGAGTATGGTGGGATTTTTATACCAGGACCATTTCCTGTGGCTAAGTTGCCACTTCCTGAGGGAAGTGATTGACTTGTGGGTTCAGTGATAGGTTAAACATTTCATAGCCACAACTGTGGCTCTATTCACGTCATGAATAACCCTACGTTTGCACAGGTATGTATTAATCATGACAAGGTGCAGGAAAAAGACAGGAGGTGTTGGTTACTAACCAAATGCTTTTAATCAGCTCTTCAAGGCAGACCGGCCTACCCGCAGTAGGACGGGGGAGACAGTGGTATCTGAGGGAGCCTTTGATGGGGATCCATATCTGGACCAATGGTCTGGGAACACAAGGTCATAAACCCAGTATGAAGGGGTTCCATTCAGCCCTACGGGGTGATAAACTGGTGACTGAGAGCTGCAGCAGAGCGAGAGGAGGAGGACGGGGTGGCAGTCTGGGTTTTTAAGAGGGTTGCTTGTTCAGTCGGCCACACTGTTTTCCTTTCCATCTTAGCGCCAAGGAGGTAGACTAGGACTTTAGGCAAGGTGATGAAGCCAGACCCGACCAAGACCAAAGCCTGGTCTGAAGCGAGGGGATATAAAAGGATCCAACTCACTCAACAGGATAATGCTACCATCAGAGGCAACAGTGCTGAAACATGACTTTTATTCTTAGATGTTTACCACTGGCTTCTGGCTGCCCTCCTCAAACAAAAGCCTGCGGTGGTGTGAGACGACTATATGGTACAAAGCAACTACTGCTGACATCTGTCTTCAGCCATGAAAGTAGAGTTACTCAGGATCATCACAACCACAGACTCAGTGGCTACTGAAGCAGACAATAAGTCAGACTAATAGCACATAGCTCCCCTTCTGTCTTTCTTTCTTCCACTCTCTCCATCTCGAAAATCATATTAGCGTAAGATGTGAAAGTGCATTAACTCTACTGTTTATGCCGAAGTCTCGGCACTTCATATGACATTGAGTTTGAAATGATCCAAAAAAAACAGATGCTAAATTTTTTATTTTTATTTTTTTGCTAAAAGCTAGATGGAAACCGTTCACCTTCCAGATGAATGAGAGAAACACAAATAAATCACAGGATTTGACTCCTTTTTGCTTAAACTGCTCACAAACTTTGTGGCTTTGTGATCTTTAACAGAATGAAAAGGCCAGGACTGGGGATGTTTTCGGTCTGCAAGTTCAAAAGCACTAAAGATTGAGCAACAGCAATGTATTTCTCCCAGCAGCTCATTGCACAACCTTCAAATCATGAATCATTTCCATTTCAAAATGAAGACATCAAGCACAAAACTAGAGTTCTGACAAATCTCACAACTTTTGAAGATTCTGTGCCTCAACATTCATAAAAAAATTAAAAAAAAGTCAACCCTTCAGTAATGTTTGATCATTTTAGTCTCATCTTACAGTGCGAGCTAAAGAGGAGCGGAAAGACGAACGCAGTGCTGGAGTGTGCAGGTGGTGTTAGCCTAGCTACATTGAGGCTAACTGCCCTCCCAGGCTCCATTCATGTTATAAACAGACATGGGATGCTCTGGGGGAACTGTTTAGGCGTTAAACCAAACACACGCCGTATCTGACAAACAGTTTACTCTCCGTGTTGCATTTTTTCCACAAAACATGAGGTCTACGCCATTTTTAGTCCAAACTGATACATTCCACCGACAGGTTCCCGATATAAGTGTGAATTATATGGTACTCAAAAGGCCTAGACATTCATACAAACTGATGGAGCTGTTGGCCACACTATCATGTAAGTCATGTACTAGCTGGGTATAATTACGCATCATACGTAGGTGGGAGATTGTTGCTTGTTTGAAGGCAAGCTATGGCCGGCAGATGGATGCTTGATAAATAAATTCTCTCTAGACCGCAGTGTTTTCATGTTGCGTGCCTCACATTCCACCCCTGTTTTACAATCACTAATGTGCTTCTCACAGCTTTCTTGTTTTCCTCTAATATGACCAAAAATGACTTGTGGTCTAAGTGGCAAACTGGGTTTCAACTCTAGATGATGAATTGCAATTACTATTTTAGGCTCAAAAGAGGCTCCATGGTTAATGGGAGTATAAAACATCAAACATCTGGCGAGATCTCTGTTCCTTTAACCGATTTAAATGTGTGTCTTTCAATACTGAGATGTAAGTTAAGATTGGATAACTGGAACGTTACAAGTCAGAGGTTTGCAATAAGAGACGGAAGTGATTACCAGAAGAGGAAAAAAAGTTTGGAGTTGTACGCATGCACAAACGCACACATGACTCATCCCATCAATGAATGACTGGACTTCAGAGGATAGCATGATGCTTCAATTGACAATATGACTGGTCATAATGAAAGCTATGATCCTATCTTGTAAAATTCCTATGTAATGACTCAAAAGGAGTTCACAGTAACCATGTCAAAAAGTACAAGCAAATGCTTTTGGAGATAAAATTTGTAAACTAATTCAGTGTTCCATTAACACATTTGTATTGATTCAACTGGATATAATCAAAGTAAATCTTTCACCTTTTTTTTCCCATGAGAACGTTCATTAGATGGAATTAAACAAAGCAACTCATTTCTATACATAAAAACAACGCAGACATTAGTGAGTAATTTTTGAAATTTGCAGCTCCAGTGATGGCCTAGAAACTTGGAACAGCTCAACTACTCAGTGTTTTTGGCACATGTACCTCCCATTTCAGGCTAAACCCAGACAACACCATAAAACTGCACATGCTTAGCTGAGCAAGCCTCCCACACAAACACATCCTTCCTTATCATTCTTTGCTTTGACAGGCCCGTCAATCAATATATCTCCGATGCTGTAGGTCTGATACACATACGGTCTGCGGCTGTGCCCCATTTGTTCACCTGATTACAAAAGCAGCACGCGATGCATGCTGACTCCAAAAACAGGTGGCGCGCAGCAAACAGAGACAAAAACGAAAATAAGGGAAGAAAATCTGGACCATACACTGAACAAAATGAGTGGCATGGCCTCGTTGCAGACAGCTGAACATCCATGGTGAAACAAACTGAGTCCTCATAGGACTGTAGACTGATAGTCAAAGCAGGCATTTTGCTCAAGTTGCTTTTTTTTTTTTTTTTTTTTGTTTGGAAACAAGGATCCTAAATGTGGAACTATAAAAACAGAAATGGCAACAGAGCAAGATGCCAAAAAAGTTAGCGTGCACTTGAGGCAATGCTATCTTGAGATGCGTGGGCAGTCGAAGAGCTATGTCAGGGCAATGTCAAGCTAGTTAGGGTTTAACAGCCGGACAGGTAATGTAGAAACCAGTAGGCCAGTCAAACAGACAAACCACATGTCGTAGGCTTTCAGACTGTCTAACAGGCGTCTAATATCATGACTCAGGGATTACAAGCAAGGAATGAATAGCAGCAGGACAAAGTGCACTCACCAGAAACTCACTATATCCCACATCAAGGTGCTAAGAGAGAAACCCATGTGGCCAACAGAAAGACATGGAAAAAAAAAGGGGGGGGGGGGGGGGGGGAAGGGGAGGCATCAGAGGCGTAATTGTGTGAGTGGTTGAGTGAATAATTGAAAAGTCTTTTGTTACATAAAATGTTTGGTAACATTTATTTTTACTTTTTTTTTTTTTTTTTTTTGAACTCAGTAATGTGTTTTCCCGTGGTCTGGTTGTAAAATGTTTTCTGGAATGTGAGTGAAATGATAGCTTGTAGAAGACCTGTTGATAAGGGAGGCACTCTAATCATTTAGTACGTTATTCTTTCAACATGTTACTGCCATCATATTGACCACACCTTGCGGATGCCCATAACCTCCCCCAACCCCTCTCTCTCTCTAACCATGTGCTTATTATTTAGCAGACTGCTGCATCTGGTGCTAACACGCCTTACTTTATGACTAAGCTTCATAAGCACAGATGAAGGCGTGTAGTCACCAGGGAAGCGTCGGGAAAGGACCCACGCAGTTTATCATCCATGTTTATATGGGCAAACATAGTAAATGATAAACTGAATGACGGAGTAATGAATGAAATGCTGACTGAATGGGGGGGATAACCCATTTGATGTAACTCTGTGACATCACTAGGCTGCGCGGGAAGAAAAGATAAAAGACAAGCTCACTGTGGAAAACACACAGACATCCACTTCATTGGTACACACCCAGACTGTTGACAAGTCCAAGCAGCACAGGGGGGCCTATTGATGAAGCTTGAATCTGTTGCCTTCTAGGCACAGACATGGCTAAACGCTGCCTAATGTTATATGGTTAATGCACTGTGCACTGGCGAAGCAAGTCTCAAACACCCAATTGGCCTCGCATTGACACAGCGCACATCAGTTTAAAAAACGGACCCGTTTGCTCCGTTTGGCCCAATCCATTGATAGACCACATCAAGAGAAGCCTGGATCACCCGAACAGTGTTTGCACAGCTGCCAGGCAGCCACGCTCACTCAAACATTGGCATATATTACACAGCGCTACTGAAGTAGTGCTGACATAAACACACCAAAGCAAAAACCTGAAGCTTATGTAACCCTCTCTGTTCTGACACAAGTTGCCCGTCTACATACCGTACCAACAGGGGAAAAGTAAGTAAAGTGCTCTTAGGAGTCATTCATGTGGCATGGTCTGTATGTGGCAGCAGTGGAACAAGATACCATATAAGGCCTCTCAGCAGAAGCATCAGAGCTGCCAGTTACAACTAACTGCAGTGTTTTGATCAGATAAAAGTTGCCCTCCCCTCCAGCTCTTTCTCTGCTTCCATGCCTGCCACCCAGCAGGGCATGCTCACAAACATTCCTGTCAGTCACTGAACCCCGACCTCCCGGCCTGACGAAGCCGAGAAGGAAAGCATAGGAGGGACATATCCCTCAAGTCTAACACAGCCTCGTATCTGTGAATAATTGACAGCTCTGTTGAGTATTAAATCTATAATGGTGCTCGAATATACTAATGCTCTTCTTTCCTATCTTTGAAACGCCGGCTCACTCTGTAGAGCCAAGTTTTGTTATGGCTACATATTGCTTGCAATAATAAGCTACCACAGTCTGGGTTACAATGAAATAAGTGTGCTGTGCCAGGGACGGACTACTGTAACATCCAACAGAGGAATAGCAGCTTGGCGGAACATTAGAAGCTTTGTTTGGGTGAACCTCTGACCCTGGCGAAGTGTGAGCGCTTTTAAAGGAATTACCTCTGCTGGAGAGTGAGGACAGACCTTGGGGAGGCTGACACTAGCTGCACTTCCGTCG
The DNA here is from genome assembly GCF_963383615.2 of Lipophrys pholis. Classification (NCBI taxonomy): domain Eukaryota; kingdom Metazoa; phylum Chordata; class Actinopteri; order Blenniiformes; family Blenniidae; genus Lipophrys; species Lipophrys pholis. Next base: position 10,153,790 of record NC_137627.1, on the reverse strand, counting down.
CAAAAAAAATAACAAACAATATAGTGACGGTAGACTGGAAACCACTTCAGCCTGTTAGAGGGGTATGCACGCATGTACAGTATGTGGTTGCAGGTGTTTGGAGAAAGAAAGAAAAAGCAGCTGTCCTTCCCACAGTGCCAAAGCGCTTTCCTTGCTTGTGAGAAGCTGAGCACCCACGTCCATGTGGAGCCCTCCTTCTCATAGTAGCCATCCTGCTAATCCCGGTCCAGCAACTGGTTTTGAATGGAGCGCTTATCTCTTCCACCAAGTTGGAAAGCAAAAATCCTGGCAGAGTGCTTCCCATGCCAGAAACTCTGTTTTGTCTTATTGGGTTTAGGATCAACCTTGTGCATCGGTGATACATTTACTGTGTCGTGTAAACACAGCAATACCAAAGAGTACTCAGAACAGTTTGCGTGTTTGTATGTAGGAGAGAGGCCGAGACAAAATGTGTCTGTGTGAACTTGTGAACTGCTGCTTGGCAGCTTCAGCTTGACCTCACAGCGCCCAAGTCAGTGTAAGTAGGAGCGAGCATTGTGAAATGGTTTTGCAAGATAGTGCTACGCTTTAGCAACATGAGTGCAGCTGTCATCACATTGTACGAGTTTGTGAGATGTGCATGTATGCTCTGCAAGTACTGACAGCAGGGAGAAGGTGGTTAATGTGGTGACGCACAAGCCCCATAGTCTTAGTGGGTCAACACTAGCTATTAGTATCAAATTTCCATGATGCATTAATGGTGCTTGCATTGCTGATCTAATGAGTTCAATGCCACCTGAGGTGCAAAAGCACAGGGGATAACTGAGTATGAAAACCTGCAACATGCAAATCATCTTGGCACGCCATCGTGTGTACTGTCTCCATTTGAGAAAATGAGAAGTGAAAGTAAACTGAGGTTTAAACCCCGACATAAACATGACTCGGGGTTTGCGGCCTTCCCCGTCTGTGTCATGGACTACCCCTGGAGAAAGCCAAGTGTTCCAGGCAGAGTGAGGAGAGGCAAGCCTCAGCAGTGCAGAATCATCACCTCAGCCTGCCTCTCCTTCCCTTTGGAAAGTCAGTTCCAGCCACTAAGGAGGAGGAGGAGGAGGAGGGTGGATAAGAGAAGGAGAGAGGAGACAGTGCGGTTGGTGGAGTGATTAGGCACCACTGCCTGTCTCACATGCCGGCTGGGCAGAGAGCTTCGGCTCTCCTCAGCATGTCGCAGAGTACACAGGTCAGGGATGGGTGAGAAGAAGAGCTGGAGCGAGATTAAAGGAGGACGACTGCCATTTGTGTTACAAACCTATAGAGAGCCTGGTGGTCAGGTCAATTCACAAATGCAACTTTTAAAAAAAAAAGTGACAAACTGAATAAGAACAACTTATTAAAAAAAAAAAAAAAAAAAGGAAAACTGAAACAATTACTACAAAAGAGGCAATGCATGGGAAATTATCAAAAATGAGTATCAGAATCAATTTTTATGAACTAAACAGGTTTATTTTTATTTTTAACAATAATTAAGTAGCTTGACAATCCAATCTGCCTTGTCATAACTGCAGTGTGTACTTTTCCGCACACAACAATTTAAGGGTCAGACCTGATTCATCAAATAGTAAGACGCACACACACACACGCGCGCACGCACGCACTCACTCAAACACACAGGAGCAGCCCATTGCGTGAGTGTGAAGCCTCCGGCGTCACTGCATTTTCTCAAGTGTTGCATGTTGTCCGATATTGAGCAACCCGCCGCGTCTTGACGCGTTCAGGACGCGCTGTCCCTCGGAGCGCACCAAATTACCGGGAATTAGCGCCGTGATTAGCGTCGGTGTAAATTCGCCGGTTCCGCGTTACGAGGAAACACCGAGGAGTAACGTTAACTGTCAAACCTTTAGACAAGGAGTTGTGTTACTCACCGTCCATTTTTTCAGCCTTTATGATCGTTAACGTCGGTTTCATATCGACAGCTGCCGTCATGATCATCGGGTCAGTGGGACTTCAACACGCCGCGTCCTTCTTTTTTATTATTTTTTTTTAATTCTAACAGCTCCCAAAAAAAAAAAAAACAACCCACAAAATAAGGAAAAATCTCTTCTCTTCAGTGCGCCAGGTTACTACTACTACTGGTTCTTGTATAGATCTCCTCCCTCTCACACAATTATAAATATATCTATAGTATATATATTAAAAAAAAAAAGAGAGACACTGAGCTTCTTTTACTTCTAACTTGTGTTTCTCTCTCCCTCTCTCTCTCTCTCTCTCTCTCTCTCTCTGACACACTCCCTCTTTTCCTCGTTCTTTCTCACTCACTCACACACTCACTCACTTCTTCCTCTCTATCTTATGGGCGTTGCACTGCGAGCAGCAGGAGCGCGTCGACAGCCGAAAGGGGCGGTGTTTAGAGGCTGACCTGCCAGTTGATTCACAATTCAATTACAGTGCCCCCCCTCCCACCCCCCACCCCACTCTTTCACACACACACACACACACACACACACACACACACACACACACACACACACACACACACACACACACACACACACACACACACACACACAGTGCACGCGCACAGGCAGCCTCACACAATAGGTCTACCCCCCCCCACCCGCTTGTATCAACACTACTTCACGTCATCACATGTTCCCGCAAATGACGCGATTTTTACAGGGATGAGAAAACTCTCTGGAGACGGGAGACCTGCTGAGTAGCCTCCCATTAACGTTTAACAATATTTTAATGGTATACTATTAAAGAGAAGGTTGGTCACATGTTTTTCAGTACTGTCTGAACACTGATATTTCATTTACTGAGTTATTTTCTGAATGTAAAAAAAAAAAAAAAAAAAAAAAAAAAAGAATGTGAAAGGACCCAATGAGAGGAAGTGGTGTTACATAGCAAGAAAAGTCCCTGGTTCATGTCCAGGTTGGGGCATGGGAGTTTGCATGTTCTTCTTGTGCGTGCATGGGTTTCCTCCCATTTTTCAAAAACATACATTAAAAGGCCACTTGACGACTCTAAGTCCCCGTTTACATGACAGTGTTTTCCCGTGAAAACGCATAATGTTTTGCTGTTACAGTGGCACATTTTGAAAACGATGTCCATTTACACGGAAACGGCAAAAATTCTGAAGACAACGTGGTTAGCGTGCCAGGGTTGGTGCCGTTGATTGTTTTAGTAATGATACCACGCATACACATAATTACCATTAACCATGGCATTGGCGACGACACAGACATTCGCATGGACAGACATGTTGGATTGCTATTACAACTGACTATCAACTTTAAAACCACCAAGTCCCAGGAGAATACGGACTGGGCCGCCGTTGCTCTTATTTGTCCTGTGATGGACAGGACCTGTTCAAGATGTCCTCTGACTTCACGGATCAAGTAGGATTCATTCCATCACGCCAAGATCCCAAGACGATGGATCAGTAAAAATGTAAATTTTTACTAAAGTAAATCCTGGCAATGTTGTTAGTATATGTTCCATCTCGTGAGCTAAAGGGACGGTCTCGATGGTCTCTGTCCTATATTCAGCAGGTCCAAGCTCCCTCATAACTTGTAAGTTACCCTCATAAACACCTCAGAGTATTTCCTGCCCATCTTGTAGTGATCCATTAAAAACAGTCATGTCTATATTTGCCACATTGCTCCATTTACTTTAAGTGACAACCTGCAACTTTGAAAAATAGTTGCATCATGTCAGATATGAAAAATATTTGTATAATAAGAGAAAAGATTGAATAAAACCAGAGTTGTTAATAAAGCGATGGAAATCCAGTTTGAAGGAGGCAAACTCCCTTTTCTAACTCTCAGTTAGTGTTGGAGAGTTTTGTGCTTTCTTATCTCCAATAATCAGGGACAATGACCATGCCTTACTGGAAATCAAATCAAGAATTTGTTCTGCTGCTGAAAAAGAACAAGGAAAAGAGAAAGATTGGGCCTTTTAGTCCTGAGAAAGACTCCACTCCGTGCAAACCATTACCATTAGTGACCATCTCCCATGGCAACAGAAACACAAATAACAGGTTTTAATGCTCCTCTTCGTCTTCTTCTTCCTCAAAAAAAAAAGCATAAAAACTAAAAGCATAGTGTGGCATCAAGTAAACGCAAATGCTTTTACATTCCTTGGATACAAATGAAAAAGCATAAATGGTGATATTCATCATCCCTCTTCCATACCTCATCATGAGAAGTAAGAGTGCCACAATCTATGATGCACATCAATATGATACTCCTGCATGTATTGTGCGCATATATATGGCTAAATGGGATGATCTGGAAGGAGACTGGGGAGCCAAGGATATTGATCACACATGGATTTTTAAACCGGTGGTACTTCACCGGCTCCATTAGCAGCCTTGGATCAGGTTTCATTGGCCTGATAGGAGCCCCAGCTGGGAGGAGAGCCGGTGGGTTTTGCGGTGAGAAGAGCTGCCTTACCAGCGGGAGAAGTCGTTGGGGCGGGGGCGATGGAAAAGAACAAGGGAAAGGGGCACAGTACATCTCACTTCATCTGAGCCCGTCAGTCCGTCAGTCTCTCACTCTTTCTGACTGAACCTCTTTGTTTTCTGCTAATGAACTCCCTCGTATCTGTTCTTAAAAGGACAGCCTGGGTTCTTTGGTGCCTGAGGGCAGCCATTTAGGATTTAATGGTGTTGCTGACTAATATCTGGGCTGGCGTCACTGCAGCTCATTTCAGCTTGGGGTTTTCTTATGCCTTTACTTAAATCATTTTTTAGTTGTAGAAAGAGCCTTGCGATCGTATTTTCTTCAATAAATTTTCTAAATGCACCCTAAAATAGAGATAATAAAAACTCTATTAGTAAAACCGAGACTTTCCTCCAAATGTAAAATAAACTGTCTAAGTCTCGAAAAGCATTTCCACAGGGGCCTTGCTTCTTCAAATCCTTGATGAATGGCGAAAGAGTGAGCCAAATGCTCTTACAGAGAATTTAAAGGACAATGCATGTATGTTACACCACAAGGGATTGGTCTTTCTGTGTGCATCCATGTATGACATTAACCATTTCTTTCCTAGATTATAAGAAGTATATGCTTGACACTGTAAAGAGGTGGCAGTAGATTTAAATCAACCACAGTGACGGAACAGAGACTACTAACTGTAGGCATAATCTGAGGAAACATACAGTCCTTATCTGAGTGTGCAAAAAAGTTGTTCATAAAGCAAATGAGCAATATGAGAAGTGAAACTCAGTTACTCAGTGATGTGTCGTATTAATGTGTAGCGTCCATTGCAGTTAATGAGTGCCTTGGCTCTGAGGGTGGGGGGGGTTGACTTGTCTTGTTATGCTGGCCTTGATAGACTGTAAGTCCCTATACAAGATTAGGGCAGTTGCAGGAAGGAGGTGATTTCTAGGATGAGAGGGGTCAACTTTAATCTCACCAGTGTGCTTCGTAACCCTGCTGTTGCAAATGTCCTGAGGCGCTGGCAACCTACAAAGCTCTGCTGTTTAAAGAGTGCTTGAGATGGCCTTACTTACTTGCTGGCAGAGTTTTCAACGCAGACGATTATTGATACTGTATTGTTATTCACAGTTATGATTTTGTACTCAATTAACAGGGATTGAAGCTGATGAAATGCCCTCTGCTGCCACTGGACAAGAAAATGCCATGTCCTTGGCATTTCTGGATGTCATGGTGACCTGGAGCTCCTGTGACTGTTGATACCACAGAGCAACTGGTCTTGAAAGGGTTTGCATCGGTTTGCTCGGTTGTGTTTGAAGCCTGCTACTTTTCCCACTGTCTTACCCAACCGATATGACCTATGACTGCAAGAATTCAATTTCCGTGGAGAGGACATAAGAGAGGCAACTGTTGTTTTACTTTAGGACTAATATTACTTGGTTTCAAACCCAAGAATCTTGATATCTGTAAAGTCACACTTGCTGGTGCTATTTGTTAAGTACCAATGCCAACGTCAACTCAACTCAAGTCAAGTCCTTTATTTGTCTCAAACAACAATTATACACAGTATAGTGTGCAGTGAAATGTTTTAAGTATATGTTCTGCACCAAAACAACCGTTTTTATGGGATGGAAGAATAAGAAAAGAAAAATCTAGAAAACACATAATGAAAATAGCACACAAAATATCACACTATATGACATTAATAACAATTAATGAAAGAATGAAAAAATTAAGGCACATGAAAGATAATAGATAAATAGATAAATAAATATAAGTAGATCAGTGTTGGATAGTGCCAATAAGCAGTATATACGGGGTAATTTGCAGAAAAAGCTCCTCCTCTTTCTCTCTGTGTTTGCCTTCAGACAGCGGTATCACCGGCCTGACGGCAGCAGAGAGGACAGTCTGTCGCTGGGGTGGGTGGGCTCACTCAGAATCTTCCTGGCCTTTAACCTGCATCATTTGTTGTCAATGTCCTGCAGGCAGGGGAGGATGGTTCTGATGGTACACACCGCTGAGTGGACCACCCTCCTCAGGATCAGGAAGTTCTGTTGGGTACTGCTTCTCATCCAGGTGACGATACTCCCAGCCAAAACACTCTCAATGGCGCAGGTGTAAACGTTTCGAAGCACCTTGAGAGGGAGTTTAAAGTCTCTCAGGCGTCTGAGGTGGGTGAGACGTTGTCGAGCTTCTTCACCAGGGTGTTTATGTGACAGAACCACGTCAGGTCCTAAGTGATGTTGAGATCAGACACTTGAAACTCTACACTCTCTAAAACCTCAGTCCCGCTAATCCTGAGTGGGTGGTATGCCCTCTGCTGCTTCTTGCTTTAACCCACAATCAGCTTCTTGGTCTTCCTGACGTTCAGGAGGAGGCTGCCGTCTCTGCACCAGTCCTCCAGGTGGGTGACCTCCATCAGGTACTCCACTTTTTTCTTGGAGATCAAACCCACCACTGCTGTGTTGCCAGCAAACTTGATGATGGCGTTAGGGTCTGATGATGACACGCAGTCATAAGTGTATAGTGAGTACAGCAGAGGGCTCACCTGTTGTCTGCAGGTCAGAAAGCTGTAGACCCACCTGCACAGCGAGGAAGTGAGTCCGATGTCCTGCAGCCTAGTGACAAGTCCAGAGGGGATTGTGGTGTTGAATGCTGAACTGAAGTTCACGAACAGCATTCGCATATAATTCCCGTTTTTGGTCGATCATCCACACGAGGCGGCGTTTATGAAGCGCGAAAACTGATTTATTTTTTTTAACACGGATCCCAGAGTGGGGAAATTCTAAAACCCGGTGTGTCACGATCATCACGGTCCACAATGTCATCAAATAATCACAACAATCACGGACTACAAGCTCCGGTCGAGCTGCAGAAGCTACTGAAGCTAGCAGCAGGTGGAGCACGGCCATAGACCCATAGAACTCAGAGTTAAAGAGAAGTTTATGAACAGGGGTCTACCTCAAAATTTCTATGCGGGCCGTGTCTTCTTCTGCACTTTTTGGTGTGTTTGGTGAGTCACAGCGCCCCTCGCAGATGCCTTTATTCATCCACGACTTCGGTTGGAAAACTCACTGATGGTTTTTTTTTAGGGGACAGTGTCCTCCGTCAGTTTCCTAATAAATCCCACAACCGCTTCCATAAATGTAATCTAAACCCAGGAATAGCTCTGTGGAATTCCTGGATGGTGCAGCAAAAAGTGTGAGACTAAGTTCACAGCATCATCAACAAATTGTTTGCTTTGTATGTAAACGTCAGAGAATTCAGTATAAGATTTGAAATAGTTTTCAGGAAGGAGAGCGTTCAAAGAATTTCATGTCAAATGAGCTTGTTGATGAAATGCATGCAACTGCGATTGCTTCAGACCCCGAAAACCAACTCATATGTCATAAACAGCACATTGAAGAAAAGGTTAGGCAATTGCTTTCTCATGAAGAGAACATTCTTTGGTTTCAGTGTTTCTTTTCTTCACCCGGCAAACGCTATTTCAAGGGTTTTGACACACTCATTTGTGCCGCAGCAAAGCACCCCCACCCAAAACGGCTTTCTCTCTGCTTGCTGCTCTCTGCTGTTGGCTGTCGCTCACTGGCACATCTGTGTCTTCTGCCTGTCTATAATCCTTAGATGTAACCGTTGCACCTGCTACTTTTCACAGAGTTAACTGAGAGGTTATTCGATTTAGAGCAATCCACACAGCTGTCAAGTGATATTGGTCTTTGATGTCGGTGCCCTCGCAGCAAGTCACATGAGGTTTGGTTACTTTTGAGTATCGAGGGTTCGAAATGGTCTTTTTTTTTATTTTGATATCTTAAAGCATTAAAGCAAATGTGACAAAAATGAAAGCGTAATCATCTCGAACAACGGAGGTGACGAGACGGGTTTGGTATGCTGTGTGAAAGGGCTGAGTTTTGCATGTAATCAATCAGTCACTCATTTACAGGCAGGCACGCACGCGCACAAGCACGCGCACGCGCACGCGCACACACACACGCACACGCACACACACACACACACACACACACACACACACACACACACACACACACACACACACCAGACAGTCAAACAGTAAAACAGTAGGGTCCTTGTGGCCTCTGTCTAGCAGCGCTCTGTGGTGGATACTGTCTGAAGGTGCCACAGGCTGGGTGCACGCCTGCTGAGATCAGAGACTTCACTGGGACAGGAGTGGTGTATCCCTGTACGTCCGTGTGTGTGTGTGTGTGAGTGTGTGTGTGTGTGTGTGTATACACCGATTGTGTGCATCTCGCTCTTTTCCCTTACATTCCAAAGTCTCCTCGGAGAGCGTGGATTTGTGTGTGTAGGTGTGCACGCTCTGCTAAACTATGTGCATGTAAGTGCACTGAAAGTAGCGGGGCCTCCCTGAACAAAGGCTCAGCTCTTTTCTGAACAATTAGCTTCGCTAAAAAGGACATCTCTTCCTCCATTAGCGGCACCACGTGCCCCCCATCACTCCATTGTGCAGATAATTCAATTATCCCCACCCCCCTCTGAGTCTCTTTGCCTCCCAGATCTCCGTCTACTCGCCGTGCCCTCCCCCTCCCCCTCTCCCTCCCTTCTCTCTGTTAGCACTGTGATTGCAGTAAAAAGTGCTGCTTATCCTCACTGCTAAAGGGAAAGTATGTCATTCAGCAGTTTTAATTAGTTTCTTGACATTTAATGTTATAGAAACTATTAATGTTTCAAGGAATTGTACAGTTTCAAAAGAAACTGATTAAACCCCGGACATGTTCCTTTTTTGGGGGGGTAATTATTCAAAATTGTTGTAATTACACTGAGTAAGTCACAATTGCTCACACCAGGGTGGAGTTGGCAAAACTAAAATGACAAAAACAATAGAACTGCTGTACACTCATTCTAGTTAACAGAATGGGGATATTGCTGAGCTCACAGCTGAAACATTAAAACAATGGGAGGTCTCTCTGAGGATGCATTAAAAGCGCCACCTTTCCCGATGAGCCGTCATCTGTTGCATCATCACCCGTCACAGATTGCATGTCTTTATGAACATGCAGTTCTCCAACTAGAAATGGTTGAAAATTAGTCACAGTGCAAACCAGGAGGAACTGAGCAAACCTACACTTCCGAGAAGTAAAGCCCGAGCAGCTCTGGGAAAGGGAAGTTCAACATTTGGGCATCGGGCCGAGGCTTTAAAGCAAAGCACTTTTCAGAAGTCTTTCAAAAGCTCAGAGGAAAGAAAGGTCTTATTTTTCAAACATATTGGACAGCCAGTAGCTGGTATAGATACATTTGTTCAGGTGAAGGGTATATTTGAAATAATGTGAATCTAAATGTATCATATTGGGGAAAAAATGTAGCATTTTCCTTCAGACTTCAGTTCACTAAAGCAGATTTATGAGTTATTGGATACCAGAGTTATTAACGACACAATGTGATCAGCATTTAGATGTCTAATGGTGAAATCCACTCAAATAGCTCCAATTTCTAAAAATAAAATCCACAAATGTACAGTTGAGTGGTAACTGATTACTTCTTTCCTCTGCTTACATACTGGGAGCTCTTGCCTCAGTACTATCATAACACCACGCAGTTCAAATATAGGACCCCAGCAGTTGTGCAGCCCATTCCTCCACAGTTGTCTGTTGCTTTTCCGTGTTTCCCTTCTTGTTTTGTTTTATTGTTGGAGGGGGAAGTGTGCGTCGGCCTGATTAGCATCACTGTTTCCTTCTTTCCCATAACCCCCCAGACCCCCACAGGCTGCCTGTTTACTTTTAGAAATAAAAAATGGGCCTGCGCCCGTGAGGACGTGCCCCTCATCAGAGGCACCCCCCTCCTCCTCTTTCTCCTCCTCCTCCTCCTCCTCAAACCCACCCTCCTCCTCCCTCCACCCCCACATCTCAGATCCTCCTCCTTTCCTCTTCTCCTCCCACCGTCGCAGTCCCAGTCCTGTGACTTATCCCTTTCCTTATCCATCCTCTCGCCTCAAACTGTGTTCCGCCCACTCTCCCTTGCTTTCCACCCCGGTCCCCTCCTCTTCCAACTGTCCAGCTGTCAAATCACATCAAATAAAACACAGGCCAATGGTCCCTGAGTGCCAGATCACAGCTGTGTCTGTGTGTACTAAATGGGAGTGCATGTTTAAATGTACAGTGAACCCATGAGTGCATGGGAGTGGAAGTGCGTGCGTCTGTGTGTGCGTGTGTGCAAATGCTTTATTGAATGGAAGGATGCTGTAATACAATACACACCAGAGTGCAGGGTGTGAATTTAATGAATGAATATGCGAAGTGTGCATCACTGCAGGATGTTAGTGGAGTGTGTATGCGTTTGTGTGGTAGTTGTGGCTCGATTTCAGGGAGATCATGCAGAAATACACCCCCTTATTTTTCTGTTTTTGCCTTACTCACGCATACATATAGTCAGTTCTTGTTCACAAAAGGTCCTGTGGTGTGAGTGTTGGACATTGAAGAGTTGAGCTGGGTTAGTGTAAACATCACCATGGCATGGCTGTTGTCAGGAAGTACTGTGTGTGACATTGGGCTTTGGGCCAAACATGCGATGGTCCTTTAACATCTAACATCTCCTCCTCACATCTGCTCTGCACTCTTTCCTTCCCACACCAGCACATTGGAGTTTGCAAGCACCCAATTCATTCACAGATGAAAAAAAGAAGACATCAGCTGAAACATGCCCACTTTATAAGATGAATAAGATTTATAGTTAGAGTTCAGTCTGGTTTCTCTCACAAGTGGATTATTAGGGAAACAAGGAATTTGTTTTTACTTTTTGATTTCATGACCGCACAACGAAGCCATTTCGTTTGTATTTTGGATCTGAATTTATTAGTTAATGACTAATTGAGAATGATTTAAGATGGTTCCTGGCTGGTTGAAATAAATGATATGTAGTCTCAATATGTTTCTAGTGGGAAATAGTTGAAAAAATGTTGCGTTTATGTAGTTATTATAATTATCATTAATACCAGCTTCTACTTTTCGTAACCACAATAGTTCATATGTATGCTAATTGGTTTGAACATTTTGACTCCATTGTCAGTTCAGTTCACATGTCCTGAAACAAAATATTGGAAAAATATGGTGCAGATGTCCATTTTAGTCCTAACCTAACTGGTTATTAAATGATATTAATTTATACAGCAGTGATTTTCAAAGTGTGGGAAAATTGTTCGAGATGATTACACTTCCATAATATTTCGCCAGTGGTCTGCATATAACGTTTCTGTCAATATGAGTCGTGCATCTTTCATTTCACCGCCAGGAGAACTAGATGACACGATTGATGACAGTACGCATCCTCCAATAAAAAAAAGCCAACTGTCATTTTATCATCCATTTCTAAAAGCAAGTTGTCACATTCCTTCTGAAAGTAAAGGAATCATAGTATTTACAAATAAACAATAGTTTCATTGCTCGTCTCAGGTAAAACAATTATTCAACATTTCGGTTCAAATCATACATCATTAGGCTTTATGAAAAGTTGCAGACACACCGTGAAGAACCGAAAGGAAACTGTTTTCAGTTTGGGAGAAATGAGTCAAAAGATTGACTCAGGGTGTGCAGACTCTGTCAAAGGCTCTTCAGCTACTTCTGAGGTTTGCAGCCACTCATAAATGCTGGTAGCCCAGAAACCTCAGTAGCTCTATGTGACACCACTTACTGGGGCTAAATGACTCTAACAACATCTCCAGGTGGCTTAAACGCTGTTAAGACTTGTGTTCGGCGAGGATTTAAGAGACAGACGAGAAAAAAAGGTCAGTGCTCGGTCATTTTTTTCCACTCAGCAATGTTTATGTCAACGGTTTAACGCTGGGAGGAATGAAGAGAGGGCTCCAAAGGAGTGTGTCTCTGGCAACAAACATCAGCAAATCCCATCAAATCCTGACTCCCTCGCATGCAGCCGCTACACACACACATGCAGATACACACTTAGCCCCTCCACCTCTCCAGAGACTGAGCCAGAGGCTTGGGAAAAAGATGGCCGCCCTTTGGCCTCGTCTTGCTCCCTGCGTCCAGCTCAGGGAGGTGACGGAAGAAAGCCTGTGCCCCCCAGCACCCCTACCCTGCTCCTGTGGCGTGTGTCCCAGTACACCAGCATCAATCACTTTAGAGGACTACAAGAGGCCGAAGTTAAACACGGGCAAATGTAGCGGAAGGAATGTTCCAGTTTAAAATAAAACTCATCTTTAGAACAATAAAAACACACACACACACACACACCCACACACACACACACACACACACACACACACACACACACACACACACACACACACACACACACACACACACACACACACACACACACACACACACACACACGCACACACACACACACACACAAAAACAATGAAAGAGAGGACTGGAAGCGAGAGCATATGCAGCTCATTTGATTGTCACTTGCAAGAGAGTGGGAGAGGGAGGGAAATGGTGCGGGGGCGGCTGCGGGGTATCTGGTAAAGGCATTGCCCTCAGGGTCAGCATCACCAGCTTCACTTATGTTGCAGGCACAAAGCAACAGCCAAGTTGAGACTGAGTAAGTATATAAGTGTGCGTGTGCATGTGTGTGCGTGTGGGGGTGTGCCTACATGTGCATTACTTATGTTATGGGAACTGGGATCTGTTTAAAAGCATTCCCCGTGGTGGACTCAGCACTATTATGGAGAACATATCCATGTTCATGGTGTAGCATGGTTTTAGGTATTGAGCCGAGCCAACTTTTGGAAAAGACGGACGAAAAGATTTGCGGACGGTTTGCTCAACACCATCTAAAACATGTGTATAATGGGTATCACCACTTGTCACCGTCTAATTTTGCCAAAATTCCTCTTTTTTCACCAATATACAATGAATTATCGGCTCGAGTACACAACTCGCAACTGACCTCCGGTTTAGTATTACGCCCAGTAGCGAGCAACGTGATTGGTCAAATGATACCATGTGGTCTATATGTTTTGAAAGGCGGCCTCTGATTGGTTCATAATTCTCTGACTCATCCCGATGTGTTCAAATGCTGGGGCTGAAGGGAGGAATTTGAACAAATTTTCTTTCCAATATGCTGAGAAATTATATCTGCAGAATCCACACAGGTGGGACTAATTCTATGGACCTCGGATTGATCAAATTTTTCTTTTCCAAAATGTTGACACGTTTGGATAACTGCACACCACTCAGGCTTTTCATTGAAGAATATAATGTTCTTTGCAGTGAAAATGCTGCTTTTGATATATAAGTATTGACAATCATGCTTGTTCCACCACCAATGTATGTGTGACTGTGACGTTCTGAGGCCTTGGGACCTCGCTATAGGTGGCTTGCAGATAACAAATAAGCATCTAATATTCAATTAAAAACTAATACGAGGATAATATAAACTATTTCAGAGTTCAGAGTCTACAGGTGCTCAGTTTAAGGGTGCAGATAGAAGCAATGCGCCAACTACACGGGGCATAAACAAATACGTGTAGTGAAGTTTGGAGTGACGTGAGTCAGGTAACGGTACAGGTGCAGATACAGGCGAAAACCATCACCATTGAAAAGAAGCTATTGCCTTAAAAGAAAAAAAGACACGGTTTTAACAAAGCAAGAACATATATAGGATGCATCAGCAAAAATGTCAAGGAGAAAAGGATATATATTACTGGTAAGAAGCAAAATCTACATGTCATGAATGCAAGTTGATGGGGTGTCCTCTGAAGTGTGAAAACAAAAGACACTTTCACACAAGCTCTTCACCCAAAGGAGCAGTGTACGGGGAGGCAAATGGATTGGACATTTGCACTCCAACTCATTCTGCAAACACTGTCAGTAGTTCATAAGAAGTAGAAGAAAAACTATTTGTGAGGATGTGTGTGAATGTGTGGTAAAATTGGGGGGTTGGGGGTAGAAGTGTTTGTCTAGATTAGCAGACATGAATGCAACCATGTGAATGATTGCCCATTTAAAATTCCATAAAACACAAAGTCCTTTGTTTCCTCTGTCGTGTTTTTTCACTCTGAACTATTAACTGGTGCAGCTTGTACAGTGTGAGGAAAAACTAAGGGAAATTGTGTGTCGTTTTATACTCACAAAGTTTTTAGCAAGCAGGAATTGGTTATAAATACATAAATTAAGGATGTTTTTATTTTTTTTTGAAACAACAAACTAATTGAGTATGATTTTATTTATTCCTTAAGACTGAATATGTAACAGCATGTTTGAGATCAGAGTGGGAGCTTACCTGTAGGACAGACGTCGTGTCCATCAGGCACCTCCTGCAGGGGTATATCATGGGGGTAAAGAGGCTGCGATGGATAGAACTGCTGCTGAGGGTGAATCACGCCTGGGAGCTGAGCCTGAGGGCCCACTGCCACTCCTCCACTTTGTCTCTGGAAACAAACAACACATCGTATGGGCGATGATTGTAGAGCATAGTGGCTTGGATTAAATGGGCATATTGGACACAGCCGATTTTCTCATGTACCCACACAAACAAAAGGACTAACAATTTCAGGAAAATAGTTTAAAGGGGCTTCAACAACTGACTGATTAAGTGTGAATTTAGTTATGTTGGAGGTGCAGCTCAAGTATCAAGGTTATAGAAGAATGTTAAAATGAGTAAAATAGATGCAAATGGAGTTGAATCAATTGGTTTTAAGAACAAGAGCAGCTTTCACAGGACAGTACTGCTGAACCGTTCCAAAAGTGAGATTGTTGCTGTTTAACCAATGAAAAACATTTGTTTACCACCCCGAGGATGTAATAAAGCTGAGAAGAGCCCAGTGGCACTGGCCGACAGTGTAACCTTGGCTTTTCAAAACAGTTTTTTCCTTGTTTTCATGCGGCGATAACCCTTGTGGCTAAATTTGACTCATTCAGTTTATCTGTGCCCTGTTGTTTTATCCTGCTTATCACACAAATGGTCACGTAAGAGGCCACACTATGGGGGTAGGGGAGACTGAAGTCAGCACTTGACAGTGGAGCCAGAAGAGATATGAAATTCTGTGTAGATAGACGACAGCGGGAAGGGGGGCGGGGGGGGTAACCACTTGGCCATATTTAGCTAATCAAATCCACTATTTAACCGCAAACAAAAGCTCCGTTCACAGGAATGCACAAAGCTATTCATACTGTGTCCTTACCTAAACTCTGTAAAATGCAGAATAACTGTCGCTTTTATAGAACATTTTCAAAGTAAAGGAAGGTCTGACAACACTCTCCTGCAGTGTGACACCCATACATTTTGACTGTCTAAACACAGTTCATACTCTCGGAGCACATGCCTTTTCTCACACTGAACTGGGGTTTTCAGCTCAATGCTGCACCGATTTTGTAACAGAGGGTTTTGCATTAATTGTTGTAATTAATTTGCCTTCATTGCAATAGCAACTTACTCACAGTCATGGTTTTACATCAGGGTCTACTACATGGTTTTCATTATATCACTTTTATTTGAAAAATTCATACCCCAAACTATGTTTTATTAGGAATTGTAGATTTACAACCTGTCCTTTTTTCTTGGGACGGTTGGAATATCATGAAGCACATCAGGAGGAGGAGGATAAGAAAAAAAAAAGATACGCGAGCAGTCTCCGCAGCTGTCAGGGATGATAGAGTAACTCAGCATTGAGTAAGAGTCTGTCTCCGACCATTATCAAGCTGCTGTAAAGCACTGATCCCTGCATTGCTCAGATAGAAACCGAGCAGATCTCTTACCCTCCTTCTGCTGAAGACAAAGATCAAAACCTGAGCCTGCTCAACAAGAAACAAGAAACCGAGCATTAAATTCCCTTCATGACAAATGTAAATTATACTTCACTGTAAAAGTGAAGTTCAACTACCAAAGAATTAATACATCCAGGAGTCTAGGTTAACCGTAAGGATACAACCTACTTTTTTTCCCTCGTGTTAACAGCACAAATCACTCAAGATCAGGCATCCTTTGTTAAATTCTGATTGCGACTTGTTTCCTGTATTCATTTTTGAATTATGTCGACACAGTAGTTGATTAAAATGAGCTTATCCAAAGGCAACATAATGTCGATATAAGGCCACAGCCACTTTCATACAAAAGCTTAAGGTTAGGCTTAACAAGCTTTTACCACAGGATACATGCATTGCATACAATGCAGGATGCATTTGAGTAAATTTGATTTTGAAGTAGCAAATGTAGCCGTCAAATGGCTTTAGTCTTTCCGTTGTTTTGTTCGTAACTATCTGTAAGATCTGAAAAAAAGTGAAACCCTGTAAAAGTCGAACACGATCTTAACATTTTCACATAAACAAGGAATAACTCAAATAAAACTGTTTGCTCCCTTCTTGAATTTACTGCAATCACATGGATAAATTACAGGAAATACAAAGAAGCAAATACAAATTTTAGGCGCCAACACATCATCTAAGAAATAGCATTCCTCTTGAACTTTACGCTAACTAGTGAACTTTCCTTTCAAAAAGTTTCTCTGACTGTATCACTCTACAAGTAAAATTTAAACTTACTACATTTCACATTCTGCCAGAGAGAAAGTGAAAGCCGCACCGGCAGACCTTCACGTGTTATATGTCATTCGTCATGTGCGTTACTGACAGCCCGGCAGCGAGAGTGACTGCCAATCTGATAAGCAGCCCCCTGTTCAAGCACAGCAGCATTTATCAGTAGCCATCCAGCTTTATGGATGGGTAACGTGACCAGAGGATCTGGGAGGCCGGTTCACAAGGTTTTTTTTTTTTTTTTTTGGGAGGGAGGTTTACACGTAGCGCTGCAGTTTCCTATCAAACCAGACAGAAACGGGGGAAGTTAGATAGGCAGGGAAGGAGCCACATGGATGAGTTATGGATTAGACAGATGGACTGTCAGAGATAACAAGGCTTGATAACATCGACATCACAACATTATGTGATCAGTTTAAGTATAAAACATCTTGAAATGCAGATATCAGTCACTTTGGAGGACATATTTCAGCCAGGGCTTTGTACACAGAATGAAACAGAAAGAATCATCTCAGAACAACAAACATGGTCAAGTCCTCAACATTTCTGAATCTCAAGAGTTTGTGCAGCCATTGCAGTTCCTTTTCCCAGGTAGTTTGATAGCAGCGAGGCTCACGCACTTCACATGGCCTTATGACCTTTGACTCCACTGTTAAGACTTTATAGCGGTGGAACCTGCCTCTCACTCTCTTCACTTTTTTGTTGAGTATTATCTGCCCTTTCTCCTTTTCCACTCATACCACAATTGTGTTGTGTTACGTCTGTTTGTCTTGTATAAGTATGTGAGTTGTTCATATGCCTGCACTGCTTTTCTCATTGTCTTCATCCTGACTTGTTCAGACAGACAGACAGACAGACAGACAGACAGACAGACAGACAGACAGACAGATAGATAGATAGATAGATAGATAGATAGATAGATAGATAGATAGATAGATAGATAGATAGATAGATAGATCCTAAAAATATATTTATATATACATACTTCATACAGTGCACATACTTCATACACTGCACAATCTGCTTCATCTTTAATAAACCTTATCAGTAGTCAGCTACCGCTCAGTGAATATGACAGAAGACAGACATCATCCTCTTAAACATGACTACAGACGTAAGTGACGTTGTCCATAAAGACATTAAGAGTCAGGAAGCCCAAATACGTACCACATAATGAGCAGCTCGTCAATATTCATCATAGAAAAATAGGATACAAAACACAGATAGCCTTGGGGTGTCAGTGCATAATGGTAAAAAGATAGAATGTGAATAAAGAAAGACTCAAAAACACTTTTTCTTTCATTCAGTGATAATCCATTCTCTGTCCCTCTGCTAAACTCGAATGGCTTGACTTGAAGATTAAGGAGAATGAGCGAGCATGCATAAACGTTAGTGTGTTTATCATACCATATTGTGTCCTCACATTTTAAGCTCCAAATTTCCTCTATTGATTTGGAGTCCATTGCTTGTTAAGACTTTAATCTTCAACCACTTAACCCTCATTGACCTGGATGCCATTAACTGTGTGGTTAAAGATATTACATACCATGTTACCGTATACTGTGTTTAGCAATATGGAAAATCAACCACAAGTCACTGTTTTCAAGAAAATGTGCAGTGTTCATAGATAGCCAGCAGGTGTAATTTGTGGCATCTGCCCATTTCTGCGGCAACAAAATGCAAACACCTGCCACAGGCAAGTCTTGAACTGTGATGAGATCTCTTCAGTTGATATCAGGCACCGTACTTCATCCAGTGTTCACTACATTGTGCATATGAAATTTATGTGCTATACAGTATACTAAAAAAATACCACAAAAAGTCATCCTCATTTCACGGACATTAACTTCCGCCATTAAACCCACAATGCATTTCGTCATATTTGGATGTGAAATTTACAGTCATACATAAAATCATTACAATCCACAGATACCTAAAATGTAATACTGGCATATGATTTAACTACATTTTATAGTGGAGTGGGTGACACATGAGAGAAAAAGGCATAGCTTTTGTCCTACCTGCCTTTGTGCTATGACTTGGTTCTTTGACAATGTTATTGCTTATCAAAATCAAAATAAATCTAAAAGGTTGATTGCATGTAATTCCTAACCCAAAACACTATTCTGCTGAAAGGTGATATAGATTTTTTTTTAAAAAGTCAAAGGCTCATTTCTCTGAAATTCTCTAAATGACATTTGAACTGAGGTTACATCTTTTATTCCTGCAAGGCTGGTATAGAATCTCAGATTTTTTTTTCTCAACTAGTCCCTGTATGTTGTCTTTGTGGAGCATATAAGAACATTTCTGTATATAATTAGCAAACATAGAAAAGGGATGAGCACACCAGATCCTCTGCTTTGTGCAGATAACTCATGTAAATTCAAAAGAATAGAGCGAGTGAGGTGACACCAGTTCACCTTTTGACCAGACTGCCCCGGTATACAGTAGTCTCAATTTCAAAGGCAAGCCCCGCCACCTGAGCCAATTAGGACCCAGGGAGCTGTATCCTTCCATGTTTTTTATCAGACCGGGGTGGGGTTGCCATTTGCATGTAACCTCAGTCTATTACCCTAATGTGCTGGTGGTCTGCATACAAATGGAGGCATTTATTTTGCCGCTCCTTGGCCTTCACCCTTCAAATGCTCACCTGACAGGAATCCCAATGTTCCCCGCTACCACCGTCTCCGACTCTGTATTCAGCGCTCTCATTTGGAACGCGTTAAGAGCCTCAGTGTTCTCGCAAACACACCGCTGCAAAGCAACAGCCGGGTGGCTCATCGGAGGAAAGGTGTCAGTTGGTGGGGATTGTCAGACACCAGTTTGATTGGTTAGTAGCCAGGCTGGAGGCCTACAGGTCTCATTATTTATGGGACCACTTTCTAAAGAGAAGTACACGATGCAGGGTGGTTGTGCAACCCAGTGGAGCTTATATAAGAAGGATTTCATTGAGTCGCAGAAAATCATCTTGTACAACTGCTCTGTTTCTCAACTTCTGAGGAAATCGTGAAGAACACCATGTGCAGATAGACATTATCAGCGCAACTCTGGCAGACTGAAATAAAGATGTTCAGGACGAGTGCAACCCTTTAAGGTGATGGAAACTAGAGTTGAAACAACATGTTGTAAGATCACTACTGCTACAGTCCTGTGGTAATTCCTCTGCTGCCATACGTCTGGGCAACTAACACACACACACACACACACACACACACACACACACACACACACACACACACATTCCGTCACACCCCTGATCTGCTGTGTGGTAGGTAGGTCGCTGAGGCAGCTTTAACAGATAATTTACGAGGGAGGTCTTACCATTGCGCCCAGACGGTCACAGGGGTGAAGGGCTGGGTAGGTAGAAACTGGATCCATGTAGTAACTCATCACGGATGGCGTGGACAGGAGAAGCAAGGCCTGCTGAAGGGATCAACGTGCGCAAACAGCCGAAGCAGGGTGGAGCAACCTATCTATCACACGCTGTTTACACTCTGTGTGTGCAACTGTGCGTGCGTGCGCGAGTGTGTGTGTGTGTGTGTGTGTGTGTGTGTGTGTGTGTGTGTGTGTGTGTGTGTGTGTGTGTGTGTGTGTGTGTGTGTGTGTGTGTGTGTGTGTGTGTGTGTGTGTGGAAGAGAGGAAAAGATTAGACATGGAAGGGGGTAAAACAGAGAAGGGAAGAAAAAAGAGAAATGTGAGCTGGGTTTCAATAACCTGCAACATTAGCCCCTCTGTGGCATTACCGGGGCAAGATCATGTCATCACATCAAACATTGCACTGATTTATATCATGAGGGATTTTTTTCCCCCCTCTTACAACATCCATTTAAGTTGCACATTTTGGTGAATTAAATCAAACGATTTCATATAAAATTAAGGAAATGCCTCCAAGCTGAAGGCTTGTCAGCCAAACATTTCTATCGCAGCGCTCTCCCTCGCCATTACATTTAACCCTCCTCTTTTCATCTGCCTCACTTCTCCCTCCTTCTCTTTTCCTTCCTTCCCTTCCACCTCCACCTCCCATCTCTCACCCCCTGCACATTTTTGCTTATCACTTAACATTGTTTACTTGGAGCAGCATCAACAAAAGAGACTAAAAACTGAGCTGGGGGTTTACATTAGAGGGGGAGCTGGGGTGTATATGGGCAGTGGCATGTGTCATACTTGCCCCATCCTCCTCATATTCATTCATATGTTAAGCAATTGGCATATCTAGTTGGTAGCAGCTGCTGACAGACTGCAGCTGGAAGACGTGCCAGTGCTCAATGCTTGCAGATGTTCTGCTCAAAAAACATTCAGATGGTTTTGTTTCATGCAAAAAAGTACTCACACCGAGAATGAATAGAGCTCAAATCAGTCTTGTCATTCAAACACATGCTCTACCTTTCCCTAAATCTTAAATTCTTTCACTTAAACGTCACTAATTTGGTTGTTAAAAATACATTTAAAAAAAAAAAAAGGTCCGAGGTAATGCATTTATAGCTGCAATGCCTAACATTGGCACAGAAATAAGTTTATATTTTGAGGTGAGTTTCAAGTCTATAACTTGAATGAAATTAACATAACTGACGCTATATAAAAAGAAAAAAAATAATGCCTAAAGGAAATTGTGCGCATTAAAATAAGCAGAGGTGAAACGAGTGATAAGGAGCGCGTCTCTATAATAAAAAAAAAAAAAAAAAAAAAAAAAAAGTGCGCTCCACGCTCTGAGAATTCCTGACGAAAAAAAAAAAAAAAAAAAAAAAGGAAACTTTGAATCAAACGTTTTCCACCTTTTGCGCATCAGACGAGTGCCGATCACCTAGAGCAAATCAGTTCTTCTTGTTCCTACTCTGGGTTTAAAGTTATTTCTGAAAGAGAAACTTGGCACTTACCGTCCGTGGTGAGAGAAGTTTGCAGGAAAGTGGAAGCGCTGGACAGCTGAGTGTGACAGCTCAGCGGTGAACTGCAGAGATGCTGTCTACCTGCTCGGAGGAGCGAGTCCCACGGAGGAAGGAATATTATGCACACTTTTAGTCCCTCCCTCAAATCGCACGGTGATCCTCTCCAAATCCCATTTTTCCCCCCCTGCATACATTCTCTGGACTGCACATGCAGCTGAGGTTCACAGGTAGATTAATAACCTGTAGAGAGTATATCCAACTTCCTTACCATTTTCCCACTATGTCCATGGCAGTCATATTCCAAAATCCTCTGAGTTCTGAACGTTCATTCCCAATATATATATTTTTTTTGTTTAGTTTTTTTTTTGCATTTCTTGGCCTCTTTGGGGTTTTAGAAGAAAACTAAACTTTGTAAAGATGAATATGTTTAATGCAAAATACAAGAAAAACTTTTGAACATGATTTTTCACACAGAATGTTTATGCAGCAGTATGTGGTGTCATATGGACACACATTGCATGTGAACATGCCTATACATGTGTATGTATTGTGCCAAAAATTTTCACATGCACATTTACACAATTTACCAAAACATGTTATGATGTAAATGTTTTACCTGAATCAAATCAACCAAAAAAACTGGACTTGAAATAAGCAAACAAACAAACAAACAAACAGCCACTGGCAGAATTTTAAAGCGGGGGGGGGGGACTGCTGATAAATGGCAGGAAAGCATCACACCACGCCCAATCTTCCAGTGACAGTTTGTGAGAAGTTTGTTTAAAACATGGATCCCACATTTCTTCAACTCAAATCCCGATGTTTGATATTCTTCCACGTGTCTCCTCCAGGTAATCGCTTGTACTGTGACGCATGGAAAGTATCTGAAAAGCGAAATAAAGGTACTGTCAAAGGAGTTTTTCTCGGGTCTTACAAGAATGCACCTGGGAGGGATCTGCCGCTGCATATTTATTTACTGTACATGGCTGACTGTCATATCTCCTTCAGCGTCTAAACCCCGAGCAGCAGCCAATGCATGTGGGACACTGATTAAAGCTGTGACAGAAACGTTGACCACTCTTCTGCGAAATGAGAAGTTGTCCCCCTCCGACCCCCACCACCACCACCACCACCACCACCACCAACAGTACAAAGAAAGACCCTCCATCCATTTGCTCTGATGGAGGTTTCTGATAAACAGGTAAGAGCACAGAGGTTTATCTATCTGCCTATTTATCGCTTTATTTGTTTATTTATTTCCACGCTGCACGCTCATGAGCTCCAAACAACATATGACATCATATCTCTCTCTCTCTCTCTCTCTCCGATCTTTCCCCACTCTATCAGTCTAACAGTCAACACTTGCGAGTCATCTGAAACACCTTGTGGCTCCGTGATAATTCCCTGACCCTGGCTCAGCATTTGTTTGAATTAGAAAGTGCACGGTTCAAACCTCCTGACAGCCACTGCGCTTACCAGTAAATCTTTGAGTCTGGGGTAAAGAGGTGTGTGAGCATGTGTGTGCGTGAGTGGGGGGGGGGGAGGCAGGGGTGGGGGGAGGGGGGTCAAGTCCAAGGTGAGAGGCGTGAAGAAGTACCATAAGGGGCTCAGTGGCAGGCAGCCTGCATTTTCTCAAGACCTCATCTGAATCCCTCTGCGTTATGTGGGCCTCAGCAGCCCCTCGGGCCCCCAGGGGACACAGATGGGCAACACGTCGAGGGCAAAAGGCGAGGGTATGACTTATTGCCATGTGGAGAGAAAAGCACGGGACGCGCCCCTGTGATGAGACCAAATTGAATAAAAGCCAGGATGAATGCGATCCAGATCTTCGGCCGATGCCCCGGCAATGCTGTTTCAATTAGCCGGCTCACCAGTTCAAAGGCGAGGCCCTCGATACACTTCTGCTCCGCATGAAGCTACTATCATCACGTTGCCCCTCGCCTTTCACCTCCCCAATACAACGGTGCCATCTTTTTCCGTTCAGAGCCCCTGTCCGTCGGTCTGGCGGCCGCGCTCATGTTTTACATTAAACAGATAGTGAACGCCTTGCTGTCTCAGCCTGTAAAAGCCATCAGTCAGAAGGCCTGCAGGGGTTTTACAGCCTTCACTAATACCCTCTCAGTAACAGCTACTCTTGCATATACATAAACTCTGAAATAGACTTACATTAGGTCATTTTGGTCTGAAGATTAAAAGAAAAAAAAAAAAAGGGAGCTCAAATTGAGGCACAGATTAATTACCCTTCGCGATTTAATTTTCTCCTATCTGACAGCCACATTCCTCACCTTAAAACAGGGAAAATCTTGACCATAAACCCTGAAAGAGATTATTTGTGACGGGGGTCATTCTCCACCTTAAGAGATACAGTAACAAGAGTCATGTAGGGGTCATATTTTTACAGTAAACATCTGTGTAGAGGTCACAGTCCTACTATGCAGCGTCAGATTCAACCCAAAATTTTTAAAAACACACACATAAATTCACTCATAACTTGAACCTAAACTTAACCAGGTCCAGCAGGATTCCTCAAACTTTAAGTTCCAGCTGAGACTTTCTTCTCAGCCACAATATATGGAACTGTTTCTTGACTCTTTTGTTGCCTTGATGAATTTCAGTCCTTGCTTTATTTAGATCAGCGGACCAAACCGTACGGCTGTCTGTCCTCCACCGGTACCCTACATCTTGTTGAGCGGCTCCAGACTGCGAATACTTTCGTCTCATTTTCTCAATTTGGATCTTCCAAAGATAGCGCTGACAGGTGATATTAATGGTCTTTTATTAGCATCGTCCTGATTGCCACAGAGTTTTGGAAGCAGGAGATAAAGGGAAAGAGCGCAAGAGAGGAGGAGGAAGAAAAGACAGAGAGAAAGAGAGAATATGGAAGTCCTCCACCCACCGCTTCTCACAGGAGATCGCCTCACTCTTTGATAGCCTGCCCGAATCTGTTCCCCCCCCATACAAACTGCCCTGCAGATGTTGTTGCTGTATGCTGACTACAAAGAAGGAGCCCTTTATGAGAAGAACATCTATTTTGGGCCTCAGTGTTTCCGCGCCGTGGTGCTCAGTGAGAGGAGTAAAGGCCCAATCTTTCTGCTGCTGAAAACTCTGTTTTATTCCCTGCCCGTGATATTTTTAGATAAAAGCGCAGTTCTAATGACTAAAGTGAGGATGTAATATTTTATGACAGTATCAATATGCCATCACCGCGGTGGGCTTGAGCCTCAAACCGTCCGCGTTGCTATTGGCATAGGCAGAGAGAAAAGAAGCGGGGAAATGGGGCAGTAACCTCAATGAAATTGGGAACACGGAGAAGTCTTTGTATCGGGCCTGACTGTGTTCATTTAGAAGTAGTTGTGGTTTGAGACTCTCACTCTAAACCACAGAACCGTGACTTTGTTGCAGTGTTGACTGTGAGGCAAAGGTCTTGGGGGCAATATTAGCTCTTGATATTATTTTTAATTAAAGCACCAATCCTTCAGCCAAGTTGTCCAAACAGTTCTAAATGGGCTCTGTAAATCAGACAAACATCCTCGATATTTGATGGGCTGAGAGTGCGCGCTACAGCCTCCAGATGGTTTGTGTTTCTCAAGCGTTTCACGAGGGATGGTACAGGACAGCGATCTTCTGTTCGAGTGTGCCTCTTGACAGAGCGAGTTCCTCCAAATCACATGCTGTGTCGTTGGACTTCTGCCTAGGTCGCTCTCTTTCTTTCCTCTTCTCTGCTCCCTCTCTTCGGGTTTATCTGTAGGTTATGTATGTGCACGTTTTTTTTGTTTGTTTTGTTTTTGCTTATGGGAGTCAATATAGACTTTAAATCATTTAAATCACGCACAAGTGACGCTACATGGTGAAGTGGATACGTTTAGGAATCTCCAACAAAACAATGCAGGACAGCGAGCAGTGACAGAACATGGATTTGCGTGGAATTCATGTCACACTTCAAAGATTTTCTGAGCTCAAACTGTCTTTAATAACTGTAAATGTAGATACTTGGAAGAAGGCACTGATGTTTCACCCTCACACTGAACTTTTGGAAAGAAAAAACAAAACAACTGACAGTGTAGTTGGATGAGAGGAAAAAGCAGTCAGGGAATGGAGGGAGAGAACTAGATGCTAAGTCCAGCTTGCCCCGGTTGATAAGCGTATGGCCTGGCGCCAGAATACCCCCCCCTAAAAAATACACACACACACACATGCAGACACCACACCCAGTTGTGAGCATGACCCCCCCCCCCACACACACACACACTTTTCCCTCCCTTTTTCTCCCACCATCGCACAAACACACATCACCACCACTCCAGTGGCGTCTCCAGCTCGCTATTCCTCTTCATTAGTGTCCCAGAGCAAGATGCTTGTCATGTAATTAGCAGAGGAGGTTTTTCTGAATGCCTGTGTAACACACACGCTCATTAGAGAAGTGAGAGAAGGCTGGGCGAGAGAGGAGAGGTGGGGAGGCAGGCCTGGGAGGCACGTAGAGGGAGAGCAATCAGGGAGACAGATGGGGAGAGGGGAAAGACTGAGGGACAGAATAAGACCATGGGAGCGGGGAAAAAGTGTTTAGTGCTGCAAGAACAGCAGAAACTTGCGTGTGGAGGGGCGAGATTTCTGACTTGAATACGGCAAAGTAGGGGAGAGTCAGTTGGTTGGTCAGGCCGGGCAAAATTTTAATGACTTACCTCAGTCAACTGGTATTCTCATTAATAGTCCTACGTACTGCAAAAAGCACTGAAGCCTACCCTTATTTAAGGCAACGCTGATGCATTCAAATGTCTGTGGGGAAAAAATGGGAAAAACTTTGGGAAACACTACACTTGTGAGGTGGCCTACCCCGTGAGGCTCAGACGTTTGGATGAGTTAGATACCCAGATGTGATTGTTTCAGTTACAGTAACAGTCGAGGAAGTGCATTACGTCAAATGGGAAGACCATACAAAGGTAGGGAAGTGTGATCCTGCCAATCCGTGTTTACTTCCGTGCTACTGCTATTACTACAGAGAACAGAGAAGGATCACACAAATATATTTAGAACAGGCAGGTGGACTGTTGCAGGCACAAAGTACTGAATGGGCGTGTGAATGGCACCGTGTGGCGTCAAAATGTGTCTTCATTCACAGAACTAACCCATCAATTCACCCACTCCACTTTATCAAGGTGAATCTATCTATATGTGAGTAAAGAGTCAGCCCGGGTGCCTTTTCGGTCACTTTCCATGAGACAGGAGCATCATTAGCTCAACTACCTCGCCGTCGTGTTCACACTGATAAAAACATCAGTGCCACTGGTACTGCTGTCGGCTTCACTCAGTTCACTCAGCCCGTGATGAGGTGTGGCTCAGGCTGCAGAGGAGGGCTTATCAGGGTGATGAGAGGGAAGAAGGAGCTGCTTGTCAGTGGCTGCTTTTCAATGGAGTCTGTGTTGTGTCTTCAATCTGCTCTGCTTCCCTCTCGGATACACTTCACCTTCATTCCCAAGCCAACAGATTATTATCAATAAGTAGTTGAAAAGACACTTGTGTGCATTTTTCTGGGGGTGGAATAAGTTTGAAGTCTGCTGGTTTGAATAACTTGGAGACATTTGGAGGAACCTTCTTGCAAACACTAAGGTTTTTCTAACATTATAAGCAGCTGTGTCCTTTACACAAATGTTATACCGATGCACCTTCTTGGGGAGGATGTTGTGACGTAGTGTAAACCAGTGGTTCATACACAGACCCCCTTTTCAAATGGCCAATGTATTCCAGTAAATTCCAAATGCAGGTGTACACACCCACTCTGACACGCGCACGCACACGTACCTGAGGTTGGGAACCACAGATATAAACTGTACACAGAGCCAATTTTCTTCAAGTAATTCTCAATTCATCACATTTTTCATCAGGTTTACACAATCGATTAAACATGCACTGAAGTGTGGTCTGTGAGAAACTACTGTGGTTAAAAATATAACTGACCAATATAAAAGTGGGCAGAAGCACAAAACTTTCCATGTGTTTCCCATCTCTCACGTCTCCACCGAACAAAACCAAACACAGATTGGAGAGATTGTTTAACTTGCCTGTATTGCTGGAGTCTGGTCAAGATCACTCACTTAATGTTACAAATACAGATTACATAAACAACCAACAGGCACTTTACGTTTGTGGGTATTTGAGGAAGGATGTATAATAATAATAATAATAATAATAATAATAATAATAATAATAATAATAATAATAATAATAATAATAATAATAATAATAATAATAATGATAATAATTCTTATTGTATGACTATAGATGTGTGAATGCCTTTATTCATTTCAACTTGCAGGAATGCAGAAAATAGGTGAATTCACTTCAGATCACCAAATGAGTATTTGGAGAACCAGAAAAGGTTGACAGAAGGAAAATAAAGACAGACTTTTTTTTTGAGATCTTGATTGGGGTTTTCTCTCTTCCACTTTCACTCTCTTACTCCCACATGCCTGGTCGCTCTCTTTCTCTCTTCTGCAGCTCATCTCTCCTCACAGTGCTGTCTGGTAGGTTACATCTTCTTTGTTTCTTTCCACCTTCTCACGCACAGTCTCAAGCTCTGAGTCCAACTCCCCACTGCTGGCCGCCACCACCACCACCACCACCACCAGCCCACTCACCCACCCACACCTCACTCACCCTCACTCCCACTCCCAGCGCTGAGTGTGCAGAAAAGAGGGTTATTTTTAGAGCTCTGTTGATGGTTTAAGGATGTTAAGTCCACATTGTGAGCTGGATTTTCAGCAAGGAAACAGACTGTTTCTAGTTTTGCCCCTCACTTCCATTCATTTCCTATTCTGTATCCTCTCATCCCTTCTGAGAAACCCCTTCTCTTTGCGCAGCAGCCCTTTACACTTTCTCTTCCCTCCCACCAGCCGGCCCCACTCTCTTAAAACAAACTGATTGTCAACACGACGCTACCACCATGCTCTCACCTCCCTCCTCACACCTACACAATTCTCTCGTTTTCTCATTCTCTAGTTCTCGTCTTTGGTTGTGCTCTTCCTAGCAGTGAGCTTTTTCTTTTCTTTTTTTTTTTGCTGTTGTTGGGTCTTCTTCCTCTTCATGCAATCTGGGCCTGTCATCTCTCAAACTGTTCAGCCTCTCTGCAGCCTGCCGTCAAATGGAAAAGGATTTTAGTATGAATTGTTGAACTCTGTGTTCTCCTATGTACTGACTTTGTCAAGTTGAAGAGAAGTTTAACTCAAACTATAAACCAGATCCAGGAATCCACCTGAGCTGACCACACAGGGTCAGGGTAGTTTGGGAAACAATTGGCTTGTTTACCTTCAGGAGCTGACGTGAAGTGTGAAAGTTAACTGAACACAAACACAAATTCACAGGTTTGTGATTTGAAAAAGTTTTTCAAGCATGATCTTACTCATTGAAGTGCCTCCTCGCAATCTTTTCACAGCTCAACTGTGCCCTCTATCACTAAAACTCTGAAATGCAGATGCAGTTGGTCGTCTGATTCAGATATTTTTTTTATTATTTAGTTGTGGCAGAAATATACTGCATATCTGTTTGATATTTTGGGGGATGATTCTAATATAAAATATGGAACATGTTCAAAATTCTTACACCAAAAAACAAATTCAAGTTGCAACTTAACTCCAGCTTGAGCTGGCACAATCTCCGGTCTGAATGCCATCCGACGGCTGGCATGGCCACCTACTGGATCCTGTGTGCTCTACTGGCACTTCTTGAATAGCCTGAGCCATGTGTTAACGCTTTACTCCCCTGATACCCATGATGACTGCGTGGCTCTGTCTCTTTAAGACCCAACCTGGAATGCTGTGGTTTGCCTAGGCGTTTGGGGTAGTGCCCTCACCCACACATAAACACAACCCTAAAAGTGACTCATTCTTGCTCCCTGTGCTCTTTCATTCTTTCACGCTCTCCTACACCATGTGTCAGGATGTTTTTCTGTGTTGTTTTGCGGCCCATGCTTTTGTTTTCCTTACTCACTGGATTTAAACGGCCCCCTGCCTTCATCTGGCTCTGGCACGGTGTCAAACACACAGCGGGAGCATGAGTCCTGTCTGCCATGTTTGTTTGTGCCGCAGGTGGAAAGGGTGTGAGCTGTTATCATAATTGGCCCTGGAGGCCTTGATTGGTCTTTTTCTGACATGTTTAAAACAATGCAGAATAAGAAGTGACCATCTTGAGTTGAAGGTGTCACAAAGGGGTCATGTCCAAAGCAAAGGAATCACCCTATATTTAGTAACAAACCACCTTTGGATATTTATTGAAAAAGCCATTCACTTTACTGCCCAAAGCCCTCATGGCCAACAAAAAGGGACACAAACATTTCAATGGGCCACCTCAAGCTTGAGCCAGAGAGCCCTCAAGTGGTGAAGTTTGGCACTGCTCTTCACTATGAATAGGATCAATAGGCAGGCTCCCTTTATTAGATCCAGATTTGACCGTCTGAAGGCACAGATGAATGATTTTGTAGTCTGGTGAGCAGCCCACATCGAGTTCAGCCTGTCAGACATGTCTGGGGGGACGTGGGGGAGGAAACAGAATAAGAGAGAGAGAGAGAGAGAGAGAGAGAGAGAGAGAGAGAGAGAGAGAGAGAGAGAGAGAGAGAGAGAGAGAGAGAGAGAGAGAGAGAGAGAGAGAGAGACAGAGAGAGA
Organism: Lipophrys pholis; assembly: GCF_963383615.2. Classification (NCBI taxonomy): domain Eukaryota; kingdom Metazoa; phylum Chordata; class Actinopteri; order Blenniiformes; family Blenniidae; genus Lipophrys; species Lipophrys pholis. The sequence goes on along the minus strand of NC_137627.1, from coordinate 10,123,377 downwards.
GAGAGAGAGAGAGAGAGAGAGAGAGAGAGCGAGAGACTCGGGGCCTCAAAGTAAAAAGCCTTGAGAATGCGGGACAGGGGTAAACCCTAAACCTGAGAGCTCAGCTCAGGCTAGCAGCCTTCCAGGGAACAACACTTTTCTTATTGAGCCAGCAGGCCAGACCCAAATGAGAGGTGACAGCATATTCATTTCACTCTGTGTTTTTCTTTAAGGGCTTTTTAAAATGCTGTTGAATGATGAGCGGTCAGTGGATTTATAGTTCATGGGATGATTTAGGCCTTCTAAATGGCGCTGCTTTCCTCCTGCTCCCGCTCGCCTTGCATTTTTTTTTTCCACAGGAGCGCTCACTTTTAAGGGCTTTATTTCAGCCTCCTGTTGTTCATGTAGCAGTGACTACTTCTTGGCAAAAGGAGGCTGATTTAAAATGTAAAGGGAGTACCTTGGTTTCCTATGCCCAGTCTGGATTGAAGGCAGGGCGTGCCCACATACTTATAGCTGAGCTGACACCGGGAAGGTGGTCTGGATGATCCATGGACATACCGAGAGAGATCAGCATTAATTTGTGGTGTTAGGGTTAGGCTTAGAAAAGGAATTGAATTCAACCAGTGTTACATAAATCAAGACACTGCAAAATAGAGAAAAATAAAACAGAAGCTCATTGTAGCATATTGCATGTAATCACAACACTTTGTCTCAGCACCACATGTCCTTGCCCATACTGCTCTCATCTCAGCCTAACCCCCCACCCACCCCAAAGGTAAAAATACCAGATGAGGTCACGCAGTGGACATATCAGTGGCATGCTCTGGACCTGATGAGTGGCAACACATTGAGAGGCATTGGGAGGTCGTTAATTTATAGGGATGCTATTACCTTCATAAATGTTGCCCCATAAAACGACTGCCTTGCTTTAATTTAATACTTCCTCTCGGTAATTATCACTACACACACACACCAGTGAGCCGCTGTCTGCCCCCTGCTTTGTGTAAAACTTTTTGAATTGACAGAGTTAACTTTGATATGGTTCTTTGAATTAGGCCATTTTACATCCTTGTGGATTTATCCTCTCGCCTCGCAAACGCTTTAAAGCGTGTTCCTGGCAATCAAAAAGGCTTTATTTTGATATTTCTGCAATATGTTATCGGCCAAGTGTTCACAGGGGCTACAGAGGTTTAGAAACTTCCTGCGAGAACCACCGACATCCCATTCCCCAATTCAGCCTCTCTTAAATCATTCAAACTGTAATCCGGTACATAAAAATGATACAGCTTGCAAGGTGAGATGACTCCCACCCTTTTGAACACGAGCCCATTTGCTTATACTCCAGTCTAAGTCTGGCCATAACTGCCTGGAAGCGTGCGTGAAAAGATTTGATATTCTGCCCTGCCTTCCCTGGTGCCATACTGCCATTTTCTGCTTCCCCGAGGAGTAAAAATTGGGGGAGTTGAGAATGGGTCCAGTCTCCATCTCCAGATCATCTCTCAGTAGCCCCTTCAACTAAATAAATAACTCATTACAGTTCAGAGTAGGGAGCTTCATTTACTCCAAGCGATGTAATCACTGATGTCTGTAGGTTGCACACATCATCTGAAATACAAGCGTTTTTCTTTTGGTCCAATCCCTGGAGAGGGCACTCTGAAATGTTAACATACCAGCGAAGAGAGACTGGCAGTTGAACTGTATGTGGTCAAGTACTGATGGCAGATTGTTTGGCACGACTGCAGAGAGGGATTACATCTGCTTGTTGAAGCACACGGGGAGGATTCTGCCATCTGAAGGCATGCATGTTGAACAATCCTGAAAGAACATCAAGGCACGCAACAACTATCAGGAAGTTTGTGTGAGTCACTGATGAATCAGACAGGGAATCTGAGGCTTCTGCAGGTATATTTGATGTCCTGTAATAACACGAGGGAGGGCGTTACCACACAGAGGCAAACAATCAGCAATCAAAATATTTCCATACATTCATCTTTCAAACATGGCGCCTATGATCCATATCTGGGGGGGTGCTAAAGTCAGTCCCAGCTAAGTGGGCAAAAGCGTGGTGTACCCAGAACAGGTCACCAGGTCGACACACAGAAATCAAATGCCCGTTTTTTTGGACTGCGAGAGGAGAAAACCTAGTCAAGCATGGGGAGAACGTGTAGAAAGGATCCCAACCAGACTCAAACTCACTCTGGGATGAGATGGCTAACCCTTTCTAAATGTGTTGACAATCACATTAGGTCCATTTATCCAGCCCTAATCACAAGTCTCGCACTATTTAAACAGCCAACATGTTTTCCACGGTTATTAGTCTAATGTATAAGCATTACAAAGGCAGTTTAACCTGTCGCCTTCTTTGTACAACCTTTGTTTTATATGGATAAAGATTATCAAAGAAAGTGCAATTGTTTCAAAATATGATGGTATAATAAAACTTGTGGTCTCATGTCTCACGTTTCTCATCAGAAGTTAAATCTGGACATGTTGGTGGTACTCTTAGAAAGTTGTATGTATTTTTAATAATAATAGATCAAATATATAAACATCCACTCTTTTTTTTTTTTTTTTTTGAGGATTTAGTAGTTGCTGTTTAAATGTGTTAAAGAACTCCTTCTACTGTATCCTGAGGAAGGCAACACAGCAGGCTCATGAATGCCACTTTTCAGCCAAACGGATGTTGGGATTTCCGTCCATTGTTTCGTGCTGGGAACACTATTATCAATGTTGTTGTTCTTAATCATTGCATTAGGAAACGCTGCAACAAACAGAAGGTCTAGCCGGTGATGAAAGAGGATCTTTTAACCACATGACCCCTAAAACAAAACAAAAAAAAAAAGGAGAGAGAAAAGAATTTAACTTTGCATCATTTTTTAAATTGTAAATGATTTTTTACGAGTCTTTGTGAATCGAAAAACAATGTTTAACTGGCTGGAGGTAAACTTTTCTTGATGCGCATTAATGAAATATTTCCAAATGCATAGGCTATTACATCCAATTAAGCCTTCATTAATGCAACAAGTTGCATCTCACTTATTCTTCACGTTGGTTGCTCTGCTTGAAATAGCGACCTTGATGAGGCTATAAAATGTCACGGTTGGGCGACTTCTCCTCACCGTGAATTGCCCCCACATCCTTTGGTAGCGGTGGAAGGGGGGGGGGGGGGGGGGCTCTCCGTCGAAGATGAGGGCAGCAATGTAAAGGAAATGAAGTTAGTGAAGTGATCGGGGTCAAGTGAGCCGGAAAAGACAAACCACGCTGCAGAGGAACCGTTGTATTCCTGCGGGAGTTTCTATCTGCACAGAAACTGACAATAACAGAGAGCTGCGGGGGTTTATTGATCACTAAAGTGGGTGTGTATTTAGGGAGAGAACAGGTGTGTCAAACTAGACTCAAGAAAATAATACGGTTTGTCCATAATAACGATTTTCCAAGAATTTTTTATTCCAGGGTTGTACAAAATAAGATGAACCAACATGTTTATTGACTTTTTTTCCCTCATAAGTGTGCACCTTACATTTTTAAATAAGCTAAAACTGACATAAAAAAAAAAAACATCGTAAAAATATTTATACGTGTTGATGCTTTCGTATGTCTAAGGAGTTTAAAAATATAGTTTGTTTTAAAACAACTTTTAAAGGGCGCACCTGGACACGTCACAGCTGCATCACTCCGCCTCAGGTACTGTGCCAAATGCGTAATGACACGAATCCTAAAATGACACGACAACAGCGATGTCCATTTATTTACACCTATACTAGCTAATTGATTGAGGTGGCACTTAAATGGAGGGGAAATGTGAAGTTGCCCCCATTTGTGTTGGCGGAAACATGCTCCTTTCGAGTTTTTTTCCTTTTCTTTTTGCTGTCAAATAAGCCGATCAGCCAATATTCTTACATTTTGGAAAGCTTACAGAGGACAACATTGAGTCGATTGTGAGGGAAATGTTTGAGGTTTGAGGTTGTTTTGAGGCGTTCTGTTTACACCGAAGTTCCTCCACCTGTGGCGCGTCGGGGTTCCGACATGCGTAAAGTTCTTCATTAATTTTCGTGCGCAAACTTCTCGAATCTGTTTTGATCTGCATTTTTCTTTATAAATTGAGAAGAAATGTGAATGCGTGCGCTCTGTTCTCCCCTCATTTCACGGTTCAGTGGCCTCACTGCAGGAGAGGGGAGGTTTTCTCTCTCCGCTCATTGGTCGCGGCTCTCCCATCACAGCAACATTTCCATTCATACACCCGGCGCTCCTTTTCGCCCCTTTCCAAATAACTCACTGTCATCTGCATCATCATTGGGAAAAACGGCTTTTCCACCCCCCCCTCTCTACGAACAGGAGCGATTGTTCTCGAAAAATAATTGATAAGGAGGAGTGATCGGCCCGAATCGAAAAGCAGATCAATCGAGCTGTAACGACAGGTGAGTGGAGGAGAAATGAGAAACTCTCGCCGATCGCGTTCTGCAAACTAGACATGCATGCATCTGCGTGGTATGTCACATTTTTATCGATACTTTGACGCGGTTGTTTCGACTATCCTAATCGTTGTGTTAATCGCTGTGTCATGCAAAATGTAAACCTTGTAAATCTAAGATTTGTAACCGAAAGTTTCTAACATCGGGAGAAATAGGAGTATTAGAAAAAAAAAAACAAAAAAAAAAACGAAGGGTGTATGAGCAGAAAATCAGTTGGTTCTCCTTTATGATGGATAACAGCGAGGTAAGATGCTTAAAATGTAACACTAGAGGGGTCCCGGCCCACGGGGCTGTCTCGGAGGAAGGTTCACGCCGTTATTCACCAGTCCTCCTCCGCCTAATTGGCTGCAGATGCGGGATCCTATGCTCTTTTTTACCGCGTAGAAATTGGATGCATTTGGGGAACTTTATGAGGCGAGCACTGCGTTTTGCCTGCAGGAGCCGAGTAGACAAAAAAAAAAAAAAAGTAGTCCCCTACAAATACTTTCACCGTGCCACGTTCATAATCCCTCTACAATACGCGGCAGGTTTTCAATGCAACTATAAGAATTGTGGTGCCATTAAAATCCAACAAGAAGGTTTTATTTTCAAGGTTTGCACGATCCACCATAATGGCACAAAGAAAATGATTGAATTTTACTGAAATTGACAGGCAGCAAGCCACTGAGCAGGACAGAGATCTCCCAGAGGCCTTGTTGGAATATGCTCAACTTTTAATGGTGCCTCCTGGATTGCCAATATAGAGGTTGATATACTTGATCACGCAGTCTATATAACAGCCATTTGTGATGTCCTGTGCCACTGCCTTCGTGATAATTAGAGAGAGAGGGAAGGGCTAAAACACCGTCCTCTAAGTGCCCTTTCACCCGAGACTTTGTAAGCTGCACTTATTAAAGCGAAAAGTGTTTCAATATGTGGTAAGCTTTAGGGGAAAACGTGATGGGGGTTGGGATGGGGCCCTTCTCTTCTTCTTGTTCTTTTTTTTTTCTTCTTCTTCTATTTGCTGCCCAGCTCCTATTGGGCGACTTGGAGTAATTCATCCATGTTAGCAGTAGGTCAGTGGTGTAATTTCCATCTATTGGTGTTGTTAAATGTACGGATAGAGGCAATTAAAACCCACCCGGATCTAATACCGCTGACCACCGCTGAAAAATGAGTGTTTTATGAATGAACCTACGGGGAGGAGAAGAGGGGGTTATTTAGCTTTTTGTGGTCACACTGTGTGCCCAAAGAGTTCATGACACGTGCAACTGACAAAAACAAATACACAAAATAAAATAAAATTAAACTAAATAAATACATAAAGAAATGTGATAATTTTCTTCTTTTTTTCCGATTTAGAGCCCACTGGACACCCAGCACCCTTGGGCCTGTCTTTCAAAAATGTTTCAGACTGTTCCTGACACGTCGTCTTACGTCAAGGTAAGACACCACCATCCCTCCCATCAGGTAATGTTGGAGTGACAAGCTGGGATCCTTATAATTGAAGTCTTATTTTCCAGCGAGTAAGAAACGAAAAAAAAAGTCTCACTCACTGTTACAAGAATCATCAAACTATTATTTTCCCTCTATCTGCATTATGGGTCACGTTAGTTAACGGATGGCTATGCATCTCCTATTCATTTTATGGAGTAGAAAATGTACATATGTATACAATAATACAATAATAATAATGATACAATAAAATAAATATTTGTTCAATAAAATATACAATAGTCTGTCACTTGTTGCTTTACATGCCTCCATGTTTACAATGTTAAACTGTTGCTCTGGTGTGGTCTGCAGTGGCAGTGGCTCCCATTTCACATTCTTTTTCTGCCTTAAATGCTAAAATGAGGCAGTTAAGGCACAATATCATGTTTGACGTCACTGTATTACCTGCAGTGATCTCTCTCTCTCTCTCTCTCTCTCTCTCTCTCTCTCGCTCTCTCTCTCTCTCTCTCTCTCTCTCTCTCTCTCTCTCTCTCTCTCTCTCTCTCTCTCTCTCTCTCTCCCTCTCTCTCTCTGCTGATCCAGAGAATGTAAATAAAGCAAACAGTCAAACAGTGCACATCTGGTTTTCACATAAACGTGTCACACATGGCGCAGCATGAATACCTGTAACAACTACTGCGCATATATATATATATATATATATATATATATATATATATATATATATATATATATATATATATATATATATATATATATATATATATATATATATATATCAGAACGTTTTGTCGTGGGTTGACTGCTCGGATTGTGTCTCATTAAAATACGCCATTGTGCAGCAGAGGAGAGCTATGGCAATATCTTCATAATCAAGGTATTTTTCCAAGGGCGACTTGTTAATGTTTTGAAGACTTATTCCCCCTTTGAATAAGGGCTCCTTTCATCCTGCAGAGACTCTGCGTTTCAGGGTTCAGAACAATTCTTGATTTGTTGGGGGAGACTTGAATAGCAAGGAATGTTTGAGGAGAAAATAAGAGTTGAAACGAGTCTTTCTGTTTAAAAAAGAAAAAAAAAGAAAAAGAGGAGAGCTTAGCACCGGAGTAATAGTGTTTGGTTTTTTTTCTTAATAGTGAGCCCCGTTTTTACAGTGACTGTGTCTCAGCCTTCATGATTCATAGTAAAAAATTCTGTTTTGTTTGATCTGATTTGACTGCATCTTTTTTTCTTTTTCTTTTCTTTCTTTCTTTCTTTCTTTTTTTTTTTTAATTGTGGATTCACGCTCTGCCTGTGTTTGTGCGTGCCAGTCGCTGGCTGGCTCACTGGCATCCAGGGAGATGTTGGTCAGAATGTGGCACGCCTCGATACAAGATTTAAAAGAAATATTCCCCATTCAAGCGAATCCGCGGCCCAGCATTTGGTTTTGTTTGGTTAAGGCCAGGCGAGACTGGAACTCTCCAATAAAAATAAATCTCAAATTAATTATGGCCTGGAGCGAGGGGCCAGACAGTTCGTGCTTATGCGCGCTTGCAGACTCCACTTTTTTGCCCTCAGTATTTTGACTCGGGCTGTCTTTTAGCCCGAGAGAAGGAATGATCCGAATACATGTCTGCAGTCTAATAAACAGCAACCTCAGGCTCACATGGACTGGGACTGTTTCTTCGGAGGAATAACACTGCAGTTTCTCACAACAGTCAAGATGTAATTTCCCACCTTAGAAAAAAACAAATGAGGTTTTTTTTTTTATACATGCCAAGAAGACAGCCGTAAGCAGCTGATGCTGAAAAATGTCAAGCAGCACCGATGTACAAGATACACTCTAAAAAAAAAAATCGAGTTTTATATAAAGCATGAAACAAGATACAATCGAAATCTTTTCATTTAGGGAAATAAATGATATTGAGTTTTATTCACATGTTCCAAATTATCTTCAGGTCTCCTTCATACTCTTTAGCGAATAAATCCCAATGGCACTGATCTGATCATCTAAATCTAATTGTCCAGCAGATCTTGATAAAGGCTGAAGAAGAAACGATGGGCTGAACAGTTGAAAGGCTGCATAAATGCACCGTAGTGTCCGCCCACCTCTGGCTTGTTGCCCCAGCGGAGAGACAGAGGAGCTACTGGCTCGTGGTGTAAGAAGAAATGTCTGGCTGTCTCGTTCCAGCGTCAAGCCAGATGTTCTGTGGCTCACTGTGTAAACCAACTTGCATCTGTTTACTGGCCTTCCAAAATGTTTGTTACCACTGTATTCATTATGATCTTTGTGGATCCTGCCCCCTCAGTCGCTCTGATAAGCTCCAGTGCTGGAAAAGCAGGTACTCTGTTAAAGGGGAATCATCTTGAATGGCAAGACGCTATTATTATTTTTTTTCAAAGGGGGATTTCAGTAAGACGCAAGCCGTATTATTAAAACAGGTTATTTACACAAATCAAACTAATGTCCAAAAATGGCTCACAAATCTCAACAACCTCAAGGTTGAGCTTGAAGTCCAAAGCGATGCATCACCAACCCAAAATCCCATTATAAGCCCTTGTTTAATCTCTTCCTTTAATACCAACCCCCCTCTAATAAAATGATACAGAAACTCCAGACGCTGGAATGTAAAGAAAAACAAAAAAAGAAACCAAGGCAGCCACTGAAGAGTTAAACAAGGTGTCTCCCTTAATTACACGAGCCTGAACTGGCCTCAGGCAGGAGAAGCCTTGACCCTTAGCAGGATCCAGATGTGGTGGTCCCAAGGGTGGGGGCCCACGGCCCCAGCAGACCCCCAAGTCGAGAGCAGACAGGCCGGCCCTGCTGTCAAGACGCTGCAGCGACGCAGGCTCTGTTTGGCCACTTTGAGGCCGCTCCCCAAGGCAGACGCACCAACACTGCAAAAAAAAAAAAAAAAAAAATCATCGAATAGTGTCAACCAGCAGGTCTCCTGACACAGCTGTAGCACACACTTTGATCTACAGCGAACTTTATTTTGTAAATTATAAATAAAAACGGTCGTAGTTGCATGGATTAGTCAAATCAGAGGAATCTAGACGTTTTGACGCCTCTAAAGTGTAATTTACCTACTTGTGGTCAATTTATTCCACTTGCCTACAAAAAGGCGAAATGTAGTAATGGAATTGTTCGAATAGACTTTTTTTTTTTTCTTCTTTCTTTTTTTTTTTTTTTTTTGCAGTGTGATCGGTCTGGTGACGTTCAGACCTGGCTCCACGTCCAGCATCTGCACTCAAATTGCTCCTGAATTGATGAGGGCAATTTCATCGAGCAGACTGAGCCCGGGGGGGGGGGGGGGGGGGGGGGGGGGTAAAAAGTAGTCTACCTATGTGGGGGTGGGGTTTGTGGAAGGCTTTGTTTTTTCTCCCATGCCCATGTCTGTAGTGAGTACAGATAGAAGTCAGCCACTGGCAGTGGTCGACAAAAATAAGGAAGATGAAAACAAATAATAATAGCAACACGTGTGAGCACCGGTTGATGCGGGCTGCTTTTCCCCCCATTCAGTCCTGCGTGGAGCGGCAGACGCACACGTGTAGCGCAGACCGTCAGATTATAGTGCGGTTAGGAGCTGAATGCTTGGGTTTTTATTAATGGTGTCTCAGGGAAACTTCAGAGGCTTAATAGCAAGCTGTAATAAAAAAAAAATAAAAAAAGAGAGCGAGAGACTAGGTTGCAACAACCATAGGTGTTCAGATGTCTCCCCTGTTTTGATTTAGAGCTCCATCCACAGACACATCTGTCCGCATTCAAAGACAACGTTTATTTAACGTATCACTTTCACCATGAAATATAGAACAAAACTGTGGATGGTCTGATTTACAGGGGGATGGAGGCATGGCCAGATGAAAGTCTCAAGTGTAGGCGTGAACTCAAAAAGCGCTCTAAAACGTGCCATCACGCAACGCTAAGACAGCAAACCTCATTCTGGAAAGCCGTATAGTCAAATGTGTGCAGAAATAATTCACAACTCGGACAAAAAGTAAACCCCTCCACGCCATCTGTGGCATTACTGGGAAAGCAAAACACACAACACTATTCTCGAGCAAGGCTATACGCAGCAATGGCTGTGCACAACGCAGGCAGCCATCCTGTAAATATTTCCGAGCAGAAAAACATAACAGCGAAGCGAACACTCAATTGTTTTCCCTGCTTATCTCTCTGGGACAGTATCCTGCTTTTTTGAAGGCAGGGCTTTCGGTGACACACAGCTTCCTTCTCAACCTTCTCAACAGTGGTGACTTCACTTCCCAAATTTAGAGGAAAGAAAAAACTCCAATCCGGTAAAAGTGTCTCTTTCTCTCCGCCACATACCGGGGACTGGAATTAATTCAGGAGCGTGTCATGTTTGGGATATTGTCGGGGTCCGCTGAAAATTGCGCAAAATGGACGGAACTATTAAGGTAAGGGTGGAGAACGGGGTGTATGAGATTGTGGGAGACTGCTTTTTCGGAGTTGCGCCTCCTTTTTTCAAGCAAAGGGCTGAAATGCCTGTCTGTGTCGGTCTGTGAGCTGGGACCTCCAATCTGGCGACGATGAGCGGCTTTTCTCTCTTGGTCTGAAAGCGGTAACCAGATTTACTTCTTTTCTTCTCTTTTTGAATGTATCCCTCTTCCTTTTTTCAAAAACGCTGACGGCTTGTGAGGATGAGTTATGGCGCGGATTTAAAGCGAATTCAGAGTCACGTTTTGGATTTTGTGGCCGAAGCGCACAATTACGCACGTCTGGAAAAGCACAGAGAGTGTAGTGGTTTCTCTTTTATTTTTTCAAGGAAAATAACCGATGTAAAGTTAACTTTCCTATAGGTTTGCGTCGTCAGTAACTTCGTTGATTTCGTTTTTATTATGGGCAGCGGAGGTTGAGCAATAGTAAAGTCTGGATGTACCGTTAGATCCGAGGTGCGGAGCTGCGCAACAGCGGTGTGGCACGTCGCCGGCTCGGCTCGAAGTTCCTGTCGTGGGTCAGAAACGGCCATAATCTGTTGGGTTTTTTTTTTTTTTTTTTTCCACCAGAGATGTTCTCTCGTTTAGTGTTTCTGTTGACTGTCATAGCTCCCGTCTCTCCGTTGGAGGACGAAGGGTTTTGTCACAGAGCAGAGAAAGCTGTCATTTTTGGAAACTTGGTGCGGTAACTGCAGAGTTTGCAACACTTTTAAGCCGCAAAGCTTCACAATGATGCCGTGGTTTGCTCCTTTCGTAGTTACACAACTATTTTGAAATGGTATGCTGGTAGTGGTGGAGTCTACATTAACATTGGCTACTGGCCCGCGACAGTCAAATTCCAGATGCATTATGGCTGCAGCCAGATGTTAAATGGCAAGTCCCGCTTAGTTCCGTCCGCGATGAGTCCAGCTTGTGTCGCAGTGTTAACAAGTGTATGTCAGGAAGAATGCACAGGCATCTGTATTTGCTCTTATTGTTGTGGAAAAGTGATACGACTTGTTCACTTGTGGAAATTTGAAGTAGCTGGTTTGTGGTGTCTGGGTGTGGTGTGAGATCTGGATGAGTGTAACAGTTGGCCAGACAAAATCTGTCAGGCTTCATATATCTTATATTCACCTAAATCCCCACGACTTTCGCCCGCAATGCTATGATTGCGCTGATACGCACCGCACGCGATTGAGAGCACGATTGTGTCAACCTGTTCTTGTTTTTTTCTTACAAAGCAAGAAGCGGTGGCAAATTATTGTAATCATAATTGAATCCTTGAGTATAAATGACTGGCTGTTAACTGCATTCATGCTCGCTAAAAAGAAAGGAAGGACTCTCTAACCATGAGAGTTTCCTGCTCCACACAATCTTTTCCTGACAGGTTTCCTCTTCCTCCTTAAACAAAAGACAGGAATGCCCCCCTCTGGGTGGCTCCTGCGAGATGGCTGTGTGTGAACGCCAAACAGATACACGTGTAGTCTGGGATGTGGAGCGACTGCATATAACCAGTCTGCACCGGGCGCGTCGTGACGCATTTGGGGAGATAGACGTGGCTGATGTAAACAGAACAGAGGTTGCTCCCAGCAGGTGTCACACTTACACAATGCTTCTAATGGTGGTTACAGCCTCACGACTGAGCCATAATTTATTCACTGTTTTATTTTCCTCCCGATTGGCAGTGATGAAATGAAATTGGAAAATAGATTTTTAAAGAATAAACTGTATTTTTTTTTTCTTCTAATTTTAGAAACTTCCTGAAGTATTTGTGGTCACGATTTCACATATCTTCCTTCAAGAGAAGTTTATCTATAGTGTCTAAAAGTGTCCCACGTATTATCTTTTGGTGTTTCAAGACAGACAGAAAAGTGTGTGTAACCGTCTGAAACCATCTCTGGTATTAAATGTGTGTTCCTTGCAGATACTGGAAAGAAAACACAGAAAACTGGCACTGCTCAGTCATCCTTTCGGCTTCTCCGAGCATGGTGTGCTTCTATTTTTAAAAGAAACCACCACAATCTTGATAGGCCCACACCACTTGCCAATCATAGCTCCAATTGCAGGGGCTGATATGTCATTGTAAATATAACGAGCAACAGTCACAATAGGTCGCGGAGCCATTATCGGGCCGCACTGAGACATTCCCTCACTCTTTTTACACTTTATCATCCACAGACTCGCTGCTGTGCTCAGCTCTGATAGTGTGTCTTGTTGCCATTGTACAGACTGTGATGGATCCACTGATGAAATCACTGGAAAATCTCATTCTGGCAGCTGGTTAAACGCTCTGGAGAGGGTCCACTTCTATATCCACCCCCACAAACCTAAAGAGTAGTTTTTCATGAAATCCCCAAAGTTTGTTTGCCATTTGTCATGTTCCATAGGATCAGCCGTGTCTAATCGCATAAAGAAATACCTACGATTCAGATTGACTTGATAATTCAGCTCATATTGCTAAAATACAAACAGGTTTGTACTTGATTCACAGGTGTTCCCAAAAGATGATCAAAACACGTGAATAACTGCCACAAACACTTATTTTCTCACTGTTATTCTTATTTTACCCTACATTGGGTACAAACAGTAATATCGTCACATCACATCATTGTAGTGATCGATACAAATCGAGGTATTATACGACTAAGTACAAGCATCACACAAGATATGTTTCAAGTGAAAGTAGCAGTGTCACGTTATCTCAAAAAGTTTCTATCAAAGTGTTCCACGTTTCCAGTGATGTTCAGTAACGACCGAAATTATGTCATCCTGTGAGGTTAAGAACTCTCGTTTTACTCAAACATGCTTGGTTTAGATACGTGCACTTTGAAATGTAGTGTATAAAGTGGCAATGTTTGGTTCATAATGTACATATGATAAAGAATAATGGGATTTGTAAAGTTTTAAGAAAATTGCAGCACAAAGACGTTTCTGATTTTCCTTATTGTATATTTATCATTTACTTTTACATCAAATGTTCGATTGTACCGTTGCGACATATCAGCTTGCTGTACCAAATACATTTATCATTCAAAGGAGGGATAAGTGAAAACTTTCCACTCGCATGACATGTCTTATGTGAGATCCCGAGGATTTCACTTTCATAAAAGTAACATTTTAGAGAATGCAACGGCAACATGTTGGAAATATTGATCAATGAATATCAAGTGGAGTTTTTCCCCCGGAGGCAGATATGTGGCATGTTGGAATGAAATGATTCAGTCTTCAAGGATTAGACACGTCTCGGTCTAAGCTGTGCCATCAGATCCTATCAGATCCAGATGTGCGTCAGATCCGAGCCCAGTCCTCAGAGACACATGACTGTAATGATTTCACTTAATATTTTTGACATATTGTTTTTTTTTTTTTGTTGTTGTTTTCTTTCTTTCGTTGCCGAATTTTCTTGTTTTCACTGTGATGTATGGGACTGACTCACCAGTCACTGTCAGGCAGTATAGTCCTGTCATCCTATAAGGTTTGCGGCTGGCAAACAGCAGAGTCGGTGACGTTGCCCGATCTCTGTCAAACACTTCAGCGGTGACATCGGCATGTTAAGGTCCGACCCGTCAAATATATAAGCCGTGCTTTACTTCCAAGACATTACACGGAGAGCGTGTTGAAGCCATGCAATATATTGTCCAGCCCGGAGTTTCTGCGTTTGTTTTCTTTAATAAACTTACATTGCTCCAGCTGAGCCGCTGCGGAGGGGTCAGAGTCGTCGTGACCCCTCCTGCTTCTGTTGAGTCTTCGGCTGTGGAGGGAAGCCCAACGCTCAGACAAGACAGACACACCAAGGCCTGACAGGGGGTTTTGGGGTCCGGGGAAATTCTGATGATACTGATCATAAAGTAAATGATGGCAACTGGGGATTCAGAGAAATTCAGATTAGAAGATTGTTAATATTCATTCAACGCATATTTCTTTGGCACTTTTATATGTTAACCAGTGGGTGAATGTTTGTGTGTTTGTGTATTTGATTATAATGTAAAATAGCACGTCCTCAACACACTATCATACCGCTCTGTCTTACGGCGCAGTGGGTATGTTTGAAGTCATCCTAACATCAACAGGAAGCCGCAGTTGCTACGTGGGCAGTATACACAAACGAGTGAGGATGCCAGACTGCGATATGACCTGTAACTGCACATAATTGCTGTAAACAAAAATACACAGCAGATCAGAAATTTGACAAGTTTCGGGTAGATGTCTAACAAGAACAAGTTTGTGAGGGTTAGGAGATCAAATTGAACATTCGTTTGGTTCAATATAAGGTGACAGAGAGATAACGCTTTGCTTTAAGGAGGCAACAAAAGTGAGGTAGTTCATGTTATAGTGCAAGATTAAAAATTATAAAAAAAAAAGAAAGACATTCCAATATCCTGTTGAACAAGGTGTAAGTGTTTAGTGATATTGTTGTATTTACATATTTATAATGAAAATTGCTACAGGCTGGAGGAAAATGTATACCTGATTTGATTGGGATGTTTAGGAGCCAATCATGTTGTTTGTACATTACAATATCTGAAGCATACACCGCTGTTGGTGCAGAAAACAGAGCAGCGAGGCTGCGTATCTCCGCTATTTTGTATATCATTTTGAGTGCAGGATGATTCATCACACAATTTACATTGTTTTAAAGAAAGAGAATAGAAGGAAATTGGTTGTCAAAATAGACCAATGTTTATTCTTGATCATTGTTTGTCACAGATAAATTAACAGATACCCTAAAGATTCATGATAAATAAATCTAATTTTAGGTTTATTGGGTCTTACTGACTTTCAGACTAACTGAAAGCCTATATTATGACCTAACTACCAGTGAAATATGTCAATTTAATTACATTTCTAAAAAAAACTAAACAAAAAACAAAACCCTTTAAAGTGTATATTTAGTCGAACGGTGGTGTGTAACATGCTATGTCCCATCTTCCTTCAGGAGGCGCTATCAGTGGTGAGTGAAGACCAGTCCCTATTTGAGCCTCCATACGCTGCTGCTGCCCCTCTCCCCAAGACAGACATGACTGCATCTGGCACACAGGACTATGGCCAAACCCACAAAATCAACCCCTTACCCCCACAGCAGGAGTGGATCAACCAACCTGTGCGGGTCAATGTCAAGAGAGAATACGAGCACATGAACGGATCCAGGTAGGACTTGACAGAAACATCCTGCATGCGACACGCTTTAAGCCCCTGGATGAGCCTTTCCAAAATCAATCTCCATTAGACATACTGGAGAGTTTCTGCTGTTGTCATTTGTCATTCAACAAGTCATTTCTTCACCACGGCTAACCTTCCCTTTTGCGTCTAATCTTTGATATGCTTGGCCCAGGCAAGTGGAGGCCCTGAGCGTCTCCTGCCAAAGTCAATGGCTAGAAAGAAAAAGCCAACAACACCCAATTTATCTTTTGATAATGTTTTCAAAACTTGCACGTCTGTGTGATTGTGTAGCAGGGAGTCTCCGGTGGACTGCAGTGTGGGTAAATGTAATAAGCTGGTGGGGGGTAATGACACATCTCAGATGACCTATGGAAACTACATGGATGAGAAGAACGCTCCTCCACCCAACATGACAACCAATGAGCGGAGGGTCATTGTACCTGCAGGTAAAAGCAGTTTTGAAATCCAATATGACAAAACGTGATTACTAATAAATCAGTACAACTGTACAGTATGTGTTCTACTTTGTTGGGTGATGTTTTGGAATGATTTGCCAGTGTTGTAAATGTTTTATGAGTGCTATTTTTTTCTTCTTAGCTGCTTCACTGGGTAAAGCATTGTTCAGCTATTTTACACCACCCATGGGGGCATGACTGAATAGATGCCGGCTGAGGCGTCTGTTAGCATGCCAGAGCACTTTATTTCATCACGTACTTGACCAATTCAGTCTTTCAGTATGTGAAATAAGAGTGTTCAGGGTAACAAGTGCAGTTTTAGGGTTCAGGTTTTTTATTAATGTGTAAGCTGATTATGGTGTTACACATAAGCCTGAAAGCCAAAAATGACTGTATTTTCCCAAAAATGACCACATCTAATTCATTTAATTAAAACTGAACGGAGCCTTGGTAAACTTTCCATTTCAAAGGCTGCGAGTGTGAGTCTTAAACTGAAGCAAAAGGCCACTCATCTATTAACCTAATAGGAGCTCCACATGGATGCCCCTCCTTAACCACAAGTGGTGAGTTTGGGGTTAGGTTTCCAAATTGGATGTGCAGTATTTTAGACTTTGGTCGAGTGACATATTTGCAGATACTACAGTGTTTATTTGTCTTAAACAAAACAAGATTTTACTGAAGACGATAATATACAATATACAGCAGTAAAACTGTTAAAAAGCAAACTTAAACTGTGCTGTTCACTAAATAAAAACAAAGCTCAGACTTTCCAAGCAGTTTTCTCTCATCTGCTGAAAACAGAGCATTTCATACCACTGATAAACCTTCTGTCCTGTCTCCTGTTTTCCTGCAGACCCATCCCTGTGGTCACAGGACCATGTGCGCCAGTGGCTAGAATGGGCCATCAAGGAGTACGGCCTGCTGGAGATCGACACGGCACTGTTTCAAAACATTGACGGCAAATCGCTCTGCAAGATGAGCAAGGACGACTTCCTCCGACTCACCACCATGTACAATGCAGAAGTGCTTCTCTCTCATCTCAATTACCTCAGGGAAAGTAAGTACACTTTCAGTCAAATAAACCTAGAAAAAAAATAAAGAGTGAGCCATGAAAAAAGTAGCACACTCTTATATAGATATATATATATATATATATATATATATATATATATATATATATCTCAATATTGATAGAATATTGATAGAAAACAGAATAGAAAATATTTTTTTCAACATATGGACATGTTTTTTGTTTTTTTTATAACAGTAGATAGACCGCAATATTCCTGCATAGTGCTCTTTCTGCTTTACATCCTGCTGTTGTGCCTGAGGTGAAGTCTGCACTCACATCTGTCCCAGCCAAAGTCTGAAAATCAAAATTGACTTTTAGTCAATGCACGAGCTTCTTTCCATATTACATATTTCTTTTTTGGGAAGAAAGACTGAGACTGAAAAGGAGCTCCTGTAGCCAGACCAGGGATAACAACATGACACTTTCTTTTTGCCACCGCACTATTTATATTACCAACAGTAAACAATGAAACTGCTTTTACTGGAAATTCATTTTCTTCAAAATGGGTACCCCGTCTTAAGTGGGGCTGTGGAAACCAAGAGGGTTTCTTTTTCCTCTCAAGATAACCATCGACCACATCCCCCCACTACACTTTGCAGCGCCTTATTCCACATGGTCCACAGAAAGATGAAGCCCAGGTGCATTGCCTGGGGAATCACGCTAGGCCTGTATGTTCGGTTCAGCAAAGAAAGTTGATCTGCAATTTGCAACGGAGGCAACTAAATGTGAGCCTCCTACCTTTGAAGAGTGCCCCGGTGTAATCCTGCTTCATATGTTTGGTGGGGAACCTAAGCCAATTTTCTGAAGCAGTATGCAGATGATATTTTAATATAAGATGCAACATCTGGTACAGCGATGTCTGGGTCAGACCCCAGGTATGTCCTCTGTTTGCGATCAAAAATGTGGAATTCATGACCGATGCAACTGTTGAGTGAACTGAGAATTTTTATTTTTTTTCCTTCATCTTCGCAACATTTTCTGTACCTCAAAATGGTGGGAGATACTTCTGCGGTTGGGACAGAATACCATGACTGCACGTTGGGTGGAGTGACTGATGGCTCAACTAAATTTAACATTACTTAAAAAAAAAAAAAAAAAATGTGATGGGCCTCGATGTGATGTAATGGGAACTGCATTTTGTGGGTGTCAACAGTTTTCTCTCTGCACTGCGTCTGGGCAGAGAGAGATGCTTGTCATGAGCATAACAGCCTCATTGTGCGGCGCTGCAGCGGGTGGATCTGTCTGACCGCCACTGGGCACACTCCACAGAACAGTTTTCATTATGGCCGCTGGCTGCGGGACTTAGCCACGGCTTAGGCGTGCTGCATCGCGACTCTGCCCGTTCCTGCCCCTTTTTTTTTTTACTTTTTTTTTTTTTTTATAGACCTTGTGTGTTTTGGAGACAGAAGGGGTGTCTTGGGAATCCTCTCCATTCGCCAGCTGAAATTGCTTTGGATCCGTTCCCGACAATCGAAAAGACAAACGCTCTCGTGCCTGGGCCGAGCGACCTGTGTCGGGGACGCTGTCCGAGGCGCAGGCAGCGCATATTGTTGACACGGGAAGCCCGAGGGCAGCAGGAACTGTGCTTGTAAATGAATGGCGAGAAGGGAGAGGAAGGTGGAGGGCTTTACGCCGACCCCGCAGGGCTGACGATTTGGAAACTCAAGTTATTTTATTCTTCTTCCCCTACAGAACAAACAAACACAATCATAGACGAGGAGAAACCCCATCCAGCAACTAGACCGCTGGCTTCGCTCATGAAAGCCGGAGCAGGGGCAAGCTTTCAGAATGCACAAAAAAGAGAAATAGAAAGACAGAGGGAAATGGGAAAGACTGAGGAAAGCCCTGAAAGTATAAGTGATTTCAGGGCATGTGATGTATTCATCCAACCCTCATTCACTATTCCTTACAATATTACCCCTCCTCCCAAAAAAAAAAAAGAACGGTCCACGGGGGTGTTGCAATCATTTCATACACATCTGTAGGCACCATGTGTGTGTTTGGTTCTGTTTATTGAACCTCTGATTAACATTCCTCAAAGTCATTAGCCTTGTATGTACACTTGGCAAAGGGCAGGGACACACTTCCCCACCCTACAGCCATACCATACCATAACAAAACATTCCTGCCACGTCATGCGCAGAAGCATCATTCGGACACCCACGCTCCTGTGACTGCAGGCACAACCTGAAGATCTGTCTGGCAGTCCAGCTGTTCACAGTAACAAGAGGTAGTTGCCCGCGCATTATTCCGGACTCATTGTTGGTCACTTGCACAGATTTCTATAAGTGATGGCCGCCCACACCCCAATGTGCTTTCAATTTAGGGTGCAATTTGAGAATTTGTTCAAATTAGTCTGTCAGGGAGGGACCGCGAACTGTTTGCTTTATCGCACCCATGTAGGTCGGTTTGATACCACATGTGCTGGAAACAGAGCAGGGAAACAAACCACAGACAGCGGGCCAGTGTACTTCTGACACAGAGATGCCAGAGGAGAAGGAGAGAAAGGGAGAGGAGATGTCAGAACCAAAGGGAGGGAGTAAAAGGGAACATGTAACAAAGCAGACAAACCATCTGCCGAACTCGGGGAGCCTTTGAGTAGATGTTAATGGAAGAAATATATCTGACTGATTTTACAGTAGCAATTCAAGGTGCAGACCAGTGCGAGGAGGAGAAACCGTTTTGAAGGCATGTGTGATATTGGGTAAAAAAAGGGAAAAAGTTCCAAACCTAACCTTCTTTTAGAAGCATGTGGAAATCGTCCGAGATGGTCATGATTGAGTGCCATTGGAGACGAGCAATGGTTCTGTTTCCCAGCTGTCGCCAACGCTTGAGAGTCTGGATGGATTTACAGTGAGGGAGTCAAGATTGTAGAGAGAGAGAGAGAGAGAGAGAGAGAGAGAGAGAGAGAGAAGGAAAGTGATAAGTCTGGGATTCTGCACTGCTGCTGCTTGCCCAAGAGTGGGGGACATTCTCGATCCCTCAATAGTTTATACAGACCATAAACATCTGGGCTCGCAGGCTGAGTAGGGAAAAAGGAGGTCTGGAGCTCTTTTTCTTGCTGCCTCGTTCTCTCTCGCTCACTCTGTCTCGCTCTCCCCCCCCCTCACAACATTTTTATTGAGCTCTCCGTGCATTAGTTCTTTCTATTGGCAGATTATCACTAGTGCACAGGGGCTCAACAGCCTGGCTCCACGCCCTTTACTCTTTCCTTTCTGCCATTAGAAAGCAGTCTGCGGCTGCTCTCATGACTGCTGGGGTTCA
This sequence comes from Lipophrys pholis, assembly GCF_963383615.2. Taxonomy (NCBI): domain Eukaryota; kingdom Metazoa; phylum Chordata; class Actinopteri; order Blenniiformes; family Blenniidae; genus Lipophrys; species Lipophrys pholis. The sequence goes on along the minus strand of NC_137627.1, from coordinate 10,103,122 downwards.
GACACTGCGCTGGACAAGAATTTATGTTCATATCATATTAGCATAAGTGGATGTGGATAATAAGCCGTTACCATTCATGTAAACACAGAGATGAGCTTAGCTGTAATTTAAGCTGGATGGATAATGTTACATAATCATTGTACTCACAAACCAGTAGCCAGTTGAGAATGCTTACAGTAGGTTGGAGAATTCTGTACACTGAAGCGACAATGACCACTTTAGCAGCCTGGAGGCTCTTTTCATGACCAGTCGCAATCATACATCCACACACACAATCATTCTCACACACACCAACGATGATGGCGGCCCCGTAAGGTGCTCGTATACCATGGTGGGCAATTTGGGGATTAGTGTCTCGCACAATTCAACACATGGTCAAGGCAAGGCGGTGAACTGAACCGCTGACCTTGGGATTGGAAAGACTTGCTTGTCTACAAAGGAAGCCACAGTGGGTACAGTTAGGGAGAGCCTGTGGTTTTCCCCATTGAATATTTGGCTTGGTGAATGAATGTTTCTGGAGACACTCTCAGACACCTTTCCCATCAAATACTAAGAACTTATTTAATTTTCCAGAAAAGCATCATTTGAAATTCAAACACACTCCATGTTATACACATTATAAGGTTACGCCACGCTGTCTGTCCGGGGGATTGCGTAGAATGCATTAAAGATGCATCACACTTCACACTAAAGCAGTGGTTCTCAACCTGTTTCACAAGAGTTCCCAGAGACTGCTTCCACGAAAAAGTTCCAGACCCCATCACCAAGACATTATAGCAAAGCCAATTGGTGAAGGTCAAAGTGGCAGCTTGGCATACAATTTGTGTGTGATCTTCAGACACTCACTCAAACTTGCTGTCTACCACAGTCCGAAAAGCTTTTAGCGAACACTGCATTCTTTGATGATGATGGTGAGATCCACCTCCAGAACAACAAATGAACGTCTTACTTTCATATTGGACAAATCTGAACAGCATTTAAAAGGAAGTAACCCCTTTTTCTATCAAAATCAAACCGAAGGTAAACAGTAGAAAAAGGGTCATTCGTCACAACTCCCAATTTATAGCTTTCAGTTTGGCGCCATCCCATGACTCAGCATTACAGTAACAAGTGAAATAACAGATGACGTATCTGTATTCACTTGGCTAACTTCAGTTACTGTTTTACTTCATTATTGTGCCAATAGATTCACTCACGTTTGGGTCCAGTCTGGATCATGTTAGCTCAAACAAAGGGCAGGAGGTGTGGGAAAGGAGTTAGATTTTTTCCCATAGCCCAACAAAGGAATAAATTGAGCATTTCTGTGCTTGTGTGGATAACGAGTGCCACTTTTATAACATGTATAGTGTAGAGAAGATAGACTGTTTGTGAACATGCTGATTTTTAAAAGAAAATGATTATTATTGTTATTATTGCTGCTAGATTTCTTGCTGTAAAAATGCTCAGCTGGTATGAAAACAACCAGTTCTACAAATCAGTGCAACTTAATTCTATAGGATGATGGGGGCCAATCTGCCACCATTAGGCAGCTAGATGCCTAAAAGTGGGTGTTAAGTTTGTTGACAAAGTTCGGACCACATGTTTGAGGCAGTGGTATCATATAGCTGTACAGAGTAAACAGAAGAAGTCTGCGCAGGAAGTCCATCAGGATTTCAACAGGTTTCAAAGTAAAAACATCCATCAATACTTTGCGGATGCCAAGCTGAAGGACAGAGCTTTTCAAAAGAGCTCCCAGTTATAGAGAGTAGAGAAAAGAAAATTGTTTGTCGGTGTTATGTAATCTGACAGAGTCTGAGCAGATGTGACTTGAGAGAAAAAGAGAGTGAGGGTCTTACGGGCTGAACACTGGCCAGTCCTCCCACTGTGCTGTCAGATTACCGGGACATGTTTGTTTTCTGAAAGAGGAAGAGGCCGTCCAAATAAATAGGCAACGTGGCCAAGTCTCCCTCGACCAAACTGTCAGCTGTGGTGTCTCTCTCCCTCTCTCCCTCACCAACCGCTACGCTCTCACTTACTCTCACTCTCTCCCCCGTACGGCAGTCCTGAATTTCTCTGCGGGATGGTTTGAGGTTTTCTCAGCGATGCTGCCTGTTTGCCTGTCTGGGTCAGCCCACATATGTGAACACAGTAGGAAAAAGGGTTAACAGCCCCCTTTCCGCCTTCCCTCACTCCCCTCGTCTGTTCATCTTTCCCTTACACTTTTCTCCCTCATTCCAGAGACGGTGCTTCGCTGGCTCGTTTGCCCCTGTGCGCTTACACTCCGCGTGTGGAATTATTTTTCTATGGAGAGCTGCGTTTGATTGCTGTGCAGGGACCCTTCCCCATACAATGGCTCCCCTGTTCTGTGGCCCCCAGCTTTCCAAACTAGACCCAGAACCTTGGGGGTGCTACGGAGTAGGTTGAAACGGGAGGGGTGTGGGGGTATAGGGAGCTTGGAATACATTGGTGGAGAACCCCACATTTCCCCCCACTCCACCTCCTCCCACGCGCCCCGGCCACCCCCTTAAAAAAAACAGACACCTAGTCTGCCACCATGGGCCCCAACCCCACTCCGGGCAGCGTGGAGTGAGTTTGAGAAGGATCCAGAATTAAATCCTAAAAAACATCACAAACTTGAAGATTTTGTTTTTTTTCTTCTTTCCCTCCGTTTGTATTCCAAGCCGTCTTTCAGGTTTGCTCCATTCAGAAAAGGTATCCTCCTCCCCACCCGCCAGCTCCCTGCAGCCGTCTCAGCGCTAAATCTTCCCTGCACTCACCATGTACTAACTACTCTTGTGTTTTCTCTGTGCATTTTTGGGTCTGTTTTTCCACTCGCTGATTTATGCCTGGGGGCAGCTAAAATTAAGAGAGCATTTTGGTGCCGCCCAGGGTGCCTGTGTAAGTGGAGGAATGCAGTGCTGAGTTCTGCTCCATAAGGTGAAGTGAATAGGCAGCCATACGAGGACTCGTGTCTCGCTGTCCCGCTCTATTCAGAAGAAGCACATGTTGTTAAAAGCTGACGCAGTGCAGGATTTCTCCTGCATTGAAGATGGGCTATTTTTGAGATTACTTTTATTTCTAAAAAATGTTACTCTTTTTCTAAAATGTATAATTACAATTCTGATTTAAAAAGAAAAACATTATCTCAAGTCAAAAATGTGAAACGTCAACGCTGTTTGACAGTCATTAAGTTGAACCTTTTGCTGCCACCTGCTGGCTTTTATGAGACTCGTATTTTGTCACCCAGACGTCACTGGTGGGTAAACTAAGGTTGCTCCTAATGGCAATTTCCTGTAAAGCAAATTCATCAAGATTAACATTTAAAGTCCAATTTGTAAATATCCTGAAACATAAGAAACATGAGTTTTTCCAAAGCAAACAAAAAGGGTCTGAAACGTATAACTGCAAGAATGAACTCTTTTCTTATGTGTGTGTAGTTTTTTTTTTTTTTGTTGTTGATTTATTTATTTGTTAAAAGACTCGAGTTTCCCACTGATTTCCTTTCGTCTCTTCACAGGTAGCTCATCATTATCCTACAATACACCATCTCACACGGATCCATCACCACGCCTTGCTGCCAAAGAGGGTAGGAACACATTTGTTTTATCTCCCAAAGTTTCACTCTAGGATCTGCCTCTCTTTATATATGTTTCAGTTTATGTAAATGTTGTATACAAGTTGTGATTATATGGGAGGGGAAGATTTGGATAATGTTAAAAAGGTAGAAGAGTCATGTGTTCTGCAGGTGACAATGATGATTGGGTTTGCTTGGTCGGAAAAAAGTAAATTAATTGCAATCACTATGGAGAGGGAAGATAAATATTATCCCTCCCTCAGTAAGAATAATTAAGCAGAAGGGGGTCATGTAGACCCAAGATAATAAGGGATACATCCCTCCACCTCCTCCTTGGAAACCACACCCTGGGGCCAAGGTGAGATAGTTATCATGACATATAAATGGAGGCATGAGAGTCCATGTAAAATGACCAATTCTACTCATGATATAGCTTCCTTCAGACCGACAAGAATAAAGGAACTCTCAAAACACATGCATTTACTTTAGAAAAACAGACCCATCACAAAATCCAAGCACACGTCCTCACCGATTGCCGCCAACAAAGCTCTTGGCAGGTGCACCCTTTGTGTTGTTCAGACAGTACGAGCTGCGATGTGCGATTTATAAAGGCTACCTGAATCACTGTGACAACCCATAGAGGTTCGGAGGGGCAAGAACCGCGTGGGGGCATAACAACAATGAGGTTGCGACAGAGTGCTGATGACTTCTTTCCACGGCAGCGGTGACACAAACAGACTGTGAATGCAGTGATTCGGGGAACGAGGATACGTGAACGGGCTTGTTTACTGGAAATACAGACTTCACAGACAGGTGCTGGAGCGACAATGTACATGGTAAACATGGCAGAGAGAGAGCAGACCGGAGCAGAGTACATGTGTGCGAGTCTCCACTGAGTGAAATAATGACAGAGAGGATGATGGAGGGTTAACAGGAGACTGACCATAAAGTATGTGCTGGGCCGGCTTGCGTTGCCACTGCTTGTAATTTTGGTCCTTTTACACATTTTGGACTACAAACTTCCATCTTTGCTTCTTCGGACGTTTACTGTTATGACTTTTGAGGCATAGGTCACTAAGAAACAGCCAACCATGTGACCAAGAGAACGCTGGAAACAGAACACCACACACTTTTCAATGAGGAAAAATATGTTCATTCATTTTGGTTATTAATGTTGAATATTTATATGACCTTTTGTTTTAGAATTAAGCAAGATGTCTTATTCACCTATCAGTATTTACATAAATAAATGTATTTATAAAATGATACGCACCAATGAACTAAAGCCTACTGCAGTATTTGCACTGTTGTCCTATAAAAGCTCCTGCGGAGTCTCTCAGAACAATGGCCACAGCAGGTCAGGATGACTGTCCCTTTCCTCTTGATACCTTTTCACTCTACAAACATTAGTTTGTGCTGACACATCCTGAATGGACGAACGCAGCGTATCTGAGCTACACATCCTTTACATTGACTATACGGTGTCACCACCAGAGACTGGAGAAAGGACTGCAATAACAGTGATAGCCTTGCTCACAGGATGAGGGGCCCTATCAAGGCAGTGGGAGAGGAAATATTAGGTCCGATAAGTGTCACAGAATGCCCTGGCTGCTTCTCCCCGTCTGCCCCGCTGGTGAGAGTTACCAGGCCACGTACTTGTTCTCGCCCCGGCTTCAAACTAATAGACCAATGGGCAGGACAGATAAGATTCTGCTCGGTCACCCCCCCGACCTCGCTCTTCCTGGTTCTCAGCACCAGGTATTTGCACTGGCAGAAATTAGAGGGTCACTCCCTTCAACAGCATTTCCCTTTCACAAGTGGTGATTTCTATTATGGGCTCTTGTAACACTGGCTCGGCCTTTTCTGTGTCGGTTAAGTTTCCAGTGCAGGGAATGCAGACATGACATCAACTTAGTTTAAATGTAATCACCCTTAATTCATGCAACTTTTTAGTCACCTTAGAATTTATTTTTTCTTTCTTTCACAAAATGAAGTGAGAACTTCACACGTGGATTCCGTGCCACTACAGTAAAAGGTGTCTTGCTTCAGGAGAAGCCTGTATCAGCATTTGCTCGTAGATCAACGCTGCCAGATGTTTGAGTTCATATTGCCTTTCGAGAACAGTCAAATACCGTACAGGCTCTTTGGGGTAGAGTAAGCAGGAGCGTACAGCAGGAGACAACCCTTAATCTGCTCCAGACTCTGTGGTGTAAAATGCAATGTTATGAATAAAAGAGAGCATATAAAACACGGAATGCAGCAGCTATGAAAGTGTGCGTGTGCGTGTGCGTGTGCGTGTGCGTGTGTGTGTGTGTGTGTGTGTGGCTCTCTGTGTGACTCTTGAGCCTGCGTCTACAGTTAGTCTGGACAGACGTGTGTGCGTGGGTGGGTTACTTTGTGTCTTTGTGCACGTACGACTTGGTGTTTATTGTGTTATTTGCGAGTGTACAAATCATAGGCAGTTTCAGTCGGACTCACATTTCTCAGTATATCATCTGTGGGTATTAAATTCAAACGTCAACAGTTCTGGTTGTTGGCTACTTATTTTGCTTTTTTATTTTCTCTCAGATTTAAAACTGCTGCTATGTAAATTTCAGGTTTTATAATTCACAGGAAGGACGCTCACTTTCTCCCCCGCTTCCCAGTGAATGAGGAAAAAAGATGATTCACCTTTGTGAATGTAGCTGTTTTGCCTGCCAAAAGCCATGAAGTTTGAAATGTGCCCTAATGTGCACGAGTTTGGTTTTTTTACTGGTGCATTGTAAAGAAAAATAAGTGAAATCTGAAAGTAACTTAAAAAAAACAAAAAAAAAAAACCTTAAAAGGTCAGTTAACGGAGATGGTCAGTCGTCCCCGGGTTGGTGCTCAGTTGGTTCAGCACCACAGTCGCCTCGCTGTGTGTATCTCATGTACTTTGCCATCATTCTCCTCCTCTCCTTCCTCACACAGATGGCTTTTAAAGCACCTGTATTATGGGTATTATAAAGTTTACCCTGTCTGGGCCGGTCGCTCTGTCTCTGTCTCTCTCTCTGTCTGTCTCTCTGGGTAAAAAACAATCCACAGCTCATCTCTCCTTGTCTGTCTCACTCACCCTCTCACCTTCTTCACTTGGGTACTGCTCCATTTTTCAAAACTCTCTCTCTCTCTCTCTCTCTCTCTCTGTTTCCCTCTCTCTCTCTCCCTCTCTCTCGCTCTCTCTCTCTTCCCTGTGTCTAGCACGGGCCTTGTTTTGACTAACTGGTCCTGCAGTTGAAGTCTCCCAGGAGCGTGCACCACACCCCAGACCAGAGTGGAAACTGGCTCAAGTCGCAGTCAGAGCGAGGCCTGGAAAAATGAAGGCGGGAGGGTTGGGAGGTGTGGAGTAGTGGTGGTGGTGGTGGTGGTGGTGGTGGTGATGGTGGCGGTGGGGGAGAGGGCTCTTGTGTGTTCGCATTCGAGTCTGCGCTTGTGTGCTCGGCTTCCATCGTGTACCCCGAGTCACTTGGGCTTTGTCTCTTTTACATCTGTTGCTTCTTCCTTCTTCCTTCTTTCACTTCCGCTTCCTGAGCGTTGCCTTCGCCCCGTTCGCCTTAAAACCAACAGACTGTTTCAGTGGCGAAGCCTCAAATTGTCTCCGCACTTTGGCGTTGTTTTATTCCCATCGAGTTCAATCGTTTTGGGAGGTGAACAGTATCGACTACTCGGTTTATTCTGCAGCCACGGACAGACCCATGAAACTGGGTATCTCCTGCTCTGTTCATACCAGACAGTAGCAGGGTTTGCCGCCATTGTTTTCTTTTCAAATTCCTGCGTTGTGTTTTGTCTGACTCAGTGGGTTTTTTTTACTTTTTTTTTTTTACTTTGTGATATTATTCTTTCTCTCTGTACTTTCTCCATCTCCTCTTACTCTTACATACGGTTTTCACGTGCTTAGTCACTCTGTCTGCACACGTTCATCCGTCTCCTTTTTCTTCCTGCAGTCCCTTCACCCACTTTCTCACCTCCCCTGACTTTGCTTCTGCTTCTCCCAGACCGTCCCCGGGACCCTCTCGGCGTGCAGATGGAGGTGGCCCCGTTGTGTTTTTTTTTTTCGGGGTGGCGGGGAGTGGATGATGATGGGGAGGGGGGGGTGGGCCGGGATGGCGGTGAGCAGAGGGGAAAAAAGGGCCAGTAAAACAAAGAGAGGTTGTCTGCAGGCAAAGCAGGCAGGAAACACAAGTCTCCCAGGACTCTCCCCCAGTCACTGCTCCTTGGCTATCCTGCCGGCCCACACCAGATTGAACCTGACAGCCCCGCTGAGCCACGGCAGCCCGCTTGTTATTTGTCCCTCCTTTCCCTCTTTTTGTGTTTCCCTCCATTACTTTTTTCCTTCTTTTACTCCTTTGATCACAGCTTAATTTATTCTTTATCTTTTATTGTTGTAGGGACTTCACATCCTCTACTTTACTTTGTTCCTTTATTTTTTTCTTAATCACCTTCATTTCTCTAGTGGCTCACGGAGAACAGCTTTTCATAAAATCAATCAGACTCTAACTCATGTGTCAAAAAACAGAAGATACCAAGTCAATCCTGAGCATCAGGATATGTTTTCTCGTTGGGGCATATTCTGTTTGAGAGATTGGAGGAAATCACAAAATCCTTTAAGTGTACATAAGCTCTGTAATTTGAAAAGAGTTTGAACTGATTAGAATCAAAAGGGACATGTTTCGGATAATAAGCATACTTATACACATTTGTATACAGTGACGCCTTGAAGAGAAATTAAGAGTTCTTACAGATGTGTGCCACAGGAGGGCGCTGTTGCATAGTGTCGTAACACACACTGCTCTGCAGACAAAGCAGATGATGGATCTGACGTTAGTGGATGTGTCTCTGGTGTGGTCATGCCAGGTCATCGTCCACACGTGTGGCTGAAAAGACCACGTCAACTGCGAGACGTCACATCCGGATGACGTGTCTAACATATATCTTGTTCAAGCTCGTCCTGTGTACCAAAGAGCTTCACTTTGATGCGATCGCCATAGGAAATTACAATAAAGTGTCCTCAGCAATTCAGTTGTTGGGCATCAATATACAGGCTCTCCATTGCTAACTTATTGGGGACTGTTTTCACAAATCATCTCGAGGCTCCAGGCTGAGGTCGGCGAAACAAAGACATGAATAGAGAGACTAACAAACTTTTATGGGGAAAGCAGTATGCATGCCATGTTTATAACTCTTAGTAAGACATACAGCAGTAAAATATCTTAGCCAGGAACCTGCCATACAGGTCAGTTGAATAATAATGATATACATTCAATATTTGAAATTTATTGGGGGGGTTTTACATGAACACATGAAAACGCAGAACATAAAGAAACATAAACAGTAGAACAGTGTCACAGTACAACTCAATTGCCAGGCATTGTTTTTCACTAAATCTCCACATAATGAACATTCATATGGACTTGGTAAAAGGTTTCTTTTTGTGTGTGTGTGTGTGTGTGTGTGTGTGTGTGTACAGCAACTTGAGTTTTATTATGATACACAGGTTATGTATGCGTTTTCAGTATGTGAACAGATGTAGAAATTATTTTTCAAGTTGTTAACTTTTCTTTTAGCCAATTTTGCCGCGACACAGCGAGACCCCTTATTAATTTCTTCCCTTAAACGCAAAGCATGGAATCCAAACTTCCCAGCTTTGACTGCTAATTTGCCTGCTTGTCAAAAATCTCGGCCTGCACTGATGGGAAATGGAATTGCCTCTTGACCTTCTAACAGCTTGCTGATCCCATCAACAAGCTCTGTCATCAGCATTACACCGTCTCTGTCTGCTGGCCTCTGGGAATAACACTGCTGACAGAAAGATTTGCCCATCATGATAACGCTGTGGAAAGCACGTTGGGCACAACACAGTTTGTTGAACATATTCGAACCAGAATTTGCTTCCCCGTTTCCCCGTGTTCTGGCAACACTTTGAGCCGTTTTAGCCCTTAACAACACAAACCATGGAGGGTGCTGGCCAGGTGCAACGTGAGCGTGCTGGGGTGTTTTTGAGACACTGCCAGGGGAGCGATGCAGTCTGTGTTTTATCTGCCTATGTCAGGGTGATTGATTGCTACTGGAAGCGGTCCAGCATCACATTCAATCGGGTTTGAACTGGAGCAGGTAGAACTCATCCAAACTGGGGCCTGTTTGGCTGTTTGTCAAGGTTGCATGAAAGCTGGCTGTGTGGGGAGGCGAGACCTGAGAGGGTATGATGTCCCTTTGTGTGCGTGTGTGCGTGTGTGTGTGTGTGTGTGTGTGTGTGTGTGTGTGTGTGTGTGTGTGTGTGTGTGTGTGTGTGTGTGTGTGTGTGTGTGTGTGTGTGTGTGTGTGTGTGTGTGTGTGTGTGTGTGTGTGTGTGTGTGTGTGTCTGTCACGTGTTAATTTGCATCAGTCCTTTTATTTGCGGTCAGAATTTTGCAAGCAGCTCAACCCACCGCGCGCCCTGTCAAAGATTGTGCCATCAACATTTCAACCACCACGTTGTGCCAAACAACCACATAACCATGTCCAGATATCCTGTGAACACTATCTTTAACCGTGTTTTGATGGATTTATTGAAGCTGTTTGGCACGGGGCCTCCTGCTGGCCTTCTGTAACGGTTACGATCTTCGTGACTGGCTAGCACACAATGAGATGGTCAAATATAAAGCATCTGGACAGATTTCTGAAGCACGTAAATACAGGCCCTTTATTTTATAAGGCAAGAAAAAAAAAACTATAATCACACTTTGTCTTCTCTGTCTTCAATCAGACCCTTCATATGATGCTGTGCGGCGGACAGGATGGTCCAACAACATGCACAGCGGCAAAGGTGAGCACAAATATACTGAAGACGCCGCTAACCCTTCAGTCAATACATGGAACTTTAATCTACTAACAGCAATCGGGATTTTAATTGCCCCCCCGACCAGTTTGAATGGTGTCATCTGTGCAAATTAAAACTGCGCATATCACCAGCAGCTAATGCAATGTGGCGGTGGTCTGCGTCACACTGGGGCTCACTCCAACCTCCACACAGTCCAGACATGTGGAATACTCCTGGACATTACGTAGGAAAGAGAAGTCGGTCCAACAAGCAGCTGCCGACTTATTTATTTTGGACGTCTGCTGACATGCCTTCAAGATGTGTAGCTTGTTATCTGTATCTCGCCACCCCTCTGATGTTTTCTCAAAGCCTTTATATGTCTCTTTTTTTTTTTGCTCCCTCTGCAGGCTCACCAGTGGTTACTCAGAATGTGACCAAGTCCACTGAGCAGCCCCGAGCTCAGCCAGGTAACTACGAACCTTTCTTGGTGCAAGCGGCATAAGCATAGGCTCTGTGATTTTATGGCTCCGTAGATGTCGGGTTCAATTTGTAATAATTGTGTTGACGGAGTTTTATTCCCCTATTTTAAGTTATGCTCACACATACATGCATTCATCCGTACCAATGTATCCAAATTAATGAGGAGCTGGAGCTGATCCCAGCATGCAATTGGGAGAAAGGCAGGCTACACCCTGAACAGGTCTCGGCTCAAAGAAGCTATAAACAGACCGGACACATGATGTGGCGGTCTTCGGACAGGCCACATTGGAATTGATGAACGAAAAGACTCCTGCTGTTGTTTTGACACTTTGGTGAATTTTATGAGCTATTTCTAAAATACTGCCACCGACCACGCAAATTAGGATTTTACAACACTTCAGCTGTCCACTGTGCAGCCCTGGAATAATTACTTGTTCTTTGAATTGGATTTTTTCGCTAATGAAATGTTTACGTTTGTTGGGTTTATGTTCAGTTTCCTGATAAATGCAAATACTTTCAGAGCAATTTACCCCTGGGTTGTACCACTGAGCATAACGTGTACTCCTCATTGTTTTACTGCCTCTCAATCACACTTTTATTAGCATGTATAATTATGTTTTTATGATTTCCTCAATGAGAATGTGAACGCTTTGCTGGAAGACTTTTTAATAATGTTTTATTTTCTCCGATTTTTTTTTTTTTTTTACATCAGGATTTTACTACCTGAAATGTGATTGGAATTTTTTTTTTTTTAAAAATTAAAAAGTGTTTATTTATTTATCTATTTTGGCAGTCTTCCATTTTAATTACCATCTGCCATCACGATAATCACGATGCAGCCTAACACAACTCTTCTACTGTCCACAGATCCATACCAGATTCTGGGTCCCACCAGCAGTCGCCTCGCCAATCCAGGTCAGATTATCAGCAACGTCAAGTATTTGTAAATTCACCGTCAGACCTCCGTGTCTGACCGAGGCTTTTTGTCTGTGTTCACGTGCCAGGGTCGGGCCAGATCCAGCTCTGGCAGTTCCTACTGGAGCTCCTGTCCGACAGCGCCAACGCGGGCTGCATCACTTGGGAGGGCACCAATGGAGAGTTTAAGATGACCGATCCGGATGAGGTGGCGCGGCGCTGGGGCGAGCGCAAGAGCAAGCCCAACATGAACTACGACAAGCTGAGCCGGGCGCTGCGCTACTACTACGACAAAAACATCATGACCAAGGTGCACGGCAAACGCTACGCCTACAAGTTCGACTTCCACGGCATCGCTCAGGCACTGCAGCCACACCCCACCGAGTCCTCCATGTACAAGTACCCCTCAGAACTAGCCTACGTGCCTTCTTATCATGCCCACCAGCAGAAGGTCAACTTTGTGTCCCCGCACCCTCCATCCATGCCAGTCACCTCTTCCAATTTCTTTGGACCCACTACTCAGTACTGGAGCTCGCCCACTGCAGGGATCTACCCCAATCCAAACGTTCCCCGTCACCCTAACACTCACGTCCCATCCCACCTGGGCAGTTATTATTGAGACAACCCTTCCCGACCATGCAGCACCCTTGAAAACCTCCCCGTTCCTCCAAAGAAAATTGCTGACCTGCACTCCCAGTGATGCCAAACCAATGAAGACTGAATTTAAAGAGGCGATTCGTCCTCTGAGGAAATTCTGCTCCTGAATGAAGGATGATATAATTGAAGGACTTTTTTTTTTTTGTAAGATTTTATAAGCAACTGGATGCTATCGTCCAAAATGGAATACTACTTATCTTTACAAGACTAGAAACTGTTATTGTTTGAGTTTCCTGTGTCTTCTTTTATCCCCATTTTCTTGAAAGCTGAACCTACAAGGCAGTGGGTCTCCCGTCTAAAACATCACCAGAGAAACGTCAGAGTCTATCTGTGTCCTTGTCCTGCTACAGAACCAGACATGGGCCTATTACTTATGGGTCTCAATCTACATCCCTCTCAGTACATTATGTGCTTAAAGCTTTTGCTTTTTTTTTTCCCACCCATCTACAGCTTTGTTGGGGTTTTCTTATTCCCAAATCATCTAGCCTCCTGTTTCCACTGTCTCTCTGTCTGTTCATTTTTGCATATTTGTATGTGTGTCGAGAGTCTTCTGGAATTCGCTCGACAGCGAGGGGCTCTCAATGAGAAGGACTTTTCTCAGCACTGAATGAGATTTGGCAACTGGAATATGCCATTCGTTATGCCATTTTTAATTTATCCTCCAAACTGGAAGGCTAGAGAAGAGTTGAATAGCAAAGAAGGAAGCGCTGTATGTTTCGCTGACCTGGGTCAACTCAGGTTTCTGTGCGTTGTGAGCGGAGTTCAGGAAGGGCGATGTGTACAGTCGGCTTAATTGTGCCCCGGAAGCTGAGTCGAGATGAAATTGCAGTCATTTGCGATCATAATTCAACCCAGGTCAGATGTTTTCAGCGGGCCACACACACCAGGGTTTTAAACGTTTGCCGTGTTGTTGCCTTTCGGCTATGCCATTTCCAGATGTTTTGTTGCTCGACCATGTCAGTATTAATGTGAATGTCTTGTGGTTTGTGAAAACACGTGTTGAAGGGATACCTTTTAAGCAAAATCAAAATTTGTCAGAAAAATCCATCACGTTTATTTCCTTCCAAATTAATATCATGACTGTAAAACATGAAAGCTTCTTGTTCAGATGTGATCATTGCGATGTGTAGAGTTGATGTTCCATCGATTCGTGGATGCTTTTTTTGATTTTTGATTTTTTTTTTCTGGTTTCACTGTTCGTCTAATTATAATATGTGCCGTTGTGACAATCCAAGCCCTCATCTTGAAGGAGTTAGTGCCAAGCTTTAACTGCTGACTTATGTGCAAAATCGTCGTTGAGACAGCACTATATCATTAACAATATACTGGTGCATCCCCCCCAAAAAAGTGATCCATGTAGAAAACAAAAATTGTTTTCTCATAATTTCATTCATCCAACTTCTATATATTTGATAAAAATTGGAACTAAACTGAATTTTAAAAAAGTTTTCATATTATGAACTTTTCACATCACAATGTTTCCTTTTTTTTTTACTGAAGTATATACACACTATATACACACAGTAATTTAAATATTTGAAGAAAAAAAAAGTTTTGGGGTTTAAGTTATGAGCTTAGAAATAGCAAAATAACTGTCTTTTCAATGATACTTTGGTTGTTTTTTTTTGTTTTGTTTTTTTTAGGATGCACCTGTATAATATTTCACAAAGACCTGACATCTTTTGATTTTGGAGTGCACTCCGACGATAACGGCGGCCACGATGTGTCCCTTTCCTCTTTGTAGGCCAGTCAGGACCGTACAGGTCAGCACAGAAGAGTGACTCCGCGGCGAGTCTCGTTACTAGACAGTCAAGTTGCATTTGTACCGGGGCTGGATCCTAGTTTGAGAGCAGCATGTGTGTTAGTTGTGAATGTTAGTTTCTCACTGATCTTGAAGCCCAGCAAAATGCACACAAATCTCAAATCAGGATTTCATCACCAGCATGAGACAGTATGTCGAGAAAAAAAACATATCCGCCTTCAGGTGTTCAGCGCTGTTTGAATCAGAAGTATTCCTTCAGAGTAACTGAGAATGAACACTTGGATAGAACTTACTTGGGACCAAGTAGTTTAGCAGAGAACAAAACCAATGAAGTATGACAAGATGAAAAACAGAGAAATCCTCAGATTCGCAAACGCTGTGCGTTTGTCAGACCTATTTTTTATTATTTTATAAGCATCAGTCAACTAGGCATTAAAGCAACTTACTGTATAAATTATGCAGAGTTATTTTCATATGTGACACAGTATAAAAAGTCAAGAGAATTAATACGAGTTGACCTCGGTCAAAAATGCAAACCTTTTTAAGTCCATTTCTGCTAAGTAGTTTGTTGAGCATTTGAAGCATTTTTTTTTTTTTTTTGATCTGTACATTTGGGCAATACATTTTAACATTTTTTTTTTTGTTTTTCTTGTTATTGTTGTTATTTGTGAAATTCGGTCCAAAGTGCCTTTGAGTGTGAAAGGTATTTTCATATATTGCCAAAACTACAAACGCCTGCTTCGATAATAATGCAACAGCAGCCAGGGATTCCTTCGCTCTTTATGCAACAAAAGTGGCCGTGATGGTTCGCCGTCACCGTCGGTCACCTTTCAAACCAAATCTCCCTGGAATTGGTAACTTTCCTGTGCATTAAAGACTTTCAGGTATTTTATGCAAAAATAATACCAACAGTATTATTCTCCACAACCAGCTTCTTTTGAAAATGTATTGCATTAAAAGAGAACAAAGTAAAAGGGAACATGTAATTTGTAGCATAAAGAAATTATTGTAATGTGCCCTTTAATGTTCATGTTTCACCGGCATTATCATTGAAAAAAAGGGATCTGTGCTACTTCATATATGCAATGTATTTTGGATATCAAATATATAAATATATAAATATATATATATGTGTGTGTGTTTGTGTGTGTGCGTGTATGTATAATTTTGCAATTAACCAGTGTATTATTTTATTATTATTGTCATTCCTGCAATGTATGAAGTAATACCTTTTGAAAAAGGGCTTTTTGTATAGGAAAATGTGACAAAATAAATGTTTTTACCTCTCAAGTGATCCTCCGTTGCCTGGCTTTGGCTTTAATAGAGTGCAAGTTGAAGATTTCAAAATAAACATGAACCCAGTGCCACAAAAATAGTACAAACAGTTGTACCACCTTTGTGTAAAAGTCTGGACAACTAACATCTGTGCGTGGTGAGGCTAAACAAACAAACAAAAAAAGGATCTCTATGAAAACTTGCAAGACGACGCCACATCTCGGAGTTGAATTCATCAATCTGTCTCTTTTTCTTTATGGTCATACATATATGTTAGATATACATAAAGCAACAAGTAAAGCAATCAACAACAGTTTTGGAGGAATGTCAATCATGTTATTTGCTTTTTTTTTTTTTTTAATGACACTGAAGCTTCACCTTTTAGCTTCTCACCTCACCTGTGTCTTACTCACTTACTCACTGTCATACGATTACATTTGCAGGAACTTAATCAATTCTGTCTCATTTAGAAGACTTCACTCCCTTGCTGCAGCCAAGTGAATCTGTATTAGACACTCTTAATTCCTAATGTGCCTGTTGTGATTTTAATGACAAAAACCTGGCATTAAAAAAATTATTTTCGCTTTGTCACAAAAATAGAGCGATTTGCAAAACGTGTTAAACACTTTATGCACTTCTCTCAGGTTTTAAATTTGCTGAGTAGACCAAAAGATGTGTGCAAAGGATTTATTGTTTCACCTTATTTGTGGAGACAATAAGACGCCCGATATGCAGTTTGTGTTGCTGCGAGTTTGAAGCTTTGAACAACAGCTATTTTATGAGCATTCCACCAATTAAGTTTTAAATAAAGCAATGTATCCTTCAAAATGTTTTTTGAAACATTAATCAGTGAAACAGCGCCACACAGTGAGTGCTGAGTGAACCTTCAAATCGTAGACAAGAATAGACAAGAATTGGATTGACAACTTGTAACAATATTTGAATATTACTTAATTTACCAGGTAGCAATGCCACGGGCTCTCAGCCCCGTTGGAGTTCTGACATAATGAGGCCCAGCAGCTGAAGCCTATCAATCCAGTCACGTTAAGTCACAACACAAAGTCAACATTTAGAATTTATCTGGGATCGTAAGCTTTTTTATTTGTGCCGAGACAACAAGAGCAACAGCTAACAAACTTCAAGCTTGGCATACTACATGTGCTCCTGTTCCTCACACACTCACTAAATTATGACAGCATGTAAAGTAGGAGACGCATGACAACACCGGCACAACATCGGTATCCCCCGATAAAGGCACGGAACGCCAATTTGCCCGAGCGAGCACGCCATAAGCACGATAGGCTGTCAAGGTAAAAAAAAGAAAATGGAGATTTTGTACGGTTTTAGAAACTGATGACAAAGTCGCCGTTTGGAATGAATGCTCAACGTTGGTCGTGAGAGGAGGAGTTAAAGCACGCTGCTTTTGGGTTCTGGAAATCCAACAACGTTCACTTCCCAGTTCTGGTCCATGCTGCATGCAGATACTTCTGTGCGTCGGTTTTGACGGGGACAGTTCAGCGCCATCTCCCTCCAAGTTGCAGTGAATCGCCTGCAGCCCACTAATTCAAAAATATTCACGCAGGTATGGGGACTATTTTGTCTACTTTCATCATCCCTGCAACCAGAAATGTTTAACGCTTAGAAGGCATTTCCTGCTCGAGTCAAACTCTCGTCAAAATGTTCTGAGGATATTAAAGAAAGAGGTTACGGTGTTTGTCTTTAAAAATGGATCGGATGACACATCGGATTTTGGCACCTATCTAATATCATGCATTCCTAATACAAGGTATATAGGATCGCCATACTAATAGACAACTTAGTAACAGTCAAGTATTGCATTGGCAAGTGAGTGAGTCTTTCTGAGTTGTATTCAGTTGTCATGCAAATAACGTGAACTATCTGGTTATTAGATGTATTCACTGCTAAACACAATATCCTTCAGAAATGTAATAAACTCGCTTTGATGTTTATGTACATGTTTCTAAATAGAAATGGTCTTTTTTGTGGTTTAACTGTTTTCGTGAATGTGACTGATTCTACAGACGACACATCGCAGGATGTAACAGTCCTGTTATCTTGGATGTGGAATTACGAAAATCCCCCCAAAAAAATCTTGTGAAACACCTGCACTTAAAACATAATATGGAGCGCTTTCTTTACATTATTGTCACTTTACTTCGGCGGCATATTTGTGCGCCGACACGTGCACAAAGCTCGACACACGTGCGGCTTATTAGAGAGGCTGTAGTTAGAGGTCAGATTCAGTAAAGCCTGTTAGAATTTCACAATGGCATATTGTACGTGCTGTTATTCCTAAATGGAGAGTTCTGGTTTCATGTTCAGAGCCTGTGGGCTCTGCTGTGTTTGGCTCCCAGTTTGCTGTCACAACTTCCCTTTGTTTACAGAAGAAAAGCCATGACGGAGGCTGGCACCTGTCGTCACGTTGCTTTAACCTTTTTGATCATTGTCCTTGCTTGATGTTTCAACGACGATTATATGGAGGGTAATAATGTGGCACGGAAAACCATTTTATTTGCAAAAATAGCTTTTATTTTGCTCGATTTTCCCCCTGGGGTTAAGAACAAACCAAAAAGAAAAAAAATAAAGAACACTTCACAAACAGAATCACGTTTCATACGAAGTCTGAGTGTTTCCTGGGACTTTTGTTCGCTCACAATGGCATCACTCAAGAAGAAAACCACAAATACATCATGCGCTGTTTGCAAAAGACTGGCTTCAGAGCCCAGCCCTTTTTGGTGTTTAACTGTCTGAATTGCCGAGTGTAATATAATGGCTCAAGTCCAAGTGATAATTTGAGCGCAGCAGCCTGCAGGACTGCGCATCGATGAACAGCCACTTCATCTTTTTGTCACCCGTGACTCCCGCAGCCTTAAACACTGATTCTTAAAGTAAGATTTACACATTAAAAAGTCCTTTTTGCTGAATTTATCTACTGTGAGGTCATCCTGTGTTCACATGAAGCATGACTCGATGATATATTCGCCGTGCAATTCTTGTGGAAAAGTCTGGAATCCGGGATCCTGGCCTGCCTTCTCGTTTGAAAACAGGTTTTTGGTCAACGGACTATAGCAGGTGTGGTTTCACATACAAACAGAAGACAATAACGCTCCTGACCACGCATACAGTTTTCTTATCTGTCTTGAACACAAAAGACTTGCAAATAAGTGGGATTCTTTACTTCTTATTCAAATGCTAAATAATGCATAGTTTCAATTTACATAACGCTTGTCCTTCCAGCTCTTGGTTATCCTTGACAAGTCAGTCACTGTGATAAACGAGCTTCCACCGACGTTTAAAGTTAGACTTTAGTTTCTCCACAGTCTCACATTTTAGTGACATTTGGGGCATCGCTGATGTCAATGACCTCGAATCCCTGGTTGTCCTGTCCTTCCCTGAAGAGGTGATGATGACCATTGATGTTGTGGAAACAGGGGGCACAGTGTGCTGTGGCCACTGGCAACACTTTGGAGAAGTTGGAGAAGTCGACCCTATACTTGCCCTCCTTGCTTCTGGAGATGATGGGCAAGAAGTTGTAGCCCCACATGATCTCCTGCGGAATGAAAGAAGTCCGTACTTGGCAGGCGGAGCTGGTGGACTCTGCTGTGCCATCGAGGAAGACGACCAGCTCAAACTCTTGCTTGTGAAGGGTGTCCACTGCCATCTCAAAGAACGGACTGCTCTTGTCGATGATGTGGTACAGCGTGAGGGGGCAAACGAAGAAGAGGTTATCCTTCCCTGCGTCCACCGTGAAGTCAATGTTCATCTGGTCCATGATGATCGTCTCCCCATCTGGCGAGTGGGTCGTTCTCAGCAGCTTGCCGTAGATTTGGCTTCCGATCATCAGGGTCTTGCGAAGATTAGCCACTCGGATGGATAAGCAAAGAGTGCCATTTTTCGGGCTTATTACAGCCATCTCACTGAATGAGATGGTTTTTGCTCTATATTTTGGTAGGGAGATTTTGGACAGAATGACTCCACACATGAAACAGTTGATAATTGCCCCAAGGAGGGACTGAATGATGACGAGGGCCACCGCACCTGGGCAGTGCGGGGTGAGCGCACGCCCACCGTACCCAATAGTCGTCTGTGTTTCAAGGGAGTAGAGAAACGCCGTGGTGAGTCCCATGACATTGTGGATACACGGTGAGTGATCCGAAGGAGGGTTTTGCCACGTCAGGTCTCCGTTACTGCGAGCGATCCAGTACCACAGAAGGCCGAAAATAAACCAGCTGAGGGTGAAGGAGGCGATGAAGAAGAAGAGGACAAAACGCCACCGGATCTCCACGAAGGTAGTCCAGAAGTCCGCCAGGAAGGCAAAGTGATTACTGTACTTGATGTTTCCATATTCAATGTTGCAGCGGCCATCTTTGGTCACTAGTCTGGACCGCCGACTTCTCCGTTCCACCAGACAGTTCTGAATGCGTTTGTTTAAGGTCTCCAACATTTTCTAGGAGCCAAAGACCTACAAGAGAATGAAAAAAAAAAAAAAAACATGTAATGTGTAAATAAACACAAAAATATAAAAGCAGCAGAGCAGCTCAGTGAGCAAAAAGTCAATGAAAACCTCAATAAGTCAATGACAACTAGGATGCAAAGTTGAAACCTGAAGTACAGCAACTGATTGTTCTGCCAACGCAATGACAGAAAAAGACTTTAGAGGAATGTGCAAGTTTACAGGTGCTCGACAAAAACTCCAATATGGTGTTGAATTGGAAATGAACTAAAAAGGAATACTAGTGCAACGATTACGTCGAAACAATTTACTGGACACGTAACAATGTACTCAAAACACTAATATTACTAAAGAAACTATGTCACTTTTAGCAGCACTCATTAAAAACCAGTGTTTTCAAACCAAAAGAGGAAGACTGAGGTGAGAGGAGATCTATGATTCATTCGTATGTAGTATTACAGTATGAAAACACTTTTTTTCCAGTGAAGACCTATTTTTATTTTTTTTCCTATTTTTGTGCACAAAGTTTTTTGTTTTTTTTTCCTGCATAAACACTGCACTCCTCCTGCCGTGGTTACATAGCCCGGTTTCACTGCGTACCACTTCTGCACAGTCTCACATGTTCCAAGCTTCGCTGTCCCTCAGCAGTTTTAATCATCACTGAAAGGCTGTAATCCTGGATGGATGCAGCTCTGCAGTAAAGAGCCTGAAGTTAATGAGAGAAAAAAAAAAAAAGAAAAAAGAAAAGTTTCCACTGAAGCGTCACACATAAGCGTTCCAAACAAACCAAATAATTTGGGAACTTTGGTCCCGTGCAAGTGTCTCAACACAACGATCATCTTTGTTTGCTGGGTTGCAAAACTAAACCTGGCATTAAAATAATTTGTGCCAGCCCAGAGAGAACCGACCAGAGGCGCAGCTGCTCACAGACATAACAATCTTTTATTCAAGCTCTGACTTCTCATGAGTCCGGTGCTTGATGGATGGTAACTGGCAATATTGGCCGCGCCGTGGTTTCTAAATAAGTATGGCCCCTGTTCCTGCCAACTCATGCAAACAAGCATTTGGATTACAGTGTGCTTGTTAGCGAGTGTGAAGTGGTATAAAACGATCAGTGCAGTGAGTTTCTGTTTTTGTTTGCAGCCCTCGGAGTTCACATGCAGTCATTCTGCCAAAAGAAATCTGATAATCACCATGTGTTGCCTGTTTGCCAGTTGTAATCCTTCAGTAAGTGGACGTTGTCATTCTAAGCCGAATCGCGGGGTCAGGATGTTTGCATGGGGCGACAAAGGATGTGCTCAAATATGTTAAGTTATCTCGGCGTTTTGGTATCCCACAGGGTAAATTCTGAATGTTTTTTGTTTTTTTTCATTACAAAACTACAAACTTTAGAAAAATATGTGTCAGGTAGATTTTAACTTCAGTCTCAATAATAATCATTCAATTTTATATTACTTGACTGTGATTCAAATGGTAAAAACCTAACATTGGCTCATTACAATAAAAGTCTCTGTGCGCTTGGGATTGGCCTTCCTTTCACAAACAAATGCAAAAATTTAAATGTTCGTCTTTGTTGCACTTTGCTGACCCAGAAGCAGCTAAAATGAGGTCACGGAGAGGAAGATTCAGTTAGAACTAAAGAGGATTTTAATTCAGGTCAAACTCACCAAAAAGAAAGTTGTCTGTGCCGCATTCGAGTCCTCGATACACAGGAATCTCCTCTTCACGCGTCCTTTGTCTTTAATGGTCACAAGTGATTGACGAAGTCCAGGCGTGTCCCTTAATGCCTGTTGACCAGCACCTGTCTGCTTTTATACCACACTGACTCCGTGCGCTTCAAACAGCCAGGTGATGTTTACGCCCACAGACACATCAAGTAACCCCCTCCACCACCACACACACACACACACACTTACATGTGCACGTTTCTACTTGCATGCAATTGCATCCCCTCCCATGTCTCTAATAACTTGTTTAGCCCACAGATGCCTGGCACCAGGGCACCAGGGCCACGATGACCTCTAGTATACCGTCCACATTCCCGGCGTATTAAAGTCTGGAGGAGTTCCTCCGCTCTTGATGGATCCTTATTAGATTAGTAGCTTTCAGTGTTAATACTGTAAATACAAAGTATATGCAGCGTATGTTATGTTATTTAGCCCGCGTGTAACAATCTGATTAGTAATATGAACAATTTACGTTTAAGAATGTGCAACCTTTCCCATCTCAAAATGTACCATTACATGTTTTCACGCCTGTACGCCAGCGCTCCTCCAAAAATGATCAATATTAAAAACATGTTCAAGCAACCCATCCACATCCAACCTCAGCATTTCACAACTCACAGCCATCGTTTCCCGGGGACCAAACGCGTGCCTCTCTTCCACAGCCACAGAGCGGTGCCGTGATGAAATATGAGAAGCCATGGAGCATAAATAGGTGATGCGCCAAGACAACTGAGGTTGCAGTTGTGAAAAAAGAACATGCTCGAGATCCAAAAGAGATAGATAGCTCCCGAGGGGGTCGGCAGCCAGGAACCAAATCGGTTCGTGAGCTGAAGATGTTCTGAATGCTGAGGGGAGAAAAGTTGTGTGAACTGTTACGGGAGTCATTTTTCAAATCTATTGTTCCCAGTCAAACTGCTGTAGTATAACCTTACACCATGCAACAAAGTGTATTCCTTAGACAGCAACAATACATCCATGTTGACATGCAACATTGCGTTTGCTCAGTTTAGCAAAAATTGACCCTCTTATCAAGGATTAGTAATCCTTTTTTTTTGTGTTTAAGGATTTTACAACAAATAATTTGCCTGCTTGTTTAAACAACTCTCTTTTATTCATTGTTCACAAAGGCCTGATGAATAACCCACTGACCACATAGTGTGCCGATTGTTGGACTGGTTCAGCAGACTGAGGTCCCTTTTGGAAAGGTGATTCCTACAGGTGCAAGTTTGAACTTCATTGTGTGGAACCATTCTAGAAGGATTAGATTAGAAAGATTAGAAAGTACTGAAGAGGCAAAGGAAACGGGAGCAGTATCTGTGCCAGGTATTTTAAAAGCTGAATGACGCAAGAACGATGTGGACGCTTCCAGTTCACCCACTGTGAATGGACGTGGCAGTAAAGTAAGATATCATTTCTCTGCAGTGACTCGACTAAAAATAAGATTATTAAGATTCTCAATAATTTAATGTCATTTCACACAAAAGTATTCGGAGATCGCTTGGAAAAAAAAAACGTTCTCCGAAATATTTCGATAAACCAAATAAAGAATTAGATGGAAAAAAAGCACACTTTGGCTGCTTTCAATGTGATTACCACGTCAATGTAAAAGCACTCTCAATAAACCTCTTATTGTCACTGCCGATGTGAAATCTGCATCAAACATACTGTAAATAAGAAACTAAAAGTACTTTAAATCTTTAAAATACCAGTTAGATCAAACCTTTAAAAGAAAACAACCTATATGAGTGAGTAAATGTGTGTCAACATAAGAGAGCAATTAATAATTGTGGATATAATTGATTGAACTCATTTCTGTTGATGGACCTGATACAGAAACAACAGTCTGCAGTAGGAAAAGGTTTCAAATGCATGGATGAGGGTACCACACTTGTGTGTTTTGATAACAATGCAGCTCATGGCAACATGAAACAATGGGGGTTTCTGCGGGTTTCACAGAATTTGCCAGCAGGCGTTAGGGAAACGGGAAACAGCAGTTATCAGAATTCGAATCAGGTCATAGGTAGCAAACAATAAGATTCAATGGAGACGTGTCTCGACATGTTGCTCCTCATGTTTGTGTCATTCGATGGTGTCTTTGTCTATGGCAGGCTCTTTAACTGTCTTGAAATGGTCTTGCAAATTTGTTATTACTCTAGATTTAGATGAAAATACATGTATTAGGAGGCCAACAGAAGCAATATATAAAGACTTAAATATTATCACATTTAATGAGATCGTCATTCATTACTTTCAGAGTAAAATGAGCATCGGGCCGCTTACTAGATTTACTGTTTGCTTGATGTGCCGTATTGGTCTCCGCCTACTCATTTTGTTGTAGATTTTGTGAAGCTTGTTTACCTTTTTTAGTTATTGTGTAAAATATATGGCTGCGTCCAACAATGAAATGACACATTGCTGTCACATTACGCCAGAACAGTGAAGTTATGGATCCTAAAACACGAATCAAAACTATCGCAATGGTTCTTCAAACTTAATATGCGTGCCACTTGACAAAATGTTGAGTCCTCCAGGTGGCAAAACTCGGGATGCACTGATACTAACGATGCGAGACGTTACGTCGTACTCACCAAGTCATATCGGTGGTCTTTGTTCCGAGTATGACTACGAGTACTCGGTGCAGTATCACACCCGATACTGGTATCAGTATCGGCGCATTGCTAAGCACTACCATGACCAGCTTGCGCATATCGAAAAGGTGCGTTTACATATTGGCACGATAAGTTGCGAATATAATTTTCCCGTCATTCCTGGCACATTCTTGCCATTCTTTACGTGACGTAATGCATCTGAATAAGCTTCTTAAATGGGCGTATCGGTACGCGACATTCCTGATATTCATGGGGCACGTTTTTGGCTGCCCCCAAAAAAAATCTTCCAAGAATAACAAGACTCGCCTCGATGACGTTCGCAACTGAGCGTGTCCTTTAGTTGTGATTCGCGGTGATGCGTTATACAGCGCGACAGCATTCGCTCCCCTGCCGCATCCTCCTCTCTGGGCAACTGTAGGACATTTCTGTGGATGTGGCGCAAATCTGGAGCGTGTGAACTGTACAGCGGCCGATGGGGATGTGTGTGTGGAGCCATATGTGCGTACACACACACACACACACACACACACACACAGTGCTGTGCAGCAGTTTTCACCATCTACAAAAATGATCCATGATTTGGACTTTGGTAGTAAAACTGAGGTCACAGACCTTGTTACTTATGTCTCACAGGTCATCTTATGAAGATGTTCAGCATTCAGTAAACACCATCTGAGGTTCAAGTCCTGTTTCATTGTTGTCTTTTAATTGTGGTTTCACTTGTGGAAACGGGTTGGTCCACCGCATATCGAGAAGCTCGACACCTTGAGGCTTTGAGTAGATAATGGCAAAGCACATCATTTGAAAGTTTATTTTATTAGATTATCTGTTCATAACACCACTTTATATTCTATTCCTCTTTGGAATATTTTGAAAAGAGAAGTTTATCGTAAGAATCCATTGTGGTCCTAATTAACCGCAAATAGGGTGAAAGCATCAGACTAAAACCTTTTAATCAATTACTTCAATTAATGTCTGAATAGGAATAAAGACTGTTCAGCGTGTTTCGGTCTGGCTTTTCTTCTTTCCTTTTCATTTGTGACTC
Organism: Lipophrys pholis; assembly: GCF_963383615.2. Lineage (NCBI taxonomy): Eukaryota > Metazoa > Chordata > Actinopteri > Blenniiformes > Blenniidae > Lipophrys > Lipophrys pholis. The sequence goes on along the minus strand of NC_137627.1, from coordinate 10,077,814 downwards.
AGATTTTCTTTTGCAATATTCACACAGTTTTAACATGCACTATCCTTCTCAATACTATTTGGTTGAACAGAATTGCACTGTGCCACTGTGCTTTGAAAATAAAGTGTGTGTGTGCGTGTGTGTGTGTGTGTGTGTGTGTGTGCGTGCGTGCGTGTTTGTGTGTGTCTGTGCTGGTGTAAAAAGACGGGGGCGGGAGTATGTGCGCTGATTGTACCCATTCTGCCGGGTCATCATGTCACTGAGCATTCATGTTCCATATCCATCATTCCCGGAGTAAAAATGGCAAAGTGCTAAATGCCAAGCGTTCCAATCCCAAACTCTGCAATGTACGTGTAAAGCAGTTCTCTTTTCTGATAATGATACTAAAGGTAACAAATGTCTTTGACTTATTACCAGGAGACATTTTGTGTGACGCCGTCCCATTTGGGAAACGCAGACGACGAAGGCAACGCAGGAAAGAAAAGTGCAAGCTGTTGTTGTGAGTGCAGAGTCTTCGCTTCTCGTATTGACGGCTCTGAGTGTGAGGTGTATATAGGAGCTGAGACTGACAGTCCCGAATGAGGACAAAGAGCAAGAGACATTGGGGGGGGGGGGGGGGGGGGGGCATTTTCACACTCCTTAGTGCTCCTTTTATGCGAACCAAATATTACGAGTCTTGCAGAGTAATTCCAAATAGAAGAAAACGGATCATTGGGTTAGAAAGACTGATCTCTGCTCTTCAGTGGTTCTAATGACAACCTGGCAGTGCATGCAACCACATTAAATGTGTAGCACTGTAGAAGAAGAGGGTGTCTCTCGACTTGCTTTTAAAGCCTTTATGTGAAAGTCTTGAAGCAGAAAAGCACCAGAGATTTTTCTTTAGTTTTTTTCTTCTTGGGCCTACAGCAAAGCTCAGAAGGTACAAGATTTTGTCTCTGAATGAGAAGAGATCCTGACAGCAGTTCCCTGCAGACTGTAGTTTTTAACACATATTCATTAGAGGAGGAGGAGGTCGTCCTAATGCTTTCTGACATTGACAGGCCCCGGACAGAGACATGGCATAGAGACGACGGGGGAAAATCAGCCCCGGGCAATGGGCTGGAAAAGTCAAACACACATTGTTTGAACTGAGAATTTGTTCCCATTTTGTCAGCAGTTTTGAATTGATATTTTATCTATTGAAACATTTTTAAGAAGGTAATTGAAAAGCCAACAAGCTGTAATTAGCCTCATTCAGAGTAGCGGTGATGCTTCAGGGGGGAGCTCAGCAGCAGGGACATTTGTCGGGGGGTCATTTGGATTCCTTTTCCCAGAAGGATTATTTTCTTATTATTTCCTGAGAGAAAATCCTGACAGAACAGAATAGTAATATTATATTCAAAAATACACTTTTATTACTATATTGTAAATGTGCTGAAGATTCATTAAAATCATTAAATATTCCTCTAAAACTTTTAGTGTCACAACAGTGGGTGAGTTGGATGTAAAGAATTAAGCTTTTTATTACCTTTGAATCTCAAAATCAGTTTCTATTAATTTCTTTTCATGTGACAAAGATTCAGAAATCAGGAATTCCACAACCCAACTTATACTTGGCATGAAAGTGGGTGGGCTGGGGTGAATATTGTAGCTCACACTGTCTGGTAGGGGAATAAACCACCCACACCTTCTCATCTTGATAAATCAAAAGGCTGGACTGAAGACAAAATGTGTACTAATTTCACTCACTCCAGCTACTTATTACACTAAAGGTCATCAATTACACAAAGCACTGACTAGATGTACTGAAGGTATGTTACAGTGTGTTTGAATTAAATGAACTAATGAACTTGATTCAAGCGAACTACTGCAGTTTAATTAAATTTGACTTCAGTCCAAAGCAGCACAGTCCATCCATTTTATCCATTTCCACCAGCATTGGGCCAAAGGCAGCAGGCACACTGGACAGACCACTCAGAGACAGACTGAGAGACTGCACGTACAGATTTAGACTTATGGTCAATTTAGACTGCCAGGAGAAAACTATCGCACCCACTGGGAGGACACACAAAAGCCAGATCGAGTTTCTCTGAGGCCCTGAACTGAATGGAAGATGCAATGGCTGTGAAGTCACAGTGCTCACCACTACCCCACCGTATGCGCTAGGACAGCCCAAAGAGCTCATAACAGACCGCAACACAGCATGTGATTGTCTTTGGAAGAGTTGATCGTCACTGACTGCACAGCAGACAGATTTCTGCTGACGTGTGGACAACAAAATGATCCGTTTCTCCAAGTTAGTCAGGCTCAAATCCCCACAACTACCACGTGTGAACAATTCATATGAAACCATTAGTCAATAAACATGAGCAAACTTGATTTTTACAAGATGTCTCTCTTTTGCAGCAGCAGCTCAACCTGGAGCAGAAAATAACTCGCTGCAATGCCTCTTTCCTCCACACAGTGTCGCTGTGCCTGAGCCACGCAGCAATGCTGACCGGATGAAAAGTCATCTTCACCACTTGGAGTAAACCCGCAATAGGGCATTTATGACTTCAAAACACAAGGAGACAATGGCCTCTCTTTGAAACATTCAGTCTTATGCAACACTTGCACAGATCTGATTTATTTTTAGAGTTTCCTCTGTGAACCAGTTTAGAGCACAGGACAAACACATGTTACAGTATTTCTAAATTATGCATTCATATATAACCAGCACAGTGCTGAGCTATGGACGTTCACACTCACATGATTTATAATTAAAATTTTAATAGATGCCTTTAATCCTTTAAGAGAAGCGTCTTTACAGCAATAGTGCACACACTCACACACACACACAAATGTATGTAAAAGGAAATAGAGAATGTGTTTGCAATGCCAGTAATTTTTAATTGGTCAATATGAACATGCTTGAACAGGGTTGACACTAATGAATTTAAGTTAAAGCGTGCAGCTTGCTTTGACAGATTCTTTAATAATTCACACCTTTTCCATTACAAACATACGTACCTAGCCTCTTTGAGCATTCACTAGTTTTCCATACTATTAAATCCAGGGTCACAGTACTGCGCGGTGCTTAGCACCAAATGCAAAAGAAACACTTGGTTGAACAGTTCAATGTTTTAAATGTGACTATATAACACTGCACCACAGACCAGGGTTAGGCCTCAAACTTCTGGACTCACTGCTTAAATTCCCTCTAACACATCCCGTTCCAGGGGTATTCTACTCCAGCTTTTTTTCTTTTTTTCTTTTTTATTCATCTGAGCTGATATGCAGTTCATCGCCATGCCATAAAGTCTGACAAGAAGATCAATCAGAGCTAATGAAGCCTGGTAGGAGGTGAGAGTATAGAGTGAGAAGCCGATAGGGGGAGCTGGATGGGGGGGGGGGGGGGGGTCTGTGGGGTTTGCAGAGGAATAAAAGAATACAAGAGCCAAGGGAGCAGAGGAAGAAGACACGTCCTTCTCACCTCCTCAGCCCCTCCACTCCACCCCTCTCTCCTTAGCTATCATTGCTTCACCTGAGAGCTGGAGTCTCACAGTAAGGCTTCCACTAACAGGTTCCAGGTTTGGCATTATGGCTTACTGGTTCATTGTGTATTTCCCTTTTGCCATCTCTACCAGTCAAGACCAAAGCCACAGTTTACAAGGGGCACGCAATGGATAATTATATTTCAGACGGCAGGAAGTACACCAAGAATGACAAATACCATTGAGTGAGTATGGGACTATAGGAAATACCACTAACTTTATTTCATGTGGTCATTTCAGCCTTGGTGAATACGAAATCAGAGCTGGAACGTATGTCACACTATTTGTATTGCATTACTTGTTTTTCTAACAGTTCAGTTTAATGGAATAATCCAGTTTGATAGCTCTAATGGATCTCCTTTTAGAAGCCTCAATGAAGAGCCCATTATGCTGTTACCTGTATTCCTTTCAATTTATGCAAATGGGTGTACAGTATACACACGTTTCCTCCGAGCATCCGTAATAATAAATGTTCCAAGCAGCTTTATTAATGTATGATTTGATTAATGCAACCAAATGGATTTCACCACAGGATGAACTGCTGAGGCAATAAGGTAGAAGGGGGCTTTGATCAATAATGGCGTAACCTCGGGAGGGGAAATAATTACATGTTCCCCCGGATCTGAACAACTCTGAGCCACATGGGGCGGGTCCACATAGGGATCCAGGCAGCGCCGCTGCCCAAGTCGCCTGAATTCTTACAATTAAGATCACCAGTACTCTACGATCACCGCTGAGATTAGCACCCCTATCACGGGGAGCCGGTGCGAGCACGACCACAGAACTTACATCCCTTGGCCAAATCCCAAGCTCCTCATTATTGCAGCCACACTCCTTGATGTTCCATAATCCGCTGTCATCGACTTCCTCCGGCTTGTGGAGGCTGGAAAAGGAAAAGGAAAAAAAAAAAAAAGAGTACATCCCAGCCATCTCGAGGGCTCCTGCAACTCAGCAGGGGGGGGTTGGGTTGTGCATGCAGTAACACAAAAGAAGGGGGGGCTGCAGAGTAATAAATCTCCCTACCAAACTCAATGCAGGAAGTACATGAGGACCTTTCTGGTAATAGATGCTTCTGGTGCTCCTCCCCCACTTATCAGCACCACCACCATCAACCACCCCCCCCCCCCCGTACTGGCTGTCGTACTGATTACTCCTCCTTTGTTGCGTTGAGTCTACATTCAATTGTCCCTGTGGCTTACTAATAGCATCTCAATGTCAAGCACCCATCCATCTCAGTCCGTACTGTACATCCTAGCCTGTGCATGCAAATCAGACACTTACAAACTCCTACAAGCACTACCTTCATGTAAGGATATTGGAAATTCTCGGAATGGATAAGAACTTGAGGTTCCATCCTGCTGCTATGATATATGCCTCTGGAAAAAGAAAAAAAAAACCCAAAGCACTACAATCGTTATCTTGGTGAATGTGACTGTAATTCCGCCAAGCAGAGGTCATTGCTATCTCAGTCTGGGACATACACGTTACAGATTCTGCAAGTTATGGTGCTCTCTGGAATATTAGGAAAACGGGCACTGTGTCTGATATAACTTCTTCACTGACATTGTGGGTCAAAAATAAATGTCCTGTTCTCGTCGTGCTTTTAGATTCTCTTTCATGCTCCTTGTTGGCTCTTTCCTCTACTACTCTCTTTGTGCTCAACCGTGTGTGTGCGTGCGTGTGTGTTTTAGAGAGCTTCTTTCTCTGCTTCAACTTTATATATCTCCCAGGACGCTTCAGGCTTTTCTTCAACTGCAGTTTTAGAGCAATTGATTATACCGTGCTGCTCTCCACCATCGCTCTTTTCCTATCTGCAGCACACACACACACACACACACACACACACACACACACACACACACACACACACACACACACACACACACACACACACACACACACACACACACACACACACACACCACTGTACTTCACTTTTTCAAGCATATGTCTTTCTGCCTTTGCAGCTTGAAGAGCTGCGCCACGTAGTAGATCTATACTGTATGTCCACACAGACTGTTGCTCATGCTTTGTACCAGTAGGCATAAAACCACTCAAAATCAAAAAAGAAATCCTCTGAAACATAAAGTCCACTTCCTGTGTGGAAGTGAGATGAGAGAACACACACATTAACATCCTTTCCATCTCTTCTCGCATCCACACTCTCACTCCCTCTCTCTCTCTCTCTCTCTCTCTCTCTCTTTTCCTCACACATGCACAGACAGACCCCCCTCTCACACAGGAGTAGATAGAGAGCGGTGAAGAGCAGGAGCTGGGTGGCAGAAGGGGAAGCAGGAGGGCTGTTGCTGATTGAACAAAGCCAGGAAAGGAGTGCGCAGTCCTGGGGAGAGGAGCAGCTATGAAATGCCTCAAAGGGAGCCTGGCAGCTACTCCTGCAGAGACCTGAAGGTAAGCCTCGTGCACCGCTGACAGAGGGGAAGGAAAAAAGAAAAGCAGTGGAAGAGGCAGCGAGAGGAAGGCGGAAAAGAGGAGAGGGGAGGTTTTTAAAGCCGTTGATGCATGATACGACCGTGGCACCACATTCAAAAGCTGCCCCCTCTCAATTTGACTGTGGATGGCATCGCAAGCTGCATTAGCATTATGCGTTTGAGTCAGAAATCCCATCTGGAGTGGCTCGCCAAGTCAGAAGTGTGCATCACTTGAGGAGAGATCAAAACTATGAGAGCTAGGTCCGTACAAACACAAAACTGATGACAAATAGGAAGAGGAGATACGAGAGCAATAAGAAGAGAGTGTCAATGTACAGAGAGGCTTGATCCCCCCCCCCCCCCCCCCCCCACCTATCTGCTCCAACCTTTATCATCACATCTCGCCTCCTTCATCTTATGTCACTGCAGAGATACATAGATCATCACCATGCATCTCTTTGCCCTCATGGCGGGGGCAGGGTAATCAGAAAGGCAATGAATTTCTCTGACGCAAGCAGAGAAAAGCCTGTCAACACTCCTGCTGTTTGTGCCTACTCGGGCGCCTTGCTGTAGTTGTGTCAGTGCAATGCAGGAGTTTTACAAGCGCAGCACTGGGAAAAAATCTAAAGTGAGCGTACCTCACTGTGTGTGTGTTACTGCGTGTGTGTTACTGCGTGTGTTACTGCGTGTGTGTGTGTGTTACTGCGTGTGTGTGTGCGTGTGTGTGTGTGTGTGTGTGTGTGTGTGTGTCTGTGTGTGTGTGTGTGTGTGTGTAGGAGAGGGTACTTCTACTACAGGCACAGCGCAGCATGCTTTCACGCTTGCATGTTTTTATACATTGAACAGGAGCTGGAGATGAAGCGACAGATATGGGGTAGTGATAGCTGTTGGCAGTGTTTTCATGAATATTGTAGACTACAACAAAAGCATTGAGAGGAAAATCATTTATATTGATTCCCTTGAAACAGTCTCCCTGGCCCGGAGGATTAGCTGTCGGTGGCTTTAATGTCTCATGTAGAGCACTTCCTCTCCTCCTGTAGCTTAAGTTTTACTGGACTTCGCAGATACGCGTCTTAGGAGTTGTCGCTGTAAAACTTTGATGACAATGCAGCGGGCTTAGCAGCTACATTAATCGAGCGCAGCTTCCCAACAGCTTGCGTCCATCCTTGGTACTGTCATCAGGGGACGTCAAGATCAGCGTCGAAGCCGCTGCGTGGACATCATTTTTTTAATGTGTGCTCCTGGACACAAGTTAGAAAGATAACTACCGTGCAAGCCACATGTGCACTCATCATTAACCACAGCTTTATGTCTCAAACCCAGAGCCGCTGGAGCGAAAGGGAAAGCCCTGTCTCTCAGTGTGACTTGTTAATGCGTGCTTTGAAACGAAACCCACCCACTTCCCCTCGTCGAAGCAACTTTTATTACCACCTTCACTGACTGCTCTCACAGCTGGCTGAACCTTGATTAGCTATTTTAAAGGTATATCAGAAACTACAGAGAGATAATGCCTTTTGATAGCTGGCCTTCTGACCTTTATCATCGACACTATCATTGTGGCAGTAAATCATGGCCACGCACCTCACACTTCTCCTCCTGCGCCGCTATCACCCATGCCCTGATCTCTGTAACACGTGGACAAAAGAGGGCAAAGAGGCCAATGTAATGCTCAGCTGGATCTAAAGGAGACTCTAAAAAGAAAAGACACTGTGAATAATTAATTACATCTGTTTATTTAGTCAAGACTGTGTGTCTTTAGGGGATCTTGGGAAATGCTCTGTTCTTCAAGCAGATCCACACTCTAATACTGCAGCGGCGCATTTGTGTCAAGAGCTTAGCCAGGCGTGAAGCTTTTTTTTTTTTCCCTCCCCTTTTTTTTTGTATTTAGTGCCCTGGAAAATGTGTGAGTGCATATCAGATTATTGTATGAAAAAAAATAAATAAAAAATTATTTTGATAGACCTATATGCAGTCGCCTATTTATGCAGCACTGCTGAATTAGTTCTCTGTATATTCCCCTTACAGCTCTAGTGTGTACACTTGAAAAATAAATGTGCATAATTAAAAACTTAAAGCCTTGCACTTGTGAATTGCATATGAAGACAGTGGAGTCTTGTAGTATTTGCATGAAATACATTCTGTACATAACATTTCCCACACAATCTGGTCTTTCTCTGAGGGAGATTGCTCTGTTTCCAGCCACATAAATCTGTAGCCAATGCAAATTGGTGTGCATCTTCTGTGTCTTTAAAGTGTCACCTAGGACGCTTATGTGCCAGATTTATGGTACAGCTCACTCATTCATACGGACACAACTTCACAATGTGTGTACTGTATTCCCGTCACACATAAAGTGAATACAGTATTTAGAGCTGCTGTTTCAGCATCCAAACCACTCACGTTCTGTTTGGTAGAGCGATGCTTTAGGGACCCCAACCCCCCCTTTTGTTTTCCAGTTGTCTTGTTTGTTCAGTGCTGCAAGATCTGCAGAAATGGACATTAAATTATAGATATGTTTCCACATACATTCAGGGTCTCTGCTCGTAGATAAGAGATAAGGACAGAAAATGTGGTTTTCCGGCTCCTGGGCGTTTTGTACAGCTGTAAAATGATTATACATGTAAAAAAAAAAAAAAATGGCTGTTTGTTTCAGGTCACCTTGCTCCCAGCATCTGTCAGTGTGTTCATATGCAACAGTGATCATTCTGCTGTTCAGGTGGTTGGGAGGGACAAAACACCTGTGTGTGTGTGTGTGTGTGTGTGTGTGTGTGTGTGTGTGTGTGTGTGTGTGTGTGTGTGTGTGTGTGTGTGTGTGTGTGTGTGTGTGTGTGTGTGTGTGTGTGTGTGTGTGTGTGTGTGTGTGTGTGTGTGTGTGTGTGTGTGTGTGTGTGTGATTGATCTGATTAAAAGTTTAGATGCAATTAACCCATCTACACTGCAGAACGAAGTCAAGCAGTCAATTTCTCGCATCCCGGGTGTGGCGCGGCACGTTTCCAGCTGTGTGGCGTTGCTTTGCGTCGTCCCGGAGCCCACTTGCATGAAGTACAATCCTGCCAACTGCATACAAATGAGGCACAGGGGTCATGAAACTTTGGTAAAAGGTCTAAACTAGCTGTGGAGGAACCAAAACGAGGACAGATTCAGCAGCTGAACACGTCAAACGTTTTTAAAAATACTTTTGGCTGAACTGTTACAGTGATACAAGTTCAAGTTTGTGACCGAGGCCACCATCTTGGTGTAGTTCGAATGCCAGAAGTAGACAGCCCCCAAGTGACACATCTCCTCTTGGAAACTGTCAACAAGTCTGGGCCACATTAATGTGGACAAATGTTTGTTTTGAAAAAAAAGAGACTTTTTTTGTTAACTGCCTCTTAAAAAAAACTCATACTGGTTGTTTGAGCTCTTATCTGTCAGAAGGAGGTTATGTGGAATGAATGTGGGAGTTACAGCTGCTCCTTCTCCTGCTTCTACTGGTTTAGCCACTGGGATTCAACCAGCGTTTATTGGTACTATTCATTGGAGCCTCTGCAGACATAGTCAGATATATGTTGACATTTCATGTTTTGCCCATTAGTATTCTGGTCAGGCAAGCGAAACTGAGTTATGCAGAATTTATTTTGTTACAGGGAATTCTCCATTCACATAGTGTATGTACTGGCAAGCACCACACACTTTCCATGCAGACTGCTTATGTATTTTTTACTTCATCAAACATAATGACATCTTCACTACATTCAACACGCAGTGATTTATAATGGATTGGGTCATATTTATTTGTGTAATCCAATGTTCAATGCAAGGCAGTGTGTGAACATGCACATATATTTTGTTCTGAACGTATATAATGAAGGATAATAAAAAATTATCATTAGGATTCCAGAGGACCAACACACCCCACCTCTTATGTCGTGCTGCCAGCAACAACTAGTTTTCAAACAATTAATCCTTCCACTAATTGTTTCGACCGATCGAAATGACTGATTAAAAACAAAAATCAAGCGGTTGATACCTTATTTGTGTTCGGTTTATTTTGAATACAACTCAAGGGCCAAAACATAAAATGTCACCTGTACCTACAAATGTAAACAATTAAGTATTGCCAAATGTACCAAATTAAGCTAAATACATAAGTAAATAAATAAATGTTTATAAAAATAGATACTGTATAGCAATAAAAAACTAAATCTATACCAATAAAATAAGCTACCTTTCTTTAAACATTATTGCTAAATAGTCTACGTAACCTGATTATATTCCAAAGACAGTCATTGTTCTTCTGAAGACTTACTTTAAAGTATAGACTATCTTGCCCATTCATTAATAATCGCATACTTATATTCAGTGGAGTCGTGGTCACTGGAGCAGTGGGTCTACGCCCAAAGAACAGTGGCATGTAAAACAATGCTTATCAGTGAAAATCCATTCATAGTATTTGCATAACATATATAACTTTTGATATAATTTAGCATTTACCAATACTTTGTAATGACCCGCCTTACTCTGTCTCTGATTGGCTCGTTGGCCTTCATGCTGCACAGTAAACATCAACATGAACCAATTAGATCAGTGAATGCAGTGAGTACGAGCCAATCAGAGGCAGAGTAGGGTGGGTCATGAGCTTCATCATCCTGTCAGGAAAATTAAATAAATTCCACTAGTGGATGCTGCTGAGTCGTCCATCAGCGGGGATTTGGAAGTGGGTGTACGCAATGTTGACTGAAAAATAAGTGGATATACGCCATTGTACAGACGACTCTTTTGTCACCAGTTGGCCTGAGGTACTCCTATACTTTCGACACTTTTGGTCTCATATTGGACTAGAAGTTGCTTTGTCCCGAGTCACCTCCTGGTTTAACCCGCAGCGCGAGCACAGCGCACAGAGTGGTGTGGGTGAGAATTACTTGAAAGTAGGTGAGCCATTTGAGACAGGAGACCAAAAACGAATAGGCGGTCTATTAGTAAAATGATGAGTCAACTAAAAAAAAAATGCCAATGATGAATTTTCATCACTATTCACGGCAGCTCTACTCTTCTGCAACTGGGGTGATGTTTTTTTTTTCTGAGAAGTTATGTCCACATCAATAGAACGAGAGCCTCGATCACCCAGAGAAAACACACCCTGTTCCATTTGCAGTTCATCAGCAAAAACCGAAACCGAATAATAGTGGTAAAGCATTTCAACACATCAATTTATTAGAATGTTTTTACCTCATTTTTGAACATTTTTCTTCAGCTCAAACTTACTTCTCATTTACACAGCTAAGACTCATTCACACCATGTCATCTGGTGCCAGCCGCTGTGCTTTAAGCTCCTTGCTGAAGGACACCTCGACAAGAAAAAAAAAAAAAAAGATGCACTAAGCAGAGGGTGCATTACTCAGCTGCTATGCCAACCACTTGGGTCTGGGAATTTTTTCTTAACATGCAACTGTCAACATCATAATCTCATTTCATTCTGACTTGGTTGTGCTGACAACAGAGAAGGAGGATCCTCAAAGGGACAAGCACGGGGACACAGTGGAGCATGTCGGGAATTCCAATCAAGATCGTTTGACCTTTGGCTTCTCAAAGCATTTCGTTGCGCGCTGCCTGGTTCTGCAGCTCCGCCCCATCCTCCCATCTTCCCCCTCGACTTCCATGTCCTCTGCTGCGAGGCGGAGCGGAGGATTAATGAACCGCATGCAGTATAGTGGGATTAAGTTTCGATGCCTTGGATTTGTACAAACGCATTTGAGTTATAAACAATAACCAGATTAGTTTGTTCTTATGAAGATCTGGGGTGTCGGGGCACATATCCACCCACCCAATGTCAGACATCTCTCTGCATCACATCTCTTTCACGCTTTAGGCCGGCATGTTTGAAGAGGGTGTTATTTGGCTCCAGTAGGTGTTGGGTTTTAATCCCTTCCCCTCCCACTTCAGCAGCAATGTGAAATCTCGCCGCTATCACTGTTTTCTTAAACTCACTTGTCTCAGTGGAAGATAAGATTCCTGAAATGTGCAAGAGCAATCTTTGCGAGAGCAACTGCACTGTTTCCTCAGGACGTGAGCAAAAACAACTGCAAGGAAGACACTAAATGTGGGACAGTAAGAAGGATGTACTCTATATGTGTGTGTGTGTGTGTGTGTGTGTGTGTGTGTGTGTGTGTGTGTGTGTGTGTGTGTGTGTGTGTGTGTGTGTGTGTGTGTGTGTGTGTGTGTGTGTGTGTGTGTGTGTGTGTGTGTGTGTGTGTGTGTGTGTGTGAGCGAGGCAGAGATGGACATATCATTAGGGAAATTGCTTCTCCAGTGTGACTCGAACGTCTCGGTGCAGCAGTGTCACTCCAAGAGAAGGTCATTCATGAGAAGGACACAACTGGATACACTCAGCTCACTATCGGGCATAATGGCCAAATGGTAGAGGGCTGGTAAGTTTGTGTGTGTGTGTGTGTGTGTGTGTGTGTGTGTGTGTGTGTGTGTGTGTGTGTGTGTGTGTGTGTGTGTGTGTGTGTGTGTGTGTGTGTGTGTGTGTGTGTGTGTGTGTGTGTGTGTGTGTTTTGTGTCGTTGCTGGGCCTGGAGCCAAACTAGCTGAGGACGTTTTTAGTCATTTGACCCATCCAACCTCAAAGTGTCATAAGTGAGTGGAGATAGGGAAGAGGCCATGTTATTTTATGGGCCAATCTTAGCCTGGGACATAATCATGACAGGTCCCGTTACCATGACTCAAGGGGAGGAGTGAGAGAGGACGGGAAATCAAGGAAATAGAAAGTTCTAAATGCTTCCATGGCCACGGAGACAGCAGATAAGCTGGAATGACTCTGCCAGTGCAGATATCTATCGCATGTAGAGATTCTGTAAACATAGTTGCTGTTGCGGTACCTCTAATAACTGCTGCGACATATCCCATTTCTTCTTTCTTTCTTTCCTTCCACTCCCAGCAAGGTATTTGATGAACTAACAGAAAACAGCAAGCCGTGACCCCCACACTCTATGGATGAGTGCCTGCCGACGGTCATATTTATATCAGAGGTTACTGCTGAGTTGGCAGGATGGTGCTGTCATTTGTAACCCTGTCATAACGGGAGCCGGATCATAACCTATAATTTTGAAAAAAAAAAAAAAAAAAAAAAAAAAAGCACTCTTGTCAAGCAAAAGTTTAGTCTGCAGACAAATACATTTGAAATTTGACAAGAAAATTGAAACTTTAATATTTAGCCACATGTGGGTTATATATCTGGGGGATATTTATATATATATAGGAACACACACATACATACATGTATTTTATATTCTGAAAATCGCAATTCACTACAAGCTAGGCTCAGGGTGAGAATTATAGCCCTGCCACAGGTTACAAAGTAGAAAATGGCACATTTTGCTCAGCTCTGTCGAGATGACTGTCTACAGCATGCTGTGTCAGCAAATAAGGAAATATATACGGCAGAGATCCCCGTAGGAAGAAAGTTTCCTTTTTTACTTGGCTTAAAGCACAACAGATGAGTGCACTTGTTATCAGGACACAAACACAATTCAGCCAAAGCATCCTGTCACTCTCCCGGTAACAAGATAAATGCTTGTTACCCTCTTAAAGCGTGGAGATAAAACACCCCAGCTGGTATCCATGTTCGAACACCTCTCGTTTTGGGCTTGTTGAACCTGCGACTGCGAACAGACACTGCAATTACAGCCGAGCTGAAAATACACACAGGTCTGGAGTTCAGAAATCTCCAGGGAGGCATGTTTAATTCATGAGAGATCCTAAAATGAGTCAGAAAGCGAGACCTCACAACCTCTGTAATATATTCAGCAAGGTTGTTTTTTTTTTGCGAGAGCTTTGTGTGTGTGTCCCGTGCCTCTGCTCCTCCATCTGTCCGTCTTTTTCCTGCTCGGATGCCTGTCACGTCACTCTGCCCTTTGCTTTGGACCATCAATGTCAACACCAGATTCCTGTGTGGATCTGGTCGGTGACGTGGTCCTCTCACTCCTCCACGCTCTCCTTTGCATTCCCTCTCCTCGCTTGTCACAGATCAAATAGAGTAGCATCAAAGACAGATGACAAAGAAATGTCAGATGTCGTTAAGGTCAGGAACCAAAAGTAATTTACCCTTGTTTCCTTTGCTTGGTTAGTTACAAAGCTCTGTATATCCCCCTGTTCTTCCAGTAAATTAAAAGTAGTTGATTTACAAACAACGCCCATGGGCTCTGTAAGTTAATTGCCTCTCGTGGAGCTCTGGAAGTGTTGTAACATTGCTGCTAAAATTAGCGCTTTATCTAAGTCCCCTTCATACACACATCCATCGTGAGCACTCCTTCATAACCACAGCAATAGCCTTTATTAAATCTCACATCATTCAGCAGACACTGAAAGTATTCCCTTTCTACTTCTTCTGTCACTTTGGCCTTCACACGACTGATGTTTAAAAATATCTGTTTCAGTAGAAGAAGAAGAAAAGGAAAAAAAAAAAAAAAGTATTTAAATTCACATCCTGCTGTAGTGCACCGTCAGCCCATCACCTCGTTTCACCGATTGAGCTAAAAACAACCACAAAGACGATATGTAAAGTCACTTTATATCAGAGCAGATGTAAAGTGTAAACCTCACTGTTCTATTGGGAGGACAGCGTGGCCAAGGTGGAACATTGAGTGCAGTGCGTTTGCGTGAGGGGAATTGTGTGTCTGTACGTGTGTGTGCATGTGGGCACACGTAGAAGACACAACTGGCCAGCCTGGCAATGAAGCAGCATGCTCTTTGGGAAAATGACATCATTAAAAACGCTGCAGCTGAGCCTGCTTCGCCGTGCAGGCAAATTAGCCGACAGCGAACACTGGGTCATCGCATGTAATGTCAACTAGTCCTTTAGTCGGGCCCAAGCGTTTTGTTTTGCCAGAGACATTTCCCAAACTCATACCTTAGTCCTGTGTGTGATTCGAGTTAGAAAACAAGAAGTCTGCATTCTGTGTTTAACTAAAAAAAAAAAAAAGAGCTTTCTAACTACAAAAACCTGAGGTATTACCATGGAAGAATCAATATGAGGATATTCTGGAAAGTTACTGAGTTGCGTGGATATTGTTAGAAACACTTGGAAAACACAGTGTCAGTAAATATTTACACACCCTCAGCGCCAACACTTTCCATCTTGGCAATGTGTTATGTTCATTAACAAGACTCGCAGTCTACAATCGGGATAATTGCTCCGTCAGGCTGTACTTAAAGCACAATGTTGCTCCGAGCGTAATGTGTATACTCACATTATTACAACATATGGATGTCAGGCAGGTGCGATACCAGGGTGGCCTTTGCATTTTAAAATTGGATAATTAACATGAAGGAGAGCTGCAGCTTATAAGGAATGTCATTAGTATTGAGACTCACAGGACAAATTATCTGACAAAAGTGGCATAATAGTGGTGAGTTGTTTGTTTGTTTTTTAACTCATCACCCATAGAGGGGCATGGATGTCTTTACAAAAGTCTTCTAATACTTGTACATATATTGCATAAAAGGTTAAAAAAAACAACAACAAAAAAAACTTGCAGAGGTGCTAGAGAAAACCGCTCAGTCAGCATAAATGGTCTTCTGAATTCATTTCAGTACGGATTATGGCCTGAGAGGATGGCCTAGACAAAGCTTTGAAACATATATATTTTTAAATACTCAGTCTTGAATTCATTATGGGGGTTTTCTTTATGGATTTTGTTCCAACAGTTGGTATGGTATTGACATAGTAGAAGATTCTGAGTGAACACAATTCTTCCTTGTATGAAACCTACAGACAAACTCAACAGTCTTTGATTGGTGGAAATGCAGCACTGCGTATACATAGATACAGTACCAATCAGAATCGGAATAAAAAGGCAGAAGCTATTGTTGTTACATTAAAGATCATGGTTATAGTCAATCCCATGTACTATAAACTTTAGGTTTAATGAATGAAAATGCT
This sequence comes from Lipophrys pholis, assembly GCF_963383615.2. NCBI lineage: Eukaryota > Metazoa > Chordata > Actinopteri > Blenniiformes > Blenniidae > Lipophrys > Lipophrys pholis. The sequence goes on along the minus strand of NC_137627.1, from coordinate 10,061,973 downwards.
CTAAATTTCACACATTTAAAACAATTATGAGAACTATGAGAAGTCTAATGCAACTGACTTTGAAACAGGCCATTATGGATCTTGCTCTTGTATCAGTTAACCGTCTTTTGTCAGGTTTACTTCTATTGTGGCGTCTGTCATGGGTTTTCTGGATAACCTGAAATGCTTACTCTTGAAATGCACTACTCCTTAGTGTATTCAATTTATCTTATAAATTGAGCTGTGGTGCTGTGAATTTCTTTATTTGACCATTTTAAAGCGCTCTTCACAACCTTGCTATACCGGTACATTAATTATTCCAATACTCAATTTCTGGCACATTGTGGAAAAATTAATGAACATTAATGTCACAGATCCCACTAAACTGAGGCGAAAGACATAAATCAGATTAGCAAATTAGTCATTGGTGCAGACAAATGAGTCTTTACAGTAGTTTGATTTTATCATTAGTTTATTTAACCTATCATTAGCTTTTTACTCAAGGTGATTGAATTTTTGGCAACATAAATCATTGAAGAATTATGATTTATGCATGTGTATGACGATGGATTTCCACATTTAATTTTCTGCAGAAATTCAAACGCGCCCAACAATAATGACAATAACATGTCACACCATGCGCTGCCCATGTTGAAAACTAAACCCGGAATACCCACAGCTGTTTTGAGTTTTAATTCTGATCTCAGAGGGTGGGTGTTTTACAAACTGAATGCCTCACTGTCCTAAGTTTCCAGGCAACTGGAATCAGTGTGTTTAATTTCAATCTCCCTTCTTCTCGACAAGAAATGAATGACAATGAACTCCTATACTGCTACTTAATGTGAGAATGTATATTTATGGGGCAAAATATGACAATTCCAAAATATACAATGAAATATTGACTCTACATCCGACTTTACTAGAATACATATTATCAATGGATTATTGGCAGATGCCAAATATGATGGAAACACAGAATGATGAGCAATTTCATTAGACCCGAATATTATTTTCGTAATTAGTTCTTGTGTGTCTGCTAACAACTACAAAACAAAATGACAAAGCAATGTTGTTTCTTTAAATTAAAGGGTAATGATGATGTTATGGCCACTTCCTGAACACGTGTTTCTCCCTCGATAAGCCAAAATGCACAAAATCTTTACCGGGTCGAAATATTACAACCAGTACAAGTGACCTGCTAAAGCTCATAGCGTAACTGCTCCACACGGTTTAGGTGAGTTTTGATTACACCAGTGAGCAAATATTGACACATTGACATATCGGAGCAATTTCAATGGCAGGTGGAAAAGGCTGTGCTTTGGGGATATGTTGTACATCAGCACGTTATTGCTAGAGTAGACACATGTTTCAAAGACGGCTAAAAGAATCAACCACTCAACGGACAAAGGTTGCAAGGTCTGGCAGCCTATATTGTCACTTATGGTTGTGAGTTTTTTGGGTTGTTTTTTTTTCCTGGTATGAACTAAAGAGTGTTCTAATACTGCAAATGTCTGCAAAAATTCCACTGTTATTTTGGCCATTCTGTCTACCAGTGTCATATAAGGCTTGTTTTTTTTTTTTTTTTTTAAATAGAATTGAGGATTTAAAATTAATTAATTGCATTTTGACTGTAGCAAGTGATCCCAAAAGGGACTTTTTCAATTTAAAAACATGCAGAGGCTTGTACTCTTTAATTTTATTAAGCTAAAATATTTACTGCTGGCTGTAAAGACGCCACTTTGCCTGACCACACAGCCAGTACATTCTCCAGCTCTCTCACTCCACTCATTCATCACCACACTCCAGCTCCCTCAAACACCTCCTCTACAGCCCCTCTACCAAACCAGCGTTTGGACCCAGTGCTACCATTGTAGAGAACATTCAACATTCTGTTTCAATTAATAAGAGGGCATGTCATTGAATGCGTTGGACATTATAGGGTCGCTACAGTATGATTGGTATGCCAGGCTCTCAAAGGAATGGAGTGTACAAGTAAATAATAATTGAATGTATTATGAATGAAAATGATTGTGTTAAAGTTGCATCCCTATTCTATCTATTGTCTATCTATCTATCTATCGAATTTTTTCATATCGTACATTAAAAGTTGGGATCTGTTTTAATGGCTGATGCACTTTCCAATATTTTGCAGGTGAGCTTCAGCTGAGGATGGCAGGAGATTCCAGAGTCCTGATGGACCACAACATGGAGATAGGCGTTACGCCTGAACAGGTACAAAGTCTTCTATTTTAACAAACAGTGCTATTTAGCATGGAATTAGTAAAAACCTGATATGAGTCCAAGGTATTGTGATGGTGGTCAAAAGAAACACAGATGCAGGGGTTAGAAACCCTGAAGACACCCGTACCACAGTGGGCATGCCCCCACATAACCATTGGCACACAGTCGAAGGCCCTCTCCGTATGAATATTGTTTAAAATGAGTCGTCCCAAATGGGAGCAGCTTTGCGCTCAGTCCCAGACAGAGCATATCAGATGACGTAACAGTCACGGGGAAGCACCATGATTCATCTTCAACAGAGGACCTCTGCAGCTGAAAGTCCAATGCCAGGGGCCTTTATGCATTAAGTAAACTCTCATTAGTGTTTGAAATTCATTCTTTTTTTTGTGATGGATTGCAAATTAAAAAATGTATCTCGCCTGCTACTGTGTTTAAGTGCTTTCCACACATAGGGTTGGAGTTGTAGACTTATAATATATAAAATAATCAGGAACAAAGACATACAGTAGATCCTTTAAGTAAAAAAGACAAACAAATAGAGCCACTTCTTTTCCAGTTCTTTCACTTCTTGTGAGTAAGGAGGTCTCAACAAGTTTGTTTTATCAATCAGATTAATTTCAAAATAAATTTTTGTATTCATAAGAAACAAAATGAAAAGGTAGACATAGTTTTTAATTGCAAATACAAGGAGTTTATTAAAACTACAAACTCAAAGTGCAAACTATAAAGTATATATTGTGGGGTAGGGAGGGGTGAAAATAAATCAAAAGTAATGAGATCTCCTTAGCTTATAGTCTGTTTTTATTTTACATCTAGTTACGGACCTGTGGTAGAAGGGGTGCAGTTTGAGACCCCTGTTGTACATACGGTATGCTCTCTATGTCTCCATATCTATGGATAGAAGCTGATTCTTCCCTACAGCAAATTGCGCCCTACAAAGTGGAGCCAGATTTGCTTCAGTACTTCAGAAAAAATATTCAACTCTAGTTTGTTAGCAGTCGAAACAATAAGGAAAAGACATCACACTCCTTTCCTGTGAAAAACGGTGAGATTGCACTTGTTACCTGTCCTAATTCCCCAGCTGATTGGAGCTTACATGGCCCACTCAAGCCTGACCAGAAAGGCTCAATGAGACAAATCCCCCACCACTTACAAATGTCATGCGGAGACAGCAAATGAATTTGTTTATGGCCCATCACCCTCGGGGATTATATCGACTACAAAGGCCAAAGATTGGGCAGCGCTCCTTGTGACAGCTTCATCTATCACTCAATTAGCTCAGCACAAAGTGTGTAAATAGATCATTTGAGAATTGTATTGTCGCAATTACCGACAAATAAATACAATTTATCCGTTTACAGTTGCAGTTACTGGTGAAAAAGTTTGAAAGGTTTAACTTCAAAGAGAGTTGGACTGGCAGGGCTTGTGATCTATATGTGAACCAATATCCTCGAGGATAGTTTGTAATAAGAAGTCCATTGACATTTAGTGAATGCACTGTCATCAAGTCACTAATTGCAAAGCAGGTCAATAAGAATTGTCTTTCACCTTCTCTTTGTCAAAATGTTCCTTAAGTAAGGATCACTTTGAATCGATATCTGAAAAGTCTGTGCCCTACGTGCAGACCTGAGTAAGTGCAACTATTCACAGGACAGCAGTGAAACAGCAGCTGACATCTCAGTAAAAATACCTTTACTGAACTTGACAAACAGATTCTATTTTCCAGGCTCCACAGCTGAAGGTACTGCGAGGACATAGTCGACACCAAGACTGGGTCCTTCTTGACCCATCTGTGAGAGTGATCGTCTTTGTGACGGAGCTGGGCAGCAACCAGTGCAAACACAATGCAATGCAGCTTTTCTAGGATCGGGAGCATGACTCCAGAGATAAACGGTTCACAGATGTTCGAATAAAAGGGAGACATGTTCGATTTTTCTTTCTTTTTTTCTGCTGCATTTCAATTATCAACTGGAAATGGAAAGTGTCCGGCCGTTGCTGTTGTCCTTGGATTATTTGAATGATGCTTTACAACTTGCACCGGATGTATGTTTCTCTTTACAGTATAAACGTAAATGTGTCGGCCTCAGAAGAGGCCAATGACTTTAAACAATTTTACATTTGCAGATTGTTAGACATCCTGTTTTCACAACCTTGAATGGAATCAAATATGCAGTACACTAATAATATACTGCAAGTTTGTAAAGCATTCAACGATTTCAATCAAGTAAATGTATTCATATTTAGTAGAGTAGAGTAGTACACATCCAAAAAAGAACTCAGTAGAAATGGAGTAAAACCTACTTTTGTAAATTAGGATTCATTTTGAAACTTCAAATATATTCTGAGTGACCTCAATGATGTCATTATATTTCCATCAGTGTGCAATTTGCAGATTGAATAAAACCACAAAATGAGGTTGGAACTCCCATAACAAATAACACAAAAAAGCAAATTAACCCAAAAATGATTTAATGAAAAAACATTATTCAAACTTCGTAGACAGACAGCTCTGAATATGTGAGTATGTTCTTCCAACTACAAGGTCGTATGGGCCCAGTTTACCAGGAATCACCATGAAGCCTGCTAAATTACAAGCTCAAGCGAGTACATTACGCACACTACAGTTTGCATGTTTTCTGAGGGTGAGCCACGGAGAAGAACACGAGTGCAAACGGGAGTATTTAAACGAAGATCTTGCTTGCATTAGCTTCTGTTTTCACAGAAACATTCTGCTGAAAGAAGTGTTTCAATGTTTGTTCGCTTGCATTCACACTGGAGAGAGTGGATGTAGCACTGAGTCCGTACAAGCACAACAATGTGATAACTGAGGAGTTGGGCATGCCGGGAGAGAAAATTTGATATTTTGCACATCTATCAGACACAATCCTTGGAAAATCCGTGTTTTAATACATGCAACACTATAGTATATCAGGCACTTTGTGAGTAACGATGAATTGTAAGTAAACATAAACATGAGTGGCTGCAGCAGAAATGTTATTCTACTTAGTGCAAAGAAGAATCAGTCAGTAATTGTTGTTGATATCAAAGTGTTATCCCTACGCACATCTGTAGAGGAGAGCCTGCTACCTCTAGAGAGTGTACGTGCAGCCCATTAACTGTCTGGCTTCATCTGATTGGTCACACGGAGTCAGGTGATGGAGCTTCTGTGAGAAGTCTCTCCACCGGAGCAAAATAATGAATTTACAACAATAAATTTCCTTTCAGAATTAAAAGCAGCATGAAGCACGGTGTAACAGAGTGAAAATCTTTTTTTTTTTTTCTGTAGAATTGAACTCGGTTAAAAGTGTGACGCATGAAAACTACTTTTATAAGTACAGTTTAAAAAAACTTAAGTAAACACAACAAAATGTAAATTACCACATTACTATACAACTCTGCATTTTAGAGAGGGGGGATTAAGCCATAGTTGGCCTTGCCAACTTCCCTTCATAGCGCTTTGGGTGTCCCCGACTCTCCATGTAAATGGGGGAGAAAACCACGTTTCTGAAACGCTGCATCAAAGGTGGGAGCAAATAGTTCTACTGCACATACAGGAGTAGATGGACAATAACAACTACGACAGTCTCCAGAGTATTCCACCTGGGATAGGTTTCCGCTTCCTATCCGAAGACGGCATATCATCTCCTGCTCTCATCTCATCATCTCGCTTTTTTTTTTTCTTTTTTTTTTTATCATTCCTATATGGATCTATTAGTGAGAGATGGAGGATCTCCTCCCATTCAGGCCTGTTCGTGCTCTGTGGTGTGAAAGTGGAGGGGAAGCACAGGACAGGGAGAAAGGCATGGTAAAGCTGTGGAGCCAGAACGACTCCCTGGACCCAGGCCAACACAGACAAAGACCTAGTTGTCCTTGTGTTCTCATCGTGTCCTTATGCGTTATTTCTTATTTGCCCTGTACATACACATACACAAAGTGGCGCCCACAATGTCATTGTTAAGCAGCACTGGGAAGCGACTTTTTATAACCGTTCCCTAATTTGATTTTCCTCTTCAACAGCAGCACAGAGCAGCAAATTTTTTTTTTTGAACCTCAAGGAAAATCACATTAAAAAACATGGTAATACAGACAGCCTCTACTACAAACTGAGTGTAGTTGTAAGGGAAATATTAACTGAAAGAAATCGGTGGGGGCTGGATAAAATACACCCATGTGGAGAGCTGTAATTGCGGATGGTTTCTTTCATTCTGTCTTTGCATGCCCACTCACTTACACCTTCCTTTCCCTCACTGCAGACCGTCTCTTTTTTATCTTTCCTTTTCAACATAGGTGAAGAAGCTTCCCAAACACCTGAGGGAGGCTCAGATCTCGACGGAGCGCACCCATTTGATCTCTGACCCGGCAAAGAAGCCACGACAGCGATACGTGCAGAAGGATGGAAAGTGCAACGTTCACCATGGAAATGTGCAAGAGACCTACCGTTACCTCAGTGACTTGTTCACAACGCTGGTGGACCTACGCTGGAGGCTTAGTCTTTTTATTTTCACATTGGTCTACGTCGTCAACTGGCTTTTTTTTGGGTTTCTCTGGTGGCTGATTGCACTCATCCGTGGCGATCTGGTGCACGGCGACGAGGAGGGCTGGACCCCATGTGTGGAAAACCTCAACAGTTTTGTGTCAGCCTTCCTCTTCTCGATTGAAACTGAAACCACCATCGGGTACGGTTATCGTGTAATCACAGAAAAGTGTCCTGAGGGTATTATCCTGCTTTTAGTGCAGGCCATCTTGGGTTCCATTGTTAATGCCATGATGGTGGGTTGCATGTTTGTCAAGATCTCACAGCCAAAGAACCGTGCTGAGACCCTCATGTTTTCTCACAAGGCCGTGATATCGGTGCGAGATAACAAGCTGTGCCTGATGTTTCGGGTGGGGGACCTGAGGAACTCTCACATTGTGGAGGCGTCAATCAGAGCAAAGCTGATCCGCTCACAGCAGACCAAGGAGGGGGAGTTCATCCCACTCAACCAGACTGACATCAACATCGGTTTTGACACAGGAGACGACCGACTATTCTTGGTGTCGCCGCTCATCATTTCTCATGAGATTAACGAGAAAAGCCCCTTCTGGGAGATGTCTATGGCGCAAATCGAGAAGGAGGAGTTTGAGATCGTGGTTATCCTTGAGGGCATGGTGGAGGCTACAGGTATGAAGGGATTGGGTGGGGTGGAGTGGTGGGTCTGGATAGGAGGATGGATGGATGGATGGATTACACGTTAAGAGGGAGAGAGAAAGGAAATGTTTGATGCATGAAGTAAGCTGAGGGTCAGCGATAAATGGATGGAAACTCACAAGAGCCTTGCATGGAAAGATACATTGCCAAAGGGTGTGAGTACCTGTAAGTGCTGCCTATTGAAAAGGCTGTAATGGATGGAAAGAAAAAGAGACTAACTGATTTTAAGTGAGACATAAATAAAATGAAAAAACTTTACCGTGAGTAAAGTATTGGTTTTAATATATATATTCTTTGTTTTAACTAATTATATATAGACTAGTTGATAAATATCATTTTAATGAAGCTGTTGGTTAATCTGGTTAAACTTACAACTGTAGTTCAATTTCATCATCACACTTGTCAATATTTGTTATTTCATCAGAGGCACACCACTGAAAGGGAAGTGTCTGTGTTCTCACTGAAGCCCGCATTTCCGCTGTTGCTACTTCAAGGTTATGTCTTTGATATCGTGTATTTCCAAATGACTGACGTGTAGCTGCCCACACCGCTGGTCTGTGTTTTGGGGTAAAGGCTGAAGCAGCCCCGGAAAGTGCTCCAGGCTGGTTACGTTTACGAGGCTGACATGGCTAGGTGTTTCTGTAAAGTTCCACAGGGCCTCCGAGTGTAGACAAAGCTGCTGGGGGAAACAGTTCAACCTTCATGAACTGTGAACTGAATAACCTTTTTTTTTGGTGTGTGTGTGTGTGTGTGTGTGTGTGTGTGTGTGTGTGTGTGTGTGTGTGTGTGTGTGTGTGTGTGTGTGTGTGTGTGTGTGTGTGTGTGTGTGTGTGTGTGTGTGTGTATAGTTGATAGACCACTGATGATTGTTAATTTGCTACTCTAATCATTTTGCGTGTGATAGTGGCTTGATTGGGTTTTGTTTACATCCCTGTGCCACATTGTCAAATGGTCTTTACTCAAAGAAGTAATATGAAGTCTTCATTTCAAATCCAATGTATTATGCATGCTACTAATTTACTTTATTGGCTTTCATCACATAAGTACATAAGAGACATTGGTTGATTAGGACCTGCTAGTCTCATGGGCATATAGTTGTATTGATTAAAAAATAAATAAAAACACACACACACACACACACACACACACGGACACACACGGACACACACAGCGCAAACATCCCAAGCAGACATGGCATTGCATTTATCCCACCAATTCTGCTCCACTTTATTTATTTATTTAATTACTATGCTTTGTTTTTTTCCTCCAAAGCACCAACAGTCATCTTGCTTCCTGCTCACGCTGCTGGATAGTTGACTCAGGCATTAAATCACCTTTCGCTTCACCGGCAGAGAGTATGGCATCATGCAGGGTTATGCCGTCACTGCCCTTGACCGCGAGGCAACAAACTAATCTACCCAGCCGCGAGCACTTCCCCCACTTCCTCCCCTTCTTGTCTTCAACCTAATGAGAAATATCAACCAAAAAAAAAAAACAGGCACACATACACACTCACAAGCATATTAAAGTCATTTGACATTATGACATGTCACCCCTTTTGCCCTTTGACTAATTACATCTCCATTTGACAAAAAGAGCAAATTTGGGACGACATAAAAATATATTCCCTCACATTCAGAGAAACGTCACAAAACTACACAACATTGATACTGTTAAATATTTTTTCTTGAAGGTTCAATATACATAGCTGTTCTATAACTAATATAAAGTTATAGCTTCAAAGCAAATCTGCAGTAAATTGGTTAAACAATTAGTTTTGGTATGTAAAAATGAAATTTGATCAAACGGAAAATCTAGAAATATTAACCCACTACTCATTTCATTTCTGGACTATCTTGGATTTGACATCAAGCAATATCCGATCTGATTGGACAGAGAAGATTGAACAGAGCCGCGATAGTACTATGAATACCACTGCGATTATTGAATAAATTATCTATAGTCTCATGAGTTGCGTGCAGTTGTGCATTTTGGAAGTGACAGATAAGTGGGTGGTGAAGTGGCTCCATTGCCTCCCCAGCCATCGCTCGTTCGCGGCATTGACAGCCAGGCTGTGGTTTGCAGCACGATTGTGAGTCAGGCTCTGAAAATCGCTAACAGCAGCCACTCCTACAGTATCTGAGATGTCAAGTAAAGGAAGACGAGGACTTATCAAAGACCACTCTGCCCACCTACTTCACAATGCAGCGTAATTGCACTAATGAGGATAAATGTAGTAGAACTGAAGCAATACACAACACACTCAATAACAATATCACAGGTATATAAATCACCACAATAAATCGACTGAAATGAGAACATTTATCAGCCATGCAACATAAAATATAGAATAACAACCATACATAATATAAATTCGTATATGTACTTTCTTAAGATCTAAATCAATTTTACTCCATGGTTGCTCTTGAGAAAAATGGTGCATTATGGATACTTGGGATGTTAATTAAAATAAATATGTGTCCTTCCACAAAACTACAAGCTTTTCTGGAACTTTATTTCAGTTGCATCCCACAGATGTGACCTTTCCTGTAGGACAACAAAGAAGTCTTACACATATCTGATTCAAGCAATGAATTGTTTTGCTTTACAAATTCTGAAACTGCTCTTTTATTTGATAGTTTATCTTTTAACTATCCACTGACGTCAAAGAGGATAATTAACAGGGTTTTTTTTTTTCTACAATCAAATCTGTTCAGTGAGTACATTTTCAGCAAGTTATGGAAACTAAAAGAGAAATTCTTTCAACAAATAGACATGGCTGCCGCCTTGCTCAAGGCCACTGCGAGGAATTGAACCTGCAACCTTCCAAATGAAGGACGACCGCTCTACCAACCGGGCCACAGCCGTAACTTCTCTCTAAAATAGCGGAGTTCTAAAATGTTACAGCAAATAAAAAGTCACTTCAATCTGCCAGTTTCTATTGAATTATGGTATTTTTTAAACTGCACAACCTCACTGCGATAGGGATGCAATGTTTGGCATTATGCAGAACTTGGCATAACACCTGTTCATGAATGAAGCTGATTTATGAAGCAATGAGAACGGGCAACAATAAAGCTGAGATAAACTACCAACATGCAGACAGCAGCAGACGCCTCTCATAAAAGGGAAGCTAATGTTTATTTAGGACTGCAAATGCATCACAGCCACTGCGGATACAGGTGAACCGTCAGACATCTTGCATGACGATGTCAGTTGCACTGAAATCAGGATTAATGAGGCATTCGGCCTCCCTTAAGCAGGAAGAAGACGTTGAATCAAAAGCTGACACTAAAGTTTATACCGGCGGGAGAGACGCAGCGGTTTTCATTTACCAAAAAGTAATGATCTCACAGACATTTCTGTAATTGTGATCACATTATTAGTTTTATGTGTTTATTACTTCCAAAAAGGTTTTTTTTTTTTTTTTTTTTTACATTATATGTTTGTAATAAAATCCTACAACTTATTTAGGTGTCATCTGAGATGTTCTTTAAAATGTAAAAAAAAAAAATAAATCTTTGTACAGTATGTGATTAAGCTGCAGTTTTGGAATAATGTGTGAAGTCTCCCACCAACTGGGAGATCGACTTTCGTCCCCAATTTTGATGGACAGTAAAATATTCATGAGATTTTTGGGTTGTTTTTTTTAAATGTCTTTTGTGCTATTTCCCAGAATCAAGACAGTTTCTTGCATCAGTTTTGTCACTGTGTAAACAACAATGCCTGCAGTTGTCTTTTTTCATGCGTTCCAGGAAAATACAAAGGGCAGGTCTCAGGCAGGAGTAGGCAGGAGAAATGTTTTGAGGGAGGGGCTTCCTCTACAACAAAAGCGAATAAGACTGAACTGTATCCGGTCCAAACAGAGGATTCGTTACCAAAACACGAACACTGCGAACAGTCTGGGAGAGAATATTAAAAGGGCCCCACCAACAGAGATCAAATAAAATACAAATGAAATTAAAAAGAATTATGGTTAAAATGTAAAATTATTGTTTGTATATCATGCACAGTGCAGTAGTGTTTGTTTGGATGATATTGTGGAGGATATGTGTATGGATGTTTTATTATTTGTTTTAAATTTCAATAATTTGCCATTTGAAACTGTTTAAGATCACAAATCCCATGTTTTTGCGAGGTCTTGGCAATTTATACTTCATGTCCTCTTTCATCACCCCATCTATCTATCAATCAATCAAATGATCCATAAAGTTATCTATCTTCTATACAACTGCATCTATGTTAAAGGTCACAAGGGTGACAGGTTAGTTTTACCCTACTGATGATGTGTTCATGCAATAGTAATCCTGCTCATACACGCCTTAGATCAATTTACAGTCAACAATAAACCTTGAATTAATGTATTTGGCCCGTGGGAGACCAGAAACTGTCCCAAACATCCAAGCCCAGAGACAAAATCAGCAATATTTTTGTGAGACGAGAGTACGAGCCACCACAACATCGTGCAGCCTCTCTTTTCTCCCTACACTGTCACTCTACATCAAGGAAGAGAAGATGTGCTTCACTCTGGTTTTATTTGGTTTCCCAGGAAAAAAGAAAATGCCAAGAAAGAAAGTCACAACACAATCCCTCAGCATCTGTCCTTCAGACACCCAAATGAGCGGAATCGAGTTCCCAGGGTGTGTATGAGTTTGCAGCTTAGTCAGCACAGGACACGCAAGCAATGGGCGGGACGCCTTGAGGGGGGCGAATGAAAAGTCACAACAAAACACAAGGGCAAAATACAAGTTGTGAAATAAAACGAGAACAAAAGAACAAGACCTTATCACGGTCCTGTTGATGCTTGCACGTACTGCCATAAATCCATTTCACTTTGACATTTACGTCTTTTTTTTTTCTACAACAAATGTACAATAGGTCTCTCTCAATGGGATAGGTCTATAAAAAAAAGAATTCAAAATGGCCTCTTATTATTAACAGGCATTTTTCATCGCAGAATACACACTGGTGTGATTAACAACAGTACTTTAACCTGCCAGCTCAGCTGTAATGGAATAATACATGAATGTATATAATGTGCCGTTAACATTCAGCTGCTTGGCTCCAACCTTGTCACGGCTTCCCTGCCTGCAAGGATGTGTCAAATTCAGCCCGGCCACGATTGGGGAGTGACAACAAACACTCTGCCCCAGGGGAGTTTACAGTCAGGGCCTCAAGGCGGATGCCTGAAATCCCCCCGAAAATAAGCTATGACAGCAGCAACAACGGGAGAAAGCAGCAATTACACCTTGGCATTACGCTTTCTCACAAACCACACGTGTACGGTGTGACTAATAACATTGGTGATAGGCTTTTTCCCCATTGTGTGTGCCAGTGGTCCAACATCACAACCCTGAAAGTGACATGTGTGCGAGCAAAGCAGGCGTTATTAAAGTGTCCTATTTAAATGCACCTGTGTTTGACAAGTGATAATACCCTTTCTGAGAAAAGCGTGTTGCTCACGGGGTCGTGAGCACGCACTCACTTTCAAAGATTTCTCTGGCTCTTGTGTGCGGTTTATCCTGTACGAGTAAATGTGTTTTTTTTGTTGTTTTTTTTTCCCGGGAGAAATCTGTTCTGGGAGCAGTGATTGTTTATGGTGACGCAAAGCCACGTGCAGTTTACGCAACGTAGAAATCCCCAGCTACCGCTTTGTAATGCAAAAAGTCAAGCGGATTCGCATATGATCTCCTTGCTTGCTTATTGTTCCTTGCCGTGTCGCTGCGTCTCTTGCAAATGCAGCGGCAGTAATGACAAACTGCACTTAGGTCAACCGTACGCATACGTATTTGTCGGTAAAAGAATGATCTGAATTCTGTAACCTTTATTTATCGGGCTGGCTCCTGCTGCTCATCCGCCAGCTGTCGAGTCCTGAAGCACATGAACACATCACAACACAAGTATCTCCTACGCACACAGCCGCCTGCAGCTGTAGGTATACAAAACATAAACCATAATTTTTCACAAAAGATGCAAGAGAAAACGGTCTAATCACTGTTTTGGAGCCAAGAGCTTGGCAACAGAATAAAACAGGCACATTAACATACTGCGGTAATATTTGTTTCTGCTTATTGTGGAAAATGGATAGCCTGTCTTCAACTATAAATGTGTCGAGTGAAATAGAAAACATTTGTCCAAAAAATTGGAATGGATCTGTATCATCCATATCTGTGAATTGATTCCGTCCCTTTTTTTTCTACTTTTTGCAGGCCTCTCCCTCAGCAAATAGCAGCAGTTCAAATGTAGCTTTCACAGTCAAAAGAGACCAGACAATTCCCTGTAAAACAGCAAAAACACTGTAGTAGTGAATGTGAATGTTCCTCTTCCTGCAGGACATCTGGAAGTATCAGGACGACTGTGACACAACCTTAACAGAAAAATACAGCCGGGCGCAGCGTCTTTGAAATGCTAATAAGACAAGGCACTATAGATGTTCACAAAGCGGCATAATTTGTTTGGACTGCAAAAACCAAGAACTCAAAAACCAATACATCAAGTGATACGCCAACAACCTTAACAGACACTATAAAGACCCGTCTCATTAGGAAGTGAAAGACGCTATATTGTCTTTGATGATCTCGTCACAGAAATAACAAACATTTCACAAGTTAAATGTGGAATCCAGGCCACTCGTTTCCAGAGGGAAGGCTGAAGATGTGCAAAAAGCCTTTTCCTCTCAGTGAGGCACTGGATCCCAGATCACTGTGAGATCTACATATATTTAACAGCACATGCTTCATCGTATCATATCATACCATGTGTTCACAAATTATGTAACTCAGCTGGATGAGTAAGGTACTAAGAGAAGGGGGGGGGGTTGTAGTCTGCTGTAATCAAGTGATAGAGCCTAATTGGAAGGATGGTTTAAAAAAAAAAAAAAAAAACCCTCCTGTGTCACAGTTGTATTGCTAATTGTAGTAATGCCATAGAACTGTGTGAGCAGGCCATAGTCACATCAGAGACTTGAAGGTGGTGAACGGTAACCAATACTTACACATATAAACATTTCAAAGACGTGGAATAAGTCATACACGACATACTATGCAGGGATGCAGACTTTATCTAATGATATTTCTATTTGTTTACCAACAAGCAATCAGCCGCATGCCTGTCTTCAAGAGCCTCCCTGCTAATTGGCGATCTCACATCCTTAGTGACTGCAAGTGTAATTAATAACAATCTATATGTGCAGACATGAGAGGGCATTTTCCCTCATCAGTCAAGACTGAGACATTTTACGTCTTCCGGCAGCAATCGTTTGAATAAAAAAAAAAAAAAAAGAAAAGACAAAGTGCATGAAGTACTTTTAGTGTTATAAGTTCAACAATTAAAAAAAGAGAAACAGACTTCCTTTTCACAGGACATCAAATAGACAAGACAGACAGAAATGAAGGTTTTCAACAGCCCACATACAACAAACAAAAGAATAAACTGGACAAAACCACAAGCATTAACACTAATGGTTAGTACACAAAACACTTCTAATTTCAGAATCTATAGATATACTAAAAGTCAGTAGTTACAGTATTTACACTACTATTTACAACCAAATGTATCAGAAGTAAATTAAACACTTTCACAAACATGGGCGAGACAAAACTTGTGTGAAAATTACACAAACTGTTAAGCTTCTTTTTCTTCTCTTATTCAGTTTGGCCCATACTGCACATGCTGCGCATGCTGCACATGCTGCACATGCTGCACATGCTGCACATGCTGCACATGCTGCACATGCTGCACATGCTGCACATGCTGCACATGCTGCACATGCTGCACAAAGCCACCAGGGGCGGTCATTCAGTTTTGATACAATCATTATAATCAAGTATTCAAAGTTCTGGAATTCAATACAATAAATATACATACACTATACTCAATCTAGTCAAAGTGGTTTCAATGAAGTTGATGTAACGGTTTGAAATGATTCACATTTAGGTTATTTCAAATATACATTTTGTTGTCTTTATAACCTTGCACGAGAAAGGAAACCAAACAGTTTTGTAACTTTATTGATAACTCCATATAATGCTTTACAGGGACATGAAGCAACAAGAATTGTCAACGCATGTATCATGCAGCTCTATGCTGTATAAGTACAAATTGTGATTGTTAAATTAGTTATTCAGAGATTCACTGCAGTTTAAAAGACAAGATTAATTGTTGGCTCAGAAAAAAAACAAGACAGGCTTTTTTGTTCCTGAAGGTTGTTCAAGACTTCGATGACAGCAAGAATGACAGCAACACAAACAAAACAAAGACGCTTAGGTACATACGACGCGGAACACCACAAACAAAATCGACATACAATATTGCCAAACATCATCAGACTCACATTTCATACTCATTTGAGTCCAACTCATTTCGCTTACCAGTCAGTGCACAGCAACAATGAGGATTCATCTTAAATCATGATAACACAATAAACAAATGTGTTCCATTCATCAAAATGTCAAAACATTCAATTCATTAACATCTTTGCGTTTCGCATAGTTGCAATGGGTTTTGTAGGAGTCATTTTTCATTTGCAATCAGGACTATCAGCACATATTTACTTTCATGTCATCGAACAAAGAAGAACATCACAAAATGTTGACTTCCCAACTGATTATATTCCCACTTTTAGATTGTCTCACTGATCCGTCGTGATCGCAAACTGGGTCAAATAGCATCTCATTTCAATCATGCTTGGAATGAGCACAGTTTAACTTATTCTTTTTGGATTAGTGAATTGAACAATGAATCATACACAGTAAAAAAGTATAAAGCATGAGTAATCTTTCTTGTTATTCTTCTTTATTTGACCTTTATTTATACAGCTAATTTCACTCGGACACAAGTTCTCGTTTTAAATAAAGACGTTTTGTACATGCTGAGTCCGTTTTCTGAGGGTAGTGGTCACATCACTGGGGCTCAACCTCACAATGCTTATTTAAACACCTAATGAGCTCAGGCTTTACTAATCCTGTTAATCCTTTAATTCTGTTGCTGTCCTGATGCGAGTCCATTGCTTTACATAAAAGATTCAACATCAGTCAAGTTGCTGAGTAAATGTGAAGCTATATTTTTAGCGTTTATGTAATTGAGACTTTTTTCTTTCTTTTTTTTTTTTTTTTTTAATCTTTCAAATCAAGGTTTGTTGCAGTGCCGGGCTATGACAGGTCAACAGTGATATTTTACTTTAAGTTGCTCATCAGAGATGATCACTGCTGACATTTCCAGTGGAGATGTGTAACGTAATTTATCAGCCAAGCAGTTATGATGATGGGGGTTGGAGCTTCTTATATGTAGGCATGAATAATTAACCGATGTTGTCCTTGTTTTTCTCCCCTCACTTCTCTCCATTTGTGTGTGTGTGTGTGTCTATGTGTGTGTGTGTGTCTGTGTGGACACAAATGCCTACCCATACCGCGACGACAGGGATGACATGTCAGGCACGAAGCTCCTACCTGGACACAGAGGTGCTTTGGGGTTACCGCTTCACGCCAGTTCTTTCTCTGGAGAAGGGCTTCTACGAGGTTGACTACAACAACTTCCACGACATCTATGAAACCAACACCCCCACCTGCAGCGCCAAGGAGTTGGCTGCGAAGCACCGGGATGGGGCATTGTTGCCCACGCTCTCGCTCCTCAGCCCCGATCCCAAACTGCATACTTTTGACCCCCTGAACCGCCTGTCCAAACAGGATCCACTAAGCCAGGAGGAGGAGGAGGCGTTGGAGAGGGATTCCGGGGGTGACAGAGGAGAGACCAACGGCTCGGCCGCTGCCCTTGAGGATCTGCCCCTCGCTGATGGACTGCCTGACTGATTGGCCACATCAGCTGAAAGACTGAACTCGAGAATACGACAGTAAAAAAAAAAAAGAAAAAAAAAAAATTATAAAAGCTTCATTTAGTCAATGGCCAGCTTGTTCCATTGCAGTTTTGGAGTCAATAAATCCGTCTCCGGCCCGCGACTCATGCAATATTCCTCTACTAGAGTGTCAATCTATAGTATAGATTGGTTTTGTAGACAAGTACAGATACAAAAACACACATGTACAGTATCTATATCTACACTTGCAAGTGGGTGGTTCAGATTGTCTTTTTATAATCGTAACAACCACTTACTGCTATAACTCAGCAGCTCAAGTTATATAATGTAAACTTGAGCTAAAACTGGTAGCCGTGACAGCGTACCATGGGCTTATTATGGATACTCAAATATTCTCATTTTAGAGTGTGTTAAATCAGCTTCATTAGAGCAGAGCCTCATAACTCAGCTCTCATGTCTGACAGCTGCTTCTGCGTGGTATGTTTAACCTTGCTGATGATGATGACTTTCTATACGTGGGAGATTATTGTTTCTTTCGTCTGTCAGTGTTGTCATTGTGTCAGGAAGCCCATTCACTTAGAGTGAACGGTGCAAGACCGCTAGTTTTGCATAGGCACTTATACACAAGGCAACATGCACTGGCAATCATAAGAAGTTTGGTTTTGTTTGTTCATTTCCTCGTGGGTGTACTGTCATAATTACTCTCATCGTGTGTCTGATTAAGTCTCCTACACAGTGGGAGCTTGACCCAAAAGGAGCTAGCCAGTATTTCTTTTTCTTTTTTTTTTTTACAAATGTTTATGGTTTTAAATCAACAACAATGAAAGCTGGTGAAAGCGAGATACGCTTCGAATTAGATCTTTTTTGAAATCTCCCACTGGTTGAAACACTGATTCCTATTTCCAGTGAAGTAACTAAAGAATTAACTCCAAGCCCCTTTCCCTGGCACATAAAGCACAATTTTCCATGCGGCTCAGCTGCTCACCTCACCACCGCTACCGACTGATGCATGTCAGTCTGAGCTGAAGACAACATTCTAATGTAGATTCAAGTATTTATATAAAGTATTTATGCTTAACTTCTTTTTGAAATGTTTGTGATTCTTTCTCCCCCCCCCCCCCCCCCCCACCATCATGTATATGAATATTGCAAAGCCTCCACGAGCAAAACGAAATACTTCATGTATCATTCTGTTTGTTTTGTTTTTATTTAAAAAATGTTCAAACCTACATTTTTGCAGTCGCATAAAAGTGCTGATGATAGAAGCAGTATTTTTTTTATTTTTTCCAGGATTAATCTCTCAACTTTATCTTGCCAACACATTGTCTGCCTTTTTGTTGTTAATAGTATTATTTCCATCATCTTCAGCTTTTGCTGTTGCTCTTAAGTCTTTTTTTTTATTCACTCAGCAGTTTGGCCCTTTTCCGCAACCACCCTTAGGTCTTTTTGCTTTATATATTTCATGGCACTTGACTACTGATTTGGTAGCTTGACCTATGAGGGCCATGATCTGCAACATGTTTTTAATTTTTCTTTAAAAGACACTAAGCTTGCATGCATTACACAACCCTTACCCCCCCCCCCCCCCAACTGTGGAGTAAGTTTAATACAGTCAGAAACACAGGGTATTTTCTAGGCATGCAAATTGTGAGATTTCTACAATATATTATCAGACAGTGTATTAATATCAAACTATGATTTGTTGAAAGAATATGAGTATCCTCATACTTAAATCTCCCACTTTCCAGTTTGATGTTACATTGTTTTGTTTTTGTTTTTGTTTTATTTTGTTGGAAGCCGATATTTGTCCATTCAATGTTTTTTGTTTGTTTGTTTTTTTTTTCCCCCCACTGTGACATTTTAGCACCTTTAGCACCATTTGCTGAACAATACGTTCGTCATTAGAGAGTGAGAGATCACCTTTCATTGCTGGAATGTCATCTGTTTCTGTGTGTTCTCATGGGAATAAACATAATATGTCCAAAAAGAACAGCATGTTCCCTTTAGATAACGTGTGCATGAATGAACGAGCGTATGAGAGAAGTGCGTCCTCGTTTTGCACAGAATTTTGCAAAAAAGGATCCGAAAGTATCATAATTTAGAGTGAGACCCGGGTCTCACTATCAGCTACCGTGTGATGATCACACAAATTTAACCTATGGGGATCGAGGCGACACAGACATACATAATCATTACACCTGAAAACTGGATTAGCGCTGTGTGAAATCATGAAAAGAAAACTTGCGCAACCTTCAATTATCAGCTCAAAACAATCTTGTCCTGCACTAAAGCTTGAGGCCAAATCTGCTTTTGCACATGCTTGTGAAACGGCTACAAAAGAGATAGCATCGGAAGCTTTGTTGCCCCCTTACCATGTCCTCGTTAATTAACGAAAATCCTACAGCAAGTATGCACTGTTTTCTCATGGCTGCTCGAGTCCCCAGGATCCAGGTTAGCACAGTGTAATAGATGAGCTCACACACACACGCACACGCACACACACACACACGCACACGCACACGCACACACACACAACACACACACACAGACAGAGAGAAGGATCACACAAAAACAGCTGGCACGCTGCTAACAATACAAAGGCCACCACAGCTAATGACTTGCAATTGACAAAACATTGCAAACGTCACAGGGGGTAATGACAACTATACAATATCTACAGCGTACGCCCAGCCGGAAAAGTTAAAGACAGTGTTGTATTTGAAGGCCAGTGTGTCATAGAAATTCTAAATCGCAGTGCTGCACCGTCAAGGCTATTCTTGTCCAACCTATTAAATTTGGAAGCAGGAATCGTCAGCAAGCTGACAGCCCCTGATTCAAGTCTGAATAATGCACGATGATGAATATAATGCTTCCATTGAATGGTGCATTGAAATAGGTACCCAGGGCAGGTGCACGTGGGTGAACGCGGCAGTGTGTGTGTGTGTGTGTGTGTGTGTGTGTGTGTGTGTGTGTGTGTGTGTGTGTGTGTGTGTGTGTGTGTGTGTGTGTGTGTGTGTGTGTGTGTGTGTGTGTGTGTGTGTGTGTGTGTGTGTGAAAGAGGAAAAAGGGGATAGATTCAATCAGTCATCGCAACCTCAAGCCAAAAGTGCACACACACACAAGGACACACGCAAAAAAAAAAAAAAATATTCATTTACATTTCTGCCGAGTTGGACCTGGCCTTTGTTACTGAGAGGAAATTCTGAAAGGCGCGGAACAAAAGCAGATGCATTTTCTAAAGCTGATGAATGGCACCAGACCAAAAGGAGTAACTAGCTATTGTTCTTTCTCTCGCCGTGGCTAACTAATACTCTCCCCTCCTCTGTTAAATAATGCATTCTCGTGACAAAGGAGGAAGCACATTGGCCATTAACACTGCGGAGTAAGAATAAAACATCCTGCATAAGGAAGAGAAATAAAAGCATATGGAAGAAGAACCAGGTAGGACCAATTCTGCTCTGACACGACACACTTGTTTGACTTCTTTACCGTTGTCTTGTGGACTCTCTCTCGGCGTCTCCCTTGCAAAGAGGCCGAAACTGTCCAACATCTTTTCCTGCACTTTGACAAACAGAGGAAAACGGAACAAGTTCTAAATTTCTCATGTTCTGCTTGGCAATGTCTTATTTTTCTTTCAGCACCATCCAAAGTCTAAAAGACAAGCTCTTAAACCCTATTGTCCCCTTTTTAGCAACCGAGTCTCCCTGCTGCAATTATATCTTATTAGGCATTCAAATCTCATCGTACGTGGTACAATAATGCTACCCCCGTCTTCATTCCCTTGCAGCTCCCACTGGTAAAAGAAGGCTTTATGTATGTCATTTAGTTCTCTCGCTCTTTGTTTCTCTCCCTTTAAAGCTTGTGATTCCACTCCTCTGCTCGCTCTCGTGTGGATCATTGTGGCTTCAGCCAGATATTTTGTGCACATGCATCTTAAAATGCAGGATCTGTTTGGGTTTTCCAGGCGAATCTGTGTCTGCAGTGTCCCCCTGAACAAAAGCTGCGAGCAGCAGCAAACATGTTACTGAGCCTTATGTAATACCTCTTCACGCTGAGCAAACGAGCCAATCGCGCTCGGAGATGTGACGTGTTTCAGTCTGCTCTTGGTTCATGCTGAATTTGTCTCGGCGCAGGTCAGTTGAGCGGTCGGAAGCAAATCCAAGTGACATTGTTTTCGAATTTTGATATAAAAACAGTAACTTGATCTATTAATGTTACAGCCAGACCTGGAAGATCATGTTTTGCCGGCCTCGTGTCAAGCACTGCACGCCTTTCGCACATGCTGCCTACAAACGTGTGAACGCTGGAGTTTTAAAGGGAATAGATGGAAGTATTAAAAAAAAAAAAAAAAGAAGAAAGAGAGAGAGAGAACCGGTAGAGTCTCATAGTTTAGAATGGGACTTGCAGAGAGATGCATGGACAAGAAAACCTTTGCCTCTTCACGGCCCAGAAGACCGAAAACTTCCCTTTGATGTTTTTTGGATGTTGGCAGCCTTTGATGAAAATTTCTATGGCTGTGGAGTGGCTGTGGCCTCAGATCGAGATGGCTTACTCTCACCTGCTGAGAAATGCAGGCCGGCAACACTGAAAATCGGAGGACGATTAAGCAGTTGCTTTGTCAGTCAAAGTGATACTTTGAAATTTGGGTGAATAGATGTGATGACTAGAAGATTATATTCAGCAGTGGATATTAAGCTATAGGCAGTGGCAGTTGAAAAGGAGTGTGTATGTTAACCTTGGTCAAAAATAATGCTCTTAAAATGGGTTTGAATGAAAGAAAATGATCAAATACAAGGCATGCCCTCAAATGTAAATCACTACATGGACACTCTCCTGGGTAACACAAAGTGGTAAAAATGTGCTTCACATGTCAGAAGCGTGTCGAGCTGTGGTTTCTCTCAAGCTCCGTGGGCCAGTTCTGTCACCACAGGCCTTCTTTAAAACTGCACAAGCCAACAGAGCATACCGGGGTGGGATTAATTAACAGTGACCTTTTAAGCATCATTGTCAGCCATTACTTCTGCATTAATACTGCACTGAAACCTGCGCAGAATTTAGAGCTTCTGGATGTGGAGAGAGGAGTTTCTAATCCGCAAACACTTTGCAAGCTTACTGACTCATCCTGGTACAACACAGAGCTGTGCAGCAAACACTGGATGTCACCATGATTCAGATATTGGATTTTATTTTATTTTATTTTTTTTTTTGTGCGAGTTTTTTTCATTTAATGGGAGTAAAATCCGAAACGGCCTCCCTGTGACAAGTTGGACAGTAATATTCTCCTTCAAACGCTTCCTTTACCGTCACGTCAACATTTTCTCTGTCATATCAATATTGCTCCTGTAAATGTAGGGGAAAAAATTGGATGAAACTGCGTCACGCTGTGGACTCATGGTAGATTTAAGCCCACTCAAGGAGCTTTGGATGTGTAGGAGAAAAGCAAGTGAAGTCTGCGAGATGTGAGAGATCCCACATCAATGGTAGAGATAAATCAATAGTTCCACACAACTGCATTAAATGAAGGCAGTGGTTAAGCTTTGTCTGGGAACTGTGTTCACTTTGTTCCGAGAGGAATTCAAGCATCGCAAGACTTTTCCCCCACGCTGGCGGTCAAGTTTATAATAGTAGGCCGTCTCCCATTCAAGGAGAAATGAAACCTTGCATCGATGGAAAAAATAAATAAGGCAACAATCAAGGCCAGTGCGGCCACTGCTTTTAGTCAGTTTAAGGGTTTATTGATTTTGTAACACCAGATACTCACAAGTGTCCAAATCTATATCCAAGCCACTGAAGCGTCCCCCTTTTTCTGAGAATCGTACAAATCAAGTTAGAGTATGGTGACTCAAATTGCCATTAGCTCATACTGTGTGAGAGTAGTGTATTATAATGCGAGGAAACACAGTGGATTCAGTAGAAGGGAATCATCAAATTACAAGTGAAGCAGTGCGGGAATCCTTATGTGCGATTAATAGTGACAACACGGCGTGCAAAGTAAACGAGGCACTTTAAATCACGAAACAGCATTAGGCTGCAAATTGTGCAGTTTAACAGTGTGTCTGAAAGAAGCAACTGCAGAGAACCAAATTACCTCATGCAGCGATACGTTTGTACGCTCTATATTTATCTTTTCATTTCTCTCCCTCCCTCTCCTGCTCCCTCTCCAGCTCATTGAGTTGGTAACCCTCCTGACTCCTCTCCCTCCTACACACCAAAACAATACTAGAACAGGAAAGAGTGCTGTCCGGTTCCAACATGCCTGTGGATGAGTAACCGGTTTCAAGACAAAATGAAATGCTGAACACCCTCAAGCTTGGAGTCCACAGTAAAATGACCATCAGTAACACCAAAATCAATATTAAGCTAAACTGCCATTATGTTGGTGCTTTTTTTGGGAGAATTTGGATTTATCCAAAATACCAAATGGTCTTAAACCACAATTCAACCAACAATCTATCCACATCTCTTTCTTTTGTCATGCAACTGATATTGCTTTCCTCACGCTTCAGGCAACTGCAACCAACTTTCAATTTCTCCACAAACTCCAGAATAGTCTATTTAAAGTGTGTTACAAAATGCAGCATTCCACCAGCTGACAGGGGGTGTGTATCGCCAGCCAAATCCTTGCCTCTTAAAAGACATGTTCTGTTATTACTCATACTGCCAAATCACATCACTTGTACAGTACAAAGTCACTTCAGCCTCTGTGGGCCGTTTGGGTTTCGAAGAGAAATATCAAATATTTATAGACGTGACTAAACGGTGTTGCGTTGAGTTGAACCGAATTGAAGCATTTTCAACCGGGGCTATTGTCTCCTTTGGGTCCTGGTATTAACATGCATCTGTGAACTGCTTTGTATCCTAACTCATGCATAAGGCAGTCATCCTTTATGAGTCATTCTATAATCACATCAGGCGTACGCCGCATATATATATCGCCTCTGTTTTCATCTGCATTCACAGGATGCCACTCACCGCTGTTCACGGTTGAGGGACATGCTCCCTACGTCTCACTCTTCATCTTTGCAAACTAAGCCGATGAGTCTCGAAGACTCTTGGAGTCCCAGAAGCTTTATGCATCTTCAACACGTGCTTCCTTGTCACTGCATGTCCTCCCTCCAGCCAAGCTCGCTGTTTTGCCCGTGACCTTTTAACAGATTCCCCTGGCATCACCAAAGCCTGCAGTCATTTGCAGTGTGCTCTGTCACCGGCAGCATAGTAAACGTTTCCAAAAGGGTCATAAACTGTGTGTCAACCATCAGAAGTAGGTATTGGACGGGTTTTTACCGGAATCCTGCATGCTGTTGTCATGATGAAATAATTCAAGGGTGAAGAATAAGTAATAACCACCACCACCCAGCCTCCACACACCCACACCCACACACACACACACTACTCACATGCTGCGATTTGTTTGTTTGCCCTTCAGCATTGGATTAGGACTATATTTAGACAAATGAAGTATGCTAATGAGCACCTAGCTTCTGGAAGGCATATCTGTCAGCCTCCACCACACACTCTGCCAAGTCCATAATCTTTAACACAAATCCCTGTTTTTTCTTCTTCTTTCATCGCAGCTTCTTTTTTCACCTCATTGTTATCCCATTGTTAAAGAGCTGCTGTTGAAGATCGGTTCACATGAGTATGGCTGCGAAGGGTAAGGGGAGTCCTCGCATACATTAGCTGCTGAAGTACATTCAGAGAGCGAGTGAGAGACTCCCTTGCGTAACTGCACTTTCTCAGACGGCGATAACAAATATACCCCCCGTGTCGAGTGTCCTGATGAATCCCCGCTAATTCCGCGATCCAGATCAAGCTGTTAAGTCACGTCTCTTTCATGTAATCCTCTGATCAAAGCCGAAGAGCAATGTCTTGCAAAGTTTCACCCCAGCTGAGAAGTTGCCTCGTTTAATCTAAAAATAAGGAATCTTATTTTTAGATTTTATTTTTCAATCTGGACGTTACCTGCTGTCGACATTGGAAAAATGGGGCCGACAGGCCCGGGACAATAACAAGAAAATGTAAACGTCCTCAAGGCTCATTAAATCCTAAACTGTTGGTGGGGATCACAAAGGAAGAGCTGCTCACTGTTTCTAATTAAGCACCACCTGTTTTTTGTTTTTTTCCTGAAATCAATGCAAGTTATTTTCAGGAAGCGTTTAACCCTGCGACATCGATTCTCTGTAAGCAATTTGGTCTGTCTGAAATAAATGAACCTTGGGAAGAGTCTTCTATTAGAAATTCTGAATTGAGAATATGATGGTAAGGATTAATGTCACTGGATAGCCAGTAACATGTTGAAGTAATCCTCTCCCTCCTGGACCTTCGTGTACTCAGACCAAGCTGTACCTGTTATTGAATTGCAACCTATCGATGCTTGTTAATGGGAGATCAGCATTCTGCAGTCACATGGTTGGAAATACTGACCAAAGGCAAATCTTTGTGATGTTACCTAAGACTTCAGAATCCTTATTTTTGCAAAGTGGCACCAAGCAAAGATGTCAGGTTCATAGCTCTGCGCAACTGTCATTTTCTCATCCAGCACCCATACTGTTTACATTGCAGAAGTGATGCAGCCACTTCTGGGCACATTTGCCCTTAAAGAAAGGTATTGTCAACACCAGGTTGATTGCAATTTAGGCAAGAAAAAAAAGGGAACGCAAGCACTCAACATGTTGCACACAACAAATCGTCCGAAATGCCAGGAGCTGATGTCGTGCTTGCTGCTTCCAGCTGTTTGTAGGAGCCTATGGACACACAACAGCTGGGTCTCTATAGACATCTCAGGGGCAAGACCGTGATGCAACAGCAGTTTATTCCTTATTTAGTCATAAAACATATGGAGCAAGTTATAATAAATTTGAGTTTGAATACAGTGCCTACCTATTTGTTCAAAAAGTAGTGTGATTGAATTATAAATTGCATAAAAAAAACAGCTACCTTGTCTTTTTCACTCATGCTTTTCCTTGTCAACACCAATATTACTATCAATTTTAATTCCATGATTGATCATAATGCAACTGTAATTACAAACATTTAGATATTTTGCGGATCATGTAGCCTCAAGATGAATTTTTACTTCCAACCTACTCTGTAGTAGAACCAATTGGAAGGATTTGGTATGTAAAATGTTTCTTTCCTCATTGCTACAGTTTAACTTGAATCTATCACATTTACCGCAAAAAGCAGCCTTACCTACATCGAATGAATAAAGAAAGTCAGAAAACACCCACATCAGTTGATGTGTACAGGCTTCAGTGCTACAGTAATCCGATGGAGATTTAGCATGGCAATCACTGAATTAATTAAGAGGCAAACCGATACTGTAGATTTCCCACAAAATGAAGCAACATTAGATCTATAATTCCTTCGCTTCAACCCACAGTTTGTTATTTAATCAGTTTTGCAGATAATCTGAAAAACCCTTGTGGTGTGTATCTTGATTCTAATCTCAAGTAACACAAATCTCATTAAAACTTAATTTTTCCGTCTTTCTGATAAAATACAGTATCTATTTGGAGCACATTCTATCAGCACTTGAACAAAAAGATTGTGAAACGGGGACATTGCTTTTTTGGGGGAGTGAAAGGAGCAACTTTCCCGTTAAAAATAAAGGTGTCAAGCATTATGCAGCAAACACTGGTTATGCAAACGCTTTGTTACAAAACATGTACGCGGGACACCTGAAAGCCATGTGAGCGAGAGACGTCTTAAAAACAGGTAGCCTCGCACAGTGAACAGTCACCATGTTCGCTCATTGAATGGGTCCGTGTGCGTTTGGTTTCCTTGCGTGCTGAAACTTCAGCAGACATGGTCAAAAATCAAATCTGAAAACTGAATCTTCTTCACACTGAGAGACCAGAATTCTTTTACTTCTTTGATTACAAAGATTGGTTTTCCCTGCAGGCAGTGTGATCTCTGATATTGATTCTCGGGGTGACTGTTTGATTAGTTTTTTTTAATATTACCAGGGTAGGTTCAAGTAATTTGTATTCCTGAAGATAAAACAAGAGGGATGAAATTTATGTTTCAAAAAAAAAAAAAGCACTTGAAAATCCTCAATGGTCACTTTCAAGTGTTTCAGAAGATGAATTTGTATGTGGGCTCTTCACTTCATGCTGGTCCCAGCTTTCACATTTGTTGCATAATGAAAATTCATTCCCCCGTATCTCCCGTGTCCACACTCCACATCACCTAATCAAGCGAAAAACCCCATGACAGCAGACTTATGAAGGCTCTCGAGAGATGATGAACTATGTTTAGTGAATACTTCAGGACACTGATGGGCCGTTTATTATCATGCTACTAAATTGTGATGGGCTGTAAATTCAGCTGCTTGTGTTCCTATAATCTGCTGCTGTCTTGGTTCACACGTCTATTGTTGATGAGACAAAGGGAAATCGAAATTAAAGAACAGTTGGGGTTGTTTTTTTTCCTTCTACTTTAAAGCTGACACTTGTTCTTTGGTAACTACACTCAATGTCCACCACAGAACCTCTTAAAATAATTTTTAAAGTAAAGAAAAACAATAATAAAAACGGAAAAACATAATCTACATAATCGCGAAATCCATAGATTTCACGTTAACACTGGGAAAACGATGTCAACTTACCCAAAAATGGCAAAAATTATGAAAAACTATAGTTTGTGTGTTTGGGCCACTAGTGGGTGCTGTTGTTTGTTAGTGCAATGAAACCACACACAAATGCACACAGAGAACAATACCATATAAACACGAACAATGGTGAGTGCACAGACATTTGCACTCACAGACGACAAAGTTGGATTGGCATTCCAGATGACTCAACTATAAAACTACAAAGTCTCAAGAGAATATGGACTGAGAGTCATGAGACTGTGGAGGCCGCCATTGTTGTTACTATCCATCTACTTGTGGACGTGCAGAAGAAGTATTTACTAAGGCCATACTAATTCTGCTACTGCGTTATTTCGCATTAGCTGAATTTCACGAAAGCTTCCCTTTACCTCCGTTTTCACAGAGACAGAGCGGGATCTCAGTTTGGATCTCAAAATGAATACCTGAATACCACCACAACGACTGAGTATTCGGACACATGGGCATTCGGGTCCAACCCTAACTGCTTCATCTAATATAGAATATGATCCAAGCTGACCATCCGCAAGAGGCATTGTACCTCCTGCAGAGATCCCCAGTCCATCACAGACATACTGCTATCCCACTGTGGTGGGAAACCGGAGCACTTAGAGAAAGCCCATCCATGCACAGAGAGAACATGTAAACGCCACAAAAGAAACTGGGAATATTCTGGCTGTGAGGCGAGAGTGCTAACCACTACAACACCATATTGGCAGTGATTTCAATTAGAAAATACATAAATCGTTATATATTGTAAATAAAGTTTTAGGTCATCAAAAAACACGCCGAAATCTGTCTTCCATTTGATTTTGCCCTCAACTACAGTTACACAGGTTGTAGATTAAAATTCTCAAAAATCCCTGGAAGTGGTTCTAGTCAGTAGTCCAGATTGTGTCTTTGAGTGAGTCACAGCCACACTGGCTCCTTGGGTGGGAGGCGGTGGGGGCAAGTGCTATTGCTTGTTTGAGTATTCTGGCTACATTTCATTATGCCTGTTTGGCGCAGAGCCAAAGCATCTACCTTTAAGCACCTGGCCTACAGACTGAAGAAGGAACAGCAGTTAAGGCAGCATTTGGCTCCATCCCTGGACATTTACTGGATGTAAAGTCCAGACATGAGCAAAAGCACTGATGCAATCTTACAACACGTCACTCAATTAACCCCCCCCCCCCCTTTCCTGTTAGCAGTGGCTGATGACATGTGGCGCTGAAAATCCTGTACAACAGTGCAGGTTTGTTATAAAATGTGCAGCTGCTGACAGCATCATTCACTTATGCTGCAAATCCAGCACATATTTAAAGTGTATTATTTCCAGGAACTCTGACAAAGCTTGAATGGCTGTAGAGCACTGATCTGCCATTCTGGAGTGAAGTTGTGTTTTCCTCTGACAGCTCCTGCTGTGCACGGCTGGAGCATTAAAATTCCCAGAGTAAAATTCCAGCTAAAGGCTGCTACAACAGGAAGCCCTGAAATATAAAATGGAATGTTCCACAAACGCACGCACAGCACCTCACTGCCGCCGCTTCCGTTGTACAGATATCAGAGATCATTTCGCCCTGATTCAAGATATCTGTAATTACATTTTTATTTGGAAGAATTACAGTTGAAGATACACGGCTATCTCTATCAAACCTCATTTCAAAATATCTCACTTTGTAAAAGAATTCCATGATTTAAATTCACTTGGGGATATCTCCGACATCATTTTGAGAAGTTATCATTCCTTAGTAAGATATTACCAACATGGACTTGTTATCTTGAGCTGAGTGAAGCTGAAAATAGCATCAACTCATACCGATATCACAGAAATCTGTGATAAGAAATCCCAAACACGTGCACAATAAAAGCATTGCCTGTGTAAAAATGGCACAATGTGTATTTTTTATTTTTTTTTTATCCGCCCAGAATTGAATTAGGGATATATACAAAACGGTGGCGCTATCAAAAGTTGAAACGATGGTGCCAGTCTGTGCGTAGCTGCCTGTCAGTGCGAGTCTGCGTCAGTATTATTTGCAAGGACTCAGCTGTAAAAGGGCTTTAATTAGGACTGGATGACTCCTTGTATTGTGAGTATTGTCAGATATTACACCAGGCTGAAACCTCCAATGGGAGGAAGCTTTCCTGAATTAGAAATGAAGAACTTCTTTTGACCAAGTTTTATTAAACCGTTGTGCTTTATTCATCATAGAGGAGAGGCCTCGTTTTGGTTTTTTGGTTTTTTTTTCCTCTGCCATTGTGTGTCACGCACGGGAGACCATCTTATGCCTGTTCAACTCGTAAAAAAATTTAATTAATCTCCAATAAAAGACAGTGTCTTACTCTCACTTAATTGCATGGGCCTCTGTGCTTCATCATGGTGACAATTAGGATGACAGAGCAACAATGGCATAGCGCACTTTTGCAATTTGAATAAAACACTAATGCTCCATCTGACGAATGCCCTTTGATGGCTCCCGTTAATGTCATTCTTAACCCACGCATATTCCCGACGGGTTGATGTTATGGGTGAAGGGGCTGTCAGCCATCTGCTGCATGACAGCATCATCAGGAGGATGTCATGTGATTTGGTGAGCTCCTGGGAAGCCTCAGTGAGTTGTTTTCCTTTTTTTATAAGCACACTGTGGATCAAAAAACTGTCATATTTACTGAAGAAAAAGACCCCTTTTTCCGCTTGAAATTTCTCATTTACATTAAACAGAGTCCTGCCTCAGGCCTGAATTTATCCGTTTGGCGCCTTTTTCGTTAAAACAAGGCAGAGGCCTAAATTTCACGAGGGTACAGTCTGAGTGTGACTCTTGCAATCAATACAAATTCCATTCATAAATGTGTTTCAAACGAGTATAAGATATCATGGTACGCGCTTCTTATTGCGGGTTTGTTTGTGTGAACTGCTTCTGAGCCCATCAGAGACCATACCAGACTTTCCTGCTGGCACAGACAGAGACATCAAATATAAGAAGGCAATACTTCCCGTCAGAGCGAGTTGCTTCACTCGGTGTGCCAGCTCCAAATAGTTCAAATTCAGGCCCACTTATACTGCAGGTGTGATCTCTGATGGGAAGCTGTTCCATGGCTGAAGAAATGCAAAATCTCAGCCATTTGTTTAAGAAATTTGTCAAACACAAAAATTTGCATTTTTTTTCTTTTTTTAAACTGTGACAGCTCAATGCATAAATAAGTAGGGGGAATATATGAGTGTACACGGTAGATGTGACTACAAATGAGATTGACACTGCTCAGTAGTGGGTGTGTGCTGTGGGCCGGTATCCAAGAGTGCAGGGAATGATTTTTGTCGCAAAACCAAAACAAAGCGTCACGCGCTTGCATTGCTTGCTTCTGCTTTCTTGCCGACTGTCTGCATCTGGCATCTGTTTCCTCGGTGTCTGTTATGATGCTGCACATGTAAGATGGTGAGCTGCTGCAGCCTCAGCCTAGATTCCACTTCCCCACAGATGGGCAACTCGGATGATGCCGTACTGCATGCCTGAACTTGACCAAGTGACGACAAGAAGCATTCTGTGCTGAATCAGTTAGACATTTCCTACATTGCCCTTTCAGCTTTTGAATAGGCATGCAGTAAAAAATAAAAGCCTGACTATGACTTGCTCTGATAGCAGAGGATGATCTATATCACATTTTCTTGGGAAACTTTCATGAAATGGTAAGTTAAGTGAAAAGGAAGACCAATGTTCAACGGTACCAAGGGCATAAAGGGTCTATTGACAATTGCAGTCATTAGTATGGTTCATAGTGCAAATCACAGCAATCCACTCCGCTTTAATTCAAAACAACTGTAACTAGTTCCTCTCTCACTTCTCCTGATCAAAAATAAATGGTAAAACATGGCACGTTGCAGAGTTTTGTCAAGCGGGAAATAGTGTTTTACTCTGTTAATTCCATATTTCACAGTCCTCAAGCCAAATAAATATAAATAAGTACTATATTTTGATGTATTTAAATGAGTGTTACTTCAAGGTTGCCCGTAATTCAATGGAAATGCTGAAGGTTGAGTTCATACTGACTGAGTTAACACCAAAAAAGAATTCAAAAGAAGAAGAATATTAATGATTACACAACATCTCTTGTGTTCTCAGTCATATGTGGAATTTCATACTGTATCGCTAAAACGTGCTAAATGTGTTTATAAATCTGAAAATGTGTATATGTTTACATCCACACACTGAATATGGAATTGGAAAATAGTACGGAGGTTAACAGTCATAATGAGTTTGGCCCCAGTTGGAGGGGAGGGCGTGGAGGCCTTTCTGTTTGAGTGTTGAGAGTTTGCCTGTTCTTCCTGTGCAATTTTTCAACAGGTAGTCAGATTTCCATCCCACAGTCCAAGGACATGCATTTGATATTAATTGGTGACCCTATATAGTTTGTAACTATGAGTCTATGTCCCGTGATGGACTGGTGGCCAACACTCAAGTGTGGTTGGCTTCAGCGACACGTAACCTTGAGCTGGATAAAGCTGTAGGCTATGGATGAACGAATAATGAATGAGATGGTCCTGATGAGAAACAAAACAAAAAGATCTTATGTTAATCAGTTTAACAATGTAGAGTAGGTGTTTTTTGACTGTGTTTTTGTTATGTGATACAAAAAAAAAAAAAGCACTGGTTGTATCCCCAAGCTGCTGTCTTATCTCTGAAATACAAATGAGTGCAACCAACACGATAATGTCAGTGCGGCTCACACAGTGAAACTGTACACAAAAAGACTTACTCTCCATGACACGATCATTATTTGAACCAGAGGTCTTACTCGCTCAATTCAGGGAATCTTATGACACCGACATCCCTCTAACAAAATCGGTTGGCTAAAGAAAAATGATGGCCTCTATCTCTATTTCTCAACTAGCAGCCCTTCCAGTCCTACACTAATTAATGTAACAACCAGCTACAGCTGACAGCAGCCCTTTGATGTCAGACTTGCAGAACGTAATATGCCCCTGCGGCTGAGTTTTTATTAGCCAATGTTTTGATATAGTGATCTGAGCTGAGGTTAAGGAGGTCCTTTGGCCCCGGCACCACTGCAGGGAGCCCGTCTAATAACCCCGATTCCCCCCGTCCACTCCATCTTAATCTGAAACGCCTCGCCTGTTGATGGTCAACATGTTTCTTTTTTCTTTCTTTTTTTTTTGTTTGTTTGTTTTTTTTCATTTCCATCTACCATTCCGATTCAGTATTTCTTATTTGGTCTACTCCTTCAGTGTAGTTCTTTCTTCCTCTGACGGCTGTCAATCTCATGCAAACAGATGGCGGCTTATATTGAGTGCAGACGGAAATATGGGACTGAAATTGCGCGTGCTGCCAAGTCTTCCCACCGGCACGCTTGACTGCTTCTAAATGTGCACTGCACCTATATGGAAATGAAATGTCATCACAGGAAAAGTAAAGCGGACACCTCAGTGTAAATAAAATGCAGTGTCGGTCTTCAGTAGGAAGGATACATCTCATTAACGTCATGGTCTTATAGTGCTATTCTGGTTTTAATTCTGAATAACACACCCCAGTCCATGCTTTATTTACTACAAAAGTAGAGGGAAATCAACAATGCTTTTTTTTTTTTTTTTTAAGAAAACAGATGAAAAAAATGCAAATCAAATTCATGTTTGCCTTCCACTGGGATCATTCCTCACTGCCAGGTATTGGGTGATCAAGCCCACCTGGCCGAAAGCTCTAAAACACTTCACCGCTCTCCTCTGCTCTGTCACGCTATCTGTCTTTTTTTTTCTTTCTTTTTTTACAGCACAGAGAGTCTGGCAAGGTTGAAAAGCTGTGAGGAAAAAGTAAAGTCAGTGAGCTGCTGTAACATCGAGCGTCAGACACCCGAGGCAGCTTACTTCCGGGAGAAGAAGCAGAGCGACGCATTACAAAACTAATGGCAGAGCAAAACGAGAGACGCAGATAACATGTGCCAACGCGGTTATTACTTGCGGCAATGTTCCCATAATGAGGCAGGCTGGTACTGGGTTACTATTACTAATGATATGCTCCTTCTTGGACGGGTGAGAGAATGGTTTCACAGTATTGTTTAATTAGGAGTCTGTGTGATGCGTTCACATTACAGCATTAGTAGTTTGGATGAGTTGCCTTCCGGTCGGCATGCATGCGCCCGCGAGACCAGGTAGCTGGCATCAGGTGACGGAAATTGCCCCGTCCAATTTCGATGTACACTCAGTTGAGGTTAATACACAGTGGATGTTTAATGTTTTCCCACATTGGAATGGGAGTTTGAATTTTACACGAAAGCGAACAGAGGCAGGATTTAACGTCGTTCAGTGCTTCGTGTGCATACCAAACTGAACAGGTTCAGGGCATGCCAAAAGTACACAGGGGTACTTTCATCAAACAGCACACACACTGCTTGCGAGACGGACTCTTGGGAAGCTTGTAAAGGTTGGTGACGCTCTTTGTTAGGGTAAAATTGCTAGCAGATGACATATTTTACATTTACAATGGCCTTTTTTTTTTTAATCTTTGTCTACTTTTTGCCAACAATGACACGTCATTGTGAACTGCACACAGATGTGTGTGTGTGTGCCGATTCTGATCTTTGACGCTCATATAATAGGGACTCATCCTCAGATCACGATATATTGTCTACTGGGGGGCAATTTTCTTTCTTTTAGCTCAAGGGTATATTGTGTCCAATAATTCCCCAAAGGAGTTACATGCTCAGTTGACATCGCTTGAGGGGAGGCCTAGTTTTGCCTTGAGGGTAATCATTTTTTTTTTTTTAAATGAAAGCCGGCCAACATAAAGTTCAATTGGATGTGGCTGCATTCTGAACCAGTCGACAGCTCCGGCTTGGGCAGAACTCACTCGTGTAACAACATGGACAACAGCAGAATTTAAACAAGACGTCACTTTCTTGAATTGAAAGTGAAATAAAAAGTGGAGAAAGCGAGTGCGTTGTAGTTTGTAATTCAAGGGATTGCGGGCACTCCAGTCAACCAAAACCACAATCTTTGTCTCCAACCTAAATCAGAAGATTTCATAACCACATACCAGCCAATGGCAAAAGAAAGCACAGCTCTGGCAGGTTTGTCACTGTTTCTTTCTCAAGAGTTAAATGACCGGTCGTGATATTTAAAATGTAAGGACACTCTGGCTCTAAAAGTTCAGGATGTGGATGTGGTATCAACTTCTGTCCATTCAGGACTACATTAGACTGTTTTCAGCTCAGAGGCTGCAAAGGGTTTACGACTGAAAGAACTTCCTGGAATCAGACCACAAGATTCACTATATAACCTACTGTACATCTGTGCACGTGGAGACATCCATGTCCATTGTAATTAATTGGGGCAGGGACCGAGGGAGAGCAGATCTCCAGCTGCTCCACCTCTGTACCCTTGGGTCAAGTCACTCCTTTGAGACCAACACGCATGCAGCCACACGTACACACTGAGAGAATACACCTACATGAGAGCTGGGGGAAAAGATAAAAAAAAAAAAAAGAGCGTAGGTTTCAGACAACGGGAGGAAGAACGAGAAGTTGAGGACGCCAATCTGGAGGAGGCATCGGAAGTGACATTTGTAACTTTACAAAGAACACTGAAGTCCTACAACAGCATGCAGCCCTTCCTGTATTTGAGTTTGACACCGGAAACTGCGGAAGTGTCTCGGCAGACTTTAGACATACTGCGCCGGACAGTGTTCAGTGACGCTTCCGCTGCAAGGCTTCTCGTGTGTAAGATGAGCTAACCAAATGCTTTGATTTTTATGGTACTCACCTTCTTCGTGGCGGCGTGGTGGTTCGCGCCCTCACCCTCGCCTCATAGGCTGATGACCCAGGTTCCAAATTCGGTCTGCATGTTCTCCTTACACCGGGTTTTCCCCACATGTTCCCTCGCAATAGAAAGACATACAGTCCTTATTAGGGAGTACACTCCTGGTTGATTTATGATTCACCACCATACATCACTATGTGAGTGAGTGTGCATGTGACTGTGACCGTCTTTCTGATTTCGTTGGCCCGGTATTGCGGAGGCAGCGGTCAATGGTGTTCTCTGGCCTTTGCCCAAAATCAGCTAGGATAGGAATTTATTTAGTCAATGCTTATCTAACGTCCTTAAGAGAGACAAATGAGACATTATCATGGTATGTTTCTGCATCAGTTGAGTTTAGTCTTGGGGGGGGGGGGGGGGGGGGGCAGGTTCGTCCTCTGATTGTGGCAGGAAAGGCGTCTTACTCAAGAACAAGCCAAACCTTCAACATGAGAAACAATGACTTGTTGTAGAAATACAGTAAAGTGAATCAGCTGCATCAGATGCTTCTTCTTACACAATCCCCCATCTTGCTTTGTATTCAGTTGACTGGTCTCTGTGTGGGAAAAGCTTTTTACTGTTTTCTCCTTCAGGAAAGAGGTTTAAAAGTGGGGCATGTTTTAGATGTTTGTTCTCTCTTGCCAGCGCACCTGATTTAACTTAATAGCCTATCATTGAACTCTGCCAAAGCTCTGATAATAGCCTCTTTGTTTGTCTCAGGTGAGTTTCAAACGGAGGACCACAGACAAAAGGAGCCTCATCGACACATACACCCAAACAAAGTTCTTAATATTTTTCCTCTTTCATTTTGTTTCATCAAAAATCTAATCAATGCGGCCACAGAAATCCTCAAAAACATAACTAAATACGCAAAGAGCATGACGGACCACTAATGTGTGATGTGTTGTAGCAATACCCTCAACTCATCTGTAAAAGGTTTTCAGCCAAATTTCAGCAGCAATCATTTTATTTCCAAAGTCATATCTCTAACATCTCATTAGAAATGCAGGGCGCAGGGTGACAGTCTGTGACGTGGGCGTGCGGGAACATGATTGAGCTATCAGATTTTGACGTCCATGTTATTCAGGTTGATTTAGAAACGACTGCAAATTTAGATCATGATTAAATATCTTGTTGATCTCCTTGGAGAAATCATTTCTCTGCATTTTACCCATCTTATTCATGGTGAATTCTAATTACACAGCTCACTTCGAGGCCACCACTACCCCAACGATGTGAGCAGTGTTTAAGCCATTCCCAAGTCCAGCACACGATCTCTCCATAAGGTGGAATCCATCAGAACAATGACATGTGTATGTTTTGTCGAGGATAGTAAGGACAACAACATTGTGAGATCTCTACTCGACTTTATGGAATCCACCAGAAATTGTAATCCATAAGTATTTTTATGAATGCTATTCATGTTGCCATTCCCCTCAACTACATTCAGACTGATTTAAATGATCTCAATGGAAAGCTCTCGCTCTCTCTCTCTCTCTCTCTCTCCTCTTCTCTCTCTCTCTCCTCTTCTCTTTCTCTCTCTCCTCTCTTCTCTCCCCCCCCCCCCCAGTGGACACTAATTCCGGTCTTTTGGGTGAAATTATCACCCCCTTTAAAGCTGAAACCTGCTGACTGGTGCGTGTCACATAATCTTTGAAAAAGAGCCGACACTGATCTGGACACTACTTTGGAAAACACTGACTGAACACAAGACCTCGGTGTCGTGGGAGTTTTAATTTTGCCAACTGTGACACTGACGATGCTTTCAGAATTGACTGTGACTCATCACTGTCAAGTCTGACACTTCGATTAAAGAACATTCAAGAATGGCGACAGCTGAACAGTAAACCTGATGATTGTCACTCGGGGCAATCCATCTGGCAGATGTCTGCATTTTGAAACTGACCTGTAAAGTATCATGTCACAACATGTCAAGTCATTGAGATGCTGCACACTTAAAGAAAAGGATGAGGAAAAACCACAGACAAACATTTTAGCAAGAGAACAGAAGTGAGTCTAATATGGCAGGATTATGTGTGAAAGGAGTGTCAAACTCATTTTAGTCCAGGGGCCACATATGGCCCCATTCTGTCTCGAGGGGGCGAGATCAGTCACTTTAGAGCATAACTACTTTAAATACAAAAATGTTGTCCTCAAATTTGTTTTCCTTTGTTTGAAGACAAGCGCAATTTCAACATCACGCTAATTTTTTTTAACAACGTCTCCTGATGCAAAATACAGTGGCATGCCCATCATACAAAGTTCTGTATTCTGCAGCCCTCATGTATGTGTTTTGCACGCATGAAGGCTCATACTTGATGATGCTTCGCAAGCTGGGGACACCCCTGGAGACCACCGAGCCAGTGGGTGAAAAGAGGATCTTAGCTAAGCTGAGATCCATCATGGACAACATCTCTCACCCCCTCCACAACATGTGGGAGCCTCAACCAGCTCCTTGAGTGGCAGACTGCTGCTGCTTTCCTACCACGGATCATTCACACCCTCTGCAATAAAACAGTTTAAAACAGCTGGTCTAACATAATCGTTCCCTGTAAAAATCCACTGTGTATTTTATTTTATTTTTTTTCCATTTTGGAACATTTCCACTTTGTTTTTCTACTCATGTTGTGTTGTAAATATTGCCGTCTTTATTGCAAATTCTTATTGTTGTCTACATTTTTTATTTTTTTTTATATTCACAGTAATCAAATATTTCTTATTCTTTAATACTCTTATTTCCACAGTTTTTGTGCAATGTGGAGCTGCTTTGATAAGTGAATTTTGGGATGAGCAAAATCGTATCTTAAGCAAAGTGGTAGCTGTCTTTCATTGGTCTCTTCTTAAAAAAAAAAAAAAAAACATCTGCAACAGTTGTTTTAATTGGAACCTTCCAGTTAATATATATTTTGCCATTTGCAGGCTTTACAAAGTCATTCTGCTGGATTGGACACTGTGGCATGCCTGTTTTGGCCCCGGAATGTATATTTCACAACACCTTTCTGGAGAGCTTTTGATGAAACTGATAAAAAAAAATGTTTTAAAAAGAGTTTACATTTATGATGTATTTAGATGTTTGTGGCCTTTTTTTTTTTTTTAATCTTTGGAAACATTTGGGAATTTCGCATAGGCAGACAGATATTAATTGAAAAATACTGTATTTATTTTCACTTTTGTTTTCAATCAACAATCTGAACACTAATGCCAAACGTTTTCTTCACGAAGGAGCAGCACTTTACTGTTTCACTAAAGTCCAGTTTTACTAAACGACAAACAATGAAATCGCACAGTGACATGCCCATGTCCAACTGTAAGTAACAATAACATGAATCCACAGTACTTGCCATATATTAACATTAACATACACTTACCTTCATAAGGACCTGCTATCGTGGCAGCCAATTAATCAGCTGAAAGCTGCGCGTGCAGCGGCGTACACGTGACGCGTGGGAAAAAACGTGGTTCTGATGTGCAACGCCACCTACTGTTAAATCTTGGAACTGCAGGTTGAACATACTGAAAGCCTTTATTCCGCTCGCAGAGTATCCATCAATAACTCTTCTAAAATTGAGGTATGCCTCCGTCATGTACAAATTAACATATTGATAAGGCATAAAAAGAAAACAAAAGTAATGATGCAATGCCACATGTCCGTTGACAGTGACTGGTTGGAATTCTAATTTCATGATTTTTTATTTTGTCTCTGCTATGTGTGCTTCTTTCTCTTTACTATCCTGTTGTACCACAGCATGATTTCAATTACAATTTCTCCACATGTGAGATAAATAAAGGGATATCTTATCTTATCTTATCTTATCTTATCTTATCTTATCTTATCTTATCTTATCTTATCTTATCTTATCCTGCCTTCACCCATAGTTAGCTCTTTATTCTGCATAAGTCTCAATACGACACTGCATTAATGGCAGTTTTACTGAACAATAGTATGGATGTCTTTGCTGTACAATGTTAGAAGAGCACATACCCATTTACCCCATGTGAACATTTTTCTTCTCCCAGTTACAAATATCTCCCAAGGTGCATATGACGATGTGCGAACGTGTTAAGTATTTCAAATTGTCATTTTACTATCCCTGCAAGTTTTATCCTCATGAAAATGCTACTTACTCCATATGATAATGGATTAACTGGTATATTTTCCAAAGAGTGATATCTACCTGCAGCCATTGGGCAGGCAAATTGATAAGCTCTCATTGGTATGAAAGATACATTACTCAGAATTCATTTGAAAATGTAACCGATATTATCATCTATGTTATATTATGCAGACCCACTTTAATGTTGCCTGTACTGTGAGTCTTAAGTTTTCATATTTAGTCTGTAGCAAAATAAATTTAACATTTGTTCAATTTTATATCAATTTTATTCACATCAAGTACACTGATAATGAATTCAGATCTAAAAATGTGTTGTTGTTTTTTTTTTGTATCGTGGTATATTCTCTAAAGAATTACATGAAGTGGCATCGCTCTGACCCTCATATTTTTCCTGTTACTGTCAACCTACATGGCCTCCCAATGAAAGGCCCGTCCCGCCAAAATTTAGACCAATCTGGATTCCACAAATTTAGTTTGTCCTCAAAACAAGGCAAATCTCCAGGTCCAACTGAAACACACAAGAGTCATTCACCCATCGTGCACATCAAGACCCACAATCAGCAAAAGCCGTATTGCAGACAAAGAGCAGTGTCCTTCCTTCTGCTCACGGTTGCATGGAGCGCAGCTCACAACATTACATCCGACATCTTTCAAATGTAATTAACTTAGTACGAGCCATAAGGGGTTTTCCTTTCTTTTCAGGCCACTGAGGTATAAACCATGCTGGCTTAAGGTTTGATTAGTTTGTTGCCATGAGATAACAATGTATACAGATTCTCCAGCTTGCACTTCCTTGTTTCGTCATGTGGTTCGATTCCCTCAACAACGCAAAGGGGGAAATCTTTCACCAAGGTCTCATTCATAGCCGCGAGCCAGCTTTACCATAGCGCCAGCTAATCAAGCTCCTGTCCGGTTCTCTGCTTACTGTTGCACTTTTTCCTCAGGATGAAATAAATTCACGTGTTGTCAGATATGGTCTCCTTTTGAAAAATCTGTTGGGAGATAGAATAAGGCACTCAGAGGAAAATGGATTTCTTGCCGAGGCCAGGAGTGTGGGGCTCACTGATCCCAGCACCTAGATGATGTCACGTAAGACCCTGCGTTTTATTTCATCATGCTAAGCTCAAGCCACTTCCTTTCAATCGATCCTCTGATTCCTGCCTTGTAGCTAAAGTATGTTTTATTTCCTTCCGATGGGATTAAGATCTCTGTGTCATGTTTGGATAAAGGTCAGGTTACAGACTTGCCTCCACTTGGAGGGGCTGGGGGTAGATTTCTTGACAGTTGCCTGTGTCTTTTATAGAAAGAGGTAAAAAAAAAAAAGGAGGGCGGGGGTAACAGAAATCAGCAAATAGGGTCAGTAGATGAGCTCCATTGCTTCTAATGACAGCATCATCTATCACTGTCATGTGACGGCTCAGGGAGAAGAAAGCCCAAACCTCTCTCAAGTTAGCCCCAGATGGCAGAAACTGGGCTTGCAGTACAGTGAGAGGCTTGTCCTCTTGTGTATTTGAGGCAAAAAAAAAACCCCACACAACTGTGGAAAATAAATACACTCTGACAGCAGCTGCTGGTGCAGCCATGAGATATAGTGTATATAAACCTTTAAACTTTATATTGACATCCTGTTTTCACTACTGAGAACAGCCATTAGTTCTTGAAGCATGTTAAAATGGTGCATTGGTTTTGACCTTTATATATCATAGGAATTAATAACAGGGTAGGAGTTAAAGGTGAATTCACACTCTTGCTCATCTTTAGTCCAATTAAAGTGAACACTGATGCATTACTGCAATACATTTGTGCCACCAACAGTTTAAAAAGCAACCTTGTTTTGCTTCTTAATGCACTGCGGCTCCATTTGTAAACACAGCCTGGACCAAAGACTATCCGACGCAGGGCATGGCAGACATTGAGCAATTCTT
Organism: Lipophrys pholis; assembly: GCF_963383615.2. Classification (NCBI taxonomy): domain Eukaryota; kingdom Metazoa; phylum Chordata; class Actinopteri; order Blenniiformes; family Blenniidae; genus Lipophrys; species Lipophrys pholis. The sequence continues at coordinate 10,020,325 of NC_137627.1, read as the reverse complement.
TTTTCACGTGAAAGAGGAGATTTAACGGTCGACTTGCAGTGTATTAATGTCTTGTACATCTACACTGTTATCATGACATGTGAGGTTCGATCATTTCAGAGATGACAAATAATGTACAGTATTAGGTTTCAGTATTAGTGGTCCTACAGTGGGAATTGCACTGCTGCTTCACATCATCTTGAGGACTTGACGTAGATTGCTCCGACATCCATGGAATGACCTCTTTATTTGTTCCTTTTTAATGTCATTCACACTGTGCGTTGAGACATTTGACATTTGCACCATCCACCAACAAAACAGCACAAAACCTGTGTACAAAACAGTCATTCTCGTGACACTGCCGTAACAGTGCTGACGAGAGGATTCTGTAAAGAAGCTCTTTTATCCCACTCACAGTATTTGCTCATGAATATCATTTGGACGGGGGGGAAAAAATCATTTTGAAGCATTATGAAAGGGTCCACTTCTGGCAGATTATTTTTTTTTATTTTTTTATTTTTCTAACATTGTTTTGCATGCTTATTATTCAAGCAGACAGGGCGAGAGGGAAAGAGAGAATTGACCTCTTCATAGCGTGGGTAGACATTACCGCATTGAGAGGTGGTTGAAAGGTACAAAAGGCTTCAGCTGACTCCAAAAAAAGTCGATTGGATATTGAAAAAGCAACATTGACTTATTGAGTAAAAAAGCACATCACGGGATAAAAAAAAAAGAAAAAAAAAAGTGCCATCTTTCCATTAAAGTGTTTTTCTTTTCGACACCATCTCTTTGTCAGAGAAAAACAGAGTGAGTACTTGCATCAGTTTTAAGTACATTAGCACAGACAGACTTTTATTTACCTGTGTATATCAATAACAGTAAGATTAAGCGCACCGTGGCAGATCCCATCATCACTCCTCTCCAACAGTACATCTGGATTTACAGTCAACATCACCTGATGAGTCTTGTGTCAGCAATTTTTAGCAAAGAACAAATGTTCACAAGACACGTGAGGGAGCGTCTTGGAAACAAACTTATGTCAGATACATGTCAGGGAGTGATTTGTAAGGAAACCGGAGTGAGGGATTACATTTTCAACATTTATTCATTAAAAGACTAATTTCAGAATTCAATGCAAAGTCAAATTTAATAGAGACAAATTAAAGATGACAGAATAAGTCACAGTAAACAACCATGAGTTTAACAGGTATGACAGTTGCAGGCCTGTGATATAGAATCAGAATCCCAATCTTTATTGTCATTGTGCTCAAAGAACAACTAAATGAGATACCATTGCATTCATTGCTCAATCGAAAGACATACAATTATGGACAAATTGAGAAAAAGATTGGGAGGAAGATTAGAATTAACATTAACAAGTACTGCACAAAACATGGAATCTGCTATTGAAAAGAAAATGATGCAAACAAGGGATGTTCGACTGGCAGCAATTGAGTATGCGCATCGTTATGGATATAACCATCCAACTTCTGACATGCTTTTTCATTACATATGGATCCCAGCGGCCGTGAGCAGTCATTTGTGTTGTGCAAAATTGGCAAGTCTGATCTCTACCAAAATTCACAGCTAAGCATGAGGATATCCTCCCCGCTTACTCCTCGCCTCCTGTATAAAACGTACTGAATCACAGGCCCACACAAAAAGATTATGCTCAGAACAACAGCGTGAGTGACATCACGTACAAACAGTATTCAAATGAGGGTTTTGTGTGCATGAGATCCTGTTTACACAAGTACAATCTGCTGGAAACTGTATTGTTTATGGGATTGTTTGCACAGACTTGACAGTGATTTGAGTGGTTGGCTCAAGCGTTGAACACAGAAAATGACATTGTGCAGTTAGACGTGTTGGTGGAGAAAGTTAAAAAAAATAATAATAGCATTGCAATAGAATAATTACAGCACATAAATGTGAATTTGTAGATGTAAAAGTATATGGGGAATGCTCTGTTACAGTGTCAAAGCTGTTGGGGGGAAAAAGAGGAATGGAAAAGATTAATAAAGGACGGCAAGACCGAGGAAGGAGTGCGACACAGAAACAAAACTTCATAATTAAATCCCGAAATAAAAGTTGTGGGGAGCAGGTTGAGAAAATGCCTCTCACAACAATAACAACAGCATTTTCTGAAGGTAACGTATGTTTCCATCTGCTTCACAGACATGTTGAAAACACATGCAACAATAAACAACCCGAGCTCTTTTTGTGAATGGACTTTGCTTTCTTATATAAACACACACTATATTAAATAATCATGACGCTAAATGTGCTAAACTGATATGCGTTATTTTGTGTGTTTATGAGCTGTGATCCAGTTTGTAGATCAGCTTCCGTGTGGGTTTGTGTGCAATATCATATTGTGCCAATTTTTAAACTCACGAGCCTCGACTAGATCGGGGCACATGTCTCAGCGTTTACTTCTTATGCATGAGAGCTGGTTCCGGGCTTTCTATAAATTTTAAAATACATTTGTTTTTATGAGTTTTCGCCGACGTACCTGTGAAGTCGCTGTCACTGTGAGCAGTAGTTCGATTTTATCCCCCTGTGATGAAGAAAACAATTCACCTGAAAGGGTGGCTGCATTGACCGGAGAGAGGGTAGACCTCCATCCACCGCTTGGAGTGATGTGTTCAAACTTGTAATGTATAACTATGAGGCAGGATATGAAATATATAACAGTTGTCCTGCAGATCAAATCCGTTAAGTGAAAAAAAATAGAAAAAAAGAAAAAAGCATTATTAAAAACTGGATTAGTGTGAGTGCAAATTGAACCATATATCCTACCCTCTCCTGCCGTTTTCCCATCGAGAGGTCAGGTTGATATGTTGACTATATTACACGAGGTCAAGTCATAATTCATTCCAGTTCCACTAATGGCTGTAAAGATTTTATTGTGGAGGTGTGACATTTGGATCCTGGGATTTCACACTGGGAGTCGAGAATAATATTAGAGATGTTTTTTCCTCTTCTGATATCAGGTTTTCATTGATGGTCAAAGGTTGTGTTTGTATTGTGCATTTAATAAATTAGATGGAGTAAATATATTCTCGGGTTCACCCCTGGGATAATTAATTAAGACCTGACACAACAATTCAAAGAAATTGCAATTGGTGTAAAAGGAAAGAGCTTTTTTAAATGATGTCGGAGACAACATGGACAACAGTTAGTCTGTGGGTTACACAGTGAATATATAGTTTGTCTATTTCTCTCTCTCTCTCTCTCTCTCTCTCTCTCTGTCTCAGGTGAAACATGAGTATTTTACAGGGTCCTTTATTTTGCAAATCTCATGAATCCATTTTAAACAACAAGAGAAGATGAACAACACAAGTTGAAACTGATAAATCTTCTGGAAAATACTAGTTCATTTTGATTTTGATGGCAGCAACATATCTTGAAAATTGGAGTAGGGGCAACAAATGGCAGCAAAAGTTATCAGAATCAATCAAAAAAAAAAAAAAAAAAAATTTGGATGATATTTGACAACTTAATATGTTTAATTGAAACATGTCAGGACACTGCTGGGTATAAAAGAACCGAGAAAGATTGTAGCTCGATTCCAGAAAATATGTTCCTCAAAATGAGAAGACTTTGATCGACGTATCATTCAAACTGAAGAACAAAACATTCCGAATTCCGGGAGAGATCTCCATGCTTTGCAATAGACGAGATTCTCAACTTTACACCACTGCTTGTGTGCAGTCCAATAAATAACTTACCGGTTAAAAAGATCAAAAACACAGTTTTCTCCGGTCATCTAAAATAGTCACATTGAGCTAAATTTTGGAACCTTTGGCGGGGGGGGGGGGGGGGGGGGGTGTCAATACGTTCCCCCGATGTTATGGAGTTGCAGTAGCATTGAAGGCGTGCACGCATCTGGAAACGATCCATCGATTCTGAAAAGTACGTGGAGGTTTTAAAAGCAGCATCTTGGTCTCATCACCGTCTCTTTGAAGGAGTTCTTCATATTCCAGCGGGAGCCACATACTGCCTATGTCACACAAGCATGGCTCCACCTGGGTCTGAACATGACCGCGAGGAACTGGTATTTTCCACGACTTGACAAAATATTCCTCGTTGTTTGTCGTTTATTGGAAATAAACGATTGGTTTGCAAAGCATTGCTTTTTGTGTGTGCTTCTGATGTGTGTTCTGTGACCCCTCAACACTCCGTCACTGCGGTGTGCAGTTCGCCGCTGCGGGAATCAGGTGATGCCGCTCACAAGAGGTCGTTCTCCAGTGACACACACGAAATAAAATAAAATACAGGGTCCTGTTATATGGAGGCACAGTACACACACACCGCCGCCTCCAGACATCAAGTACTTGTGGACAAGCAGACAGATGTACCAACAGACTGACAGACAGAGCGGTGCCAGGGTGAAACTCCACCCTCCTTGGCACAACAGAAGCAGAGCAGGATTGTCGAGCCGCGCTCCATGTGTGCAGCGGGATAAACGCCTTATATGGCAACCGGACCAAACTGGAGATGGCACATGCGGCATCTGAACACACGTATGGCAAAAAAAAACAAAAAAAAACACAAACAAAGTTAGAATGACCATATATGCTCTGGTGCATCCCGGGGTCATTGAGAATGAGGCTACTGTGGCCATCGGGGAAACAGGTATCGTATATGCTGCTGCAGCTGAGGCTCAAATGACATGTTTTCATGTTGCTGCCATCACACCAAATGTTGCATATTTCTCATTTGAATTATGCATGTCTTCTTTGATATATCCATCAAAGCCAGAGGCTCGATAATCTGACCTCAATCAGAGATCTCCTGTGTCAATGCGTTAAAAAATATATTAAAAATAAAAAAATCATACGGAATAATTATCGGAAAATCAAGGAGTAAAAAAACAAACAATCAAACCATCATATAATTTATGCCAACAGCTGTCAACTAATGACATATTTCTTTACCATATACATGGCCTGATCTATAAAAAGGTTTGCACATATAAAGCAGGCAGTTTGGTGTCTCACACACTCATGTAGAAGCTGGTCTATAAATGGGCCCACCAAGGATTGCACCTCATAGACTAAATTATAAAAAACTATCAATTTAGCTTTTGTTTGCCTTCATGAATAAGAAGGTATCAGGCATGTGATAAAGATTGTGCCAAATACTGGGAGTTCTTCATGCTTACAGATTAATCCAACATTCCCTTGTTTGTGACTCATATAAAAGCATTTATTAGCAGACTTCATTATCACATATTTTATGGATCGTACATCTCATTGGAATATTTCATAAATCCCTTGTTATGCTCCTTTTTTTTTTTTTTCCTCCAGATTTGATTTTGTGAAAGATCCTCACCCACCAATCTTTTCTTTTTTTTGCCCAATTCTGATTTATTTGCTTTCATACTTTTTTACAATAGCACGATACAGAAGCAATACCACCTCCAGCTGATTGCTCAAGTACGCACAGGGCCTACTGCATACGCAACCATTTTTTTTTTTTAAATAATTGAAATGCACGCAAGCTAAAAGCAACCTTCGTATATGTGTTTTATTCATTGTTCCAGTCCAACACATTACAGGAAATCATCGAGCCATCAAGAGCGTAATTTAGCATGTATTGCACATCTGTAGACTGCCAGGCTACAACACGAGCAGTTGACTCACCTCAGTTATGCAGTTGAGCTATTTTACTGATTTGTGATGTAACATTTGCCACCTTTCGTTTCACATTAGACCTCAAGAAAATAAAACCCCATGCTTATTGTGCTTTTTTTTTTTTTCTTGTCTGTATTGTTGTTTGGACCTCAGATGCAGAGGTTCTTGCCTGGCTCGGGTTGCACTTAATATGCACTCACAGTGCTTCTATATGCATTCGATGATGATGCGAGGCAGTAAATGCACTCTGATCTTCTTCTCGCAGCGTGCTACTGCAGTGACCTCTTACTACGCAGCTTTTCTTTGAAAGACTCGGAGCCGGACTTGCTCTATAGCAGACAAATTTACTCAGTCTTAACACCCTACGTCTTATTTCCATTGATGCTGAACTCCGCAGTGGTTTCTATGCATCAGCAATAATTTTTTAAAAGGGAGACAAACATGACCTGTAACAAAACCTGGAGACAGTATTTGTTGTTTTTGTCCCAGCAGCCCGCTTTACACTAAAATGTTGTGTCGCTTTTAATGAGTTCACGGCAGAAACACACATAAAATGTTCTTTTCCCCCCTGCCTCCGAGGGAAACAATGATAGCATGTTAGCCTTTAAAACCAGCTGAGTTGGCTGACCTTTGGGCTGCAGATACATGGAGCCACTTAACATAAAGTGTTGCAAACTGGTCCGGTTCTATTTTTTATTTTTTTTGCAGGTTGTTCTCTTCAGCCGCACAAGAAAACTGCATTCCACGTAAGTGCTGTTAGGTTGAAAGCCTCGCAGGAGGGACTAACAAATGGAAATCCAACAGAAAATCCAATGTCACATGGAATCACCGTCCTCATGAGAGTCAAGAAAAGGGTCTTTATGCCTGGGGAAAAAAAAAAAAAAAAGCACAAACAGCAAAACTTGCACTTGAGAAAAGCTGCTTATTTTTTTTTTCTTTTTATTTTTTTCTCTTTTTTCCCCCCTCCTGCCTCACTCATTGTATTTTCTACTCGTTCTCCTGGTTCCCATGGCAGTGTTGTGTTTGGATGAGCACCTGACTCACGGTAGCTCTCTGGGCTGTGGGGGTGTTATTAGTGAGCCAAGCCAGATGCCCTCTCCCTGGGTAGCCGACTACATACTGTACCTCTTCCAGCCTTCTTCCTACACATACTGTCCACTGGCCTCCTAACACGGATGCAGTGTAAAGCCAAACCTCATGTTTCTTTTTTTACTCAAAGGAGCACCGATAAGGAGGCCTCGGGTGGTTTGACTCGACCATTGTGTACCTGACATCATCAGGTCAAAGACTCAAGAGAGAAAACTCACCCCGGCAATGGCTCTTCTACCTTTATTGTAATGGCTTTTGGCTCATAAAATGACAGGATTCCCTTTGGTGCAAAAGCGGCTGATACAAGAATCTGCATTTTTATGCGTGCATTCGAAACAGTAGAAATAAAAACATGGGCAAAATATATTGTTCCTCCTTCGTGTGTGTGGAAAATTTCCTTGTGATTTTTTTTTGTGTTGGTTCATGACCTGAAGGTGGAAAACAGCTGCTTTAAACTAAGACGTTGTAGGCAGGCTCTGTGCAGAGAGCAGATGGTATAATGAGATCTACTGTAATAACAATCGCACTGTCAGAGCTTCTGCCTACATGAAGCAAAGCAATCATCACGGACCATATATTTTTTTCCGTGAAATTGCTGCATTGTAAAAAATCTCATCCAACGCGTCCAGGGTCACAGTGTAGCTGCCGGGGGTCTGCCGGAGCGTTCAAAGCTATGCATTTCAAATGATTCCACATTGTTTAGAGCAGCTTTGGGAGTCATTAGGTCGCCACGACATGCATAAATGGGCCCACGGAGTAATCAGTGACAGGGTTAGGAGTCCAATTCACGCAGGAGCGGGTCAGGCTAAAAAATATTTGAACTGGCTGTACGACGCTGCCGTTAACAAACGGCACCGGGCCATCGCTGTGTTGCGACATACCAAAACATGGCGGAGACAAGAGGTTGAGGGGTTCAGAAGGTGTGCGCACAGTACAATAAACTGTCCTCGAAATGTCTGACCTGATTTGTAAGTTGTCATATAAACACCCCACAGGTTCACACAAACCCTGTTCAATTATGTAACGCCCTGTTGTGTGACGGAGACGAGCGCAGCCCACCAAGCATGAAACGACAAACATCCCCCCCCCCCCGTGTTGCTGGGAAAACAAATCCTTATTATTTTACAACACAAAACGGCGTGTTACATATCGTGATTAGGTAACATAAACATGGCACAAGGGTCAAGAGAGTGGGGTGAATTCTCCATTTTCCGAAACGATGCTAGTTGGCAACTACGACTTGTTTTTTTTTGGTTTTGTTTTGTTGATTTGTGATTCAATCCACAAGACCAGTGACCAGCAAAAGAAGGTACCTACCAGGCTGTTGGAGCTGTGTGATCTTTCCACATGCGATTAGATTCACCTTTAGATAAATAAAATGGTAAAATTACCAATATATATTGGTACATTTATTAATGGTGCAACCAACATACTCCTCTGTTGGTATTCTAAGAAGAGAGCTTTAAAGCCATTTTACAATGAAAAAAAAAAAACCCAAAAGAAAATCCATTCCTTAATTGTCTGTGCCATGTTTTGTGCTCGTAACTAAGTACATTTTATTTATAAAGTGCTGCACAATAAGGTGGAACTAAAACAAAAGCAGCAATCCATCTATACATACAATAGATTGAGCTTGAAACTATAAGAGACACGGAACTTGTGTAAGTGCTGTTCTTTTGAGATTTGGGGGTGGGGGTGAGGGGGTGGGGTTGACAACAGATGGTTTCACAGTGACAGACTACGCCCTCTCCATGCAAGTGTGGCGCTCCAACTGAAACAGACATGTTGCATGTCACATCGGACAAAACGCAAAGGTCACCACCGTCGAGAGACCGTCAGGCGCTCACATTCACACACAGGTGATTTAGAGTCCCACGTTAAACTCAAGAATCGTGCTTTATTAATCCCCTTGGGTAAATTTCTTCACTTCATCAGTAGAAAGCCACACAGTCTAGTGCTCAGGGGGAGCCGGCGAGGGGGCCCAGGGTCCCCCCCGGTGCTTGTTTTTTGGACTGTCGGGAAAACCGGAGTACCCAGAGGGAAAATCCACGCACGGGATCTGAAAACCAAACTAAGGTTACGTTGAATGTGAAGCAAGAATGTCAATGTCAACACCACCACGAATAAGTTCAATTGAAAATTTCAAGTCTGAAGCACAATTTCTCAGCTTCGATTTTATTTGAAACAATGAAAAATGCTTCTCAATGTAAAATGACTTTTAAAAAAAGAGGTAGAAGATTCCAATAAAGAACTATAATGAATCCAATCATTTGTCTGTAAAAAAACAAAACAAAAAGCTGTTAATATCCATTAAGACGGGCGTGATTGTGATTTGGGAATAATAGTAAGATGTTCACCATGAAATCTGAAAATGCAATTTACAGCTAAACCATGTTACAATAGCCCATGTGAGAACGCAACCATCGTGAGATTGCAGTTTCACGTTTAAAAAAATAAAAAATACATAAATAATGTGGCAGTGTCATAACATTTAATTAACAGTTTAAAATGACTTTCCCTCCACGTCTGATCCGCCGTATCGTGATATATGGGTTTTGCAGAAGCACAAATTACTGAAATTACTCCATCCTGTGTTGTTGACATATTACAACGTCATAATTAAGGCTGCAGTCTGTCGTGGTTAAAACACATCTTTCAAACGGTGTGTGCTGAGCTCAGCTGATACACTGACACTGTGCAGTGAATTGCAGCTTAGCGATAACTCTTTCATGGTCTGACCTTGAGAAGAAAGTCTGCATCGCTATTCAAAAGACGCAACACTGCACTCAAGTGTATTGCCGCTTCAGACCGGGGGCATTAGAGCACACGTTTTGTAGTATCACCATTGTTGTATACAGCAAATGGGATAAATTCATATTAACAGCAGCAATCATGACTGCATTACAGCATTCACTGTACTTTCTTGCGAATTTCTAAAACAGTTGTCCTGTGTTATTGTGGTGTTGGATGATGCGCTTCCCCCGCCCCCCGTCACGGCGGCTGTAGTACTACCATGTGGGTAATCACAGTTTATAAATGCCAAGGGCCCTGCTCCATTCATGTCAACACTAATGAAGGGGCCACGTGAACACAGAGCAGAAAACCATCATTAACATCTGTCGCCAGCAGCGACTGTGTGTTAGTCATTCTCGATTATCAGCATTGTGCAAAATCTCTGGTCTTCCAGATGTTCGTACTGCAGATGTGTTGCCATGCACATGGACTAGTGCTCGTTTCCCTGTTACCATCACCTCAGGCACTTAAAGATGGGCTGCTGCATGACTGCACCATGTGCAGTGCAGTGGACGACCGAGAAGCACATTGTGCATGCAATAGACTCTCTGCCATCTAGCGGCGATCAATGATACGACATGACATGTCAGCTTGGTTAGATCTGCTCCGAACAGCAGAAAAAGCAAACAAAACATATATAAATTGAAAATAATTCTCGTCATTTTTTTAATACATTTATGTTCATTATGTACATTAAAAATATCCAGTGGCACTATTCGTATCTAAAAAAAAAACCAACAACATCTGAATAAATTAAATGAATGACGCAATTATTGTGATCAAAATGTGAAATAAAGAACAAAATACAGGCAGTTTTTACAGTCCAATAAAGTAAAGTGACTCCAACTGTAGATTTGTGGGCAATTCATTTTCTTCTCATTGGAAATAAAACACATACTCAAAGTAAATCCAACCAGGCTCCAGCACGTCCCTGTACTTGAAAGAACATGTCTCAGTTCAGAGGAAAAGAATATGTCGAAGAGCAAAATGAATTTGAAACCGTGGTGAGTGTAAAAGGAATAATCCAGACTCATCTGTCCCGCAGCTCGCTAAAACACGGATCGTCTGGAAGAAACAACTCTCATCTGGGCTCGGGTTGTGAAACGCTTGATTCCCGTAATGTGCCAGTGTTACGCCCAGTGGAACTATCCAAGATCAAATGTAAACAGATGAAACAGGAAGTGGGTGATCGCAGCCAGGAGAGTGGGTCACTACATTAACTTGTCAGTGTCCAGAAGATTAACCTAAAACGTTGACTGTCTTCCAGAAGTTATTTGAAACGGTGAGCCACGTTACCAAAAGTCATACCAAAGTGAAGCCTCTTAAAAGCAGAAAAATTACATATCAAGTCTTTGTTTCCATACAGTATGTATGTAACATAAGGTGCAAGGGAGGTACGTGTTCATTAATGGTACCAAGTGACGATGAAGCAGCAGAAATGCCCCGGCATCCCACTGCTGAAGGCACACCGGTGTCCCGTGAAGCTCCTGCGACACAAACCAAATTTGGAATTTTGGTTGTTCTTTATTCTTTTGCTTTGTTTTTGTTTGTTTTTTTTAATCTGGAAAAGTCTGCATCATAAATGTGGGTGCAGGTAAAAAATGGCTCCAGAATCCTCCAGTCTCTTCAAGACTTCTGCTTCATGCTGGACGTCGTGGTAAGAGTTCTGCAAAGGGCCAACGGGGAGAAGGAGGAGGAGAAGCGTCAGTATTGGGAACAGCGAGGCTTCACAGACGCTAGAAAGGAGTGTTACCCACTTTCATAGACTTCATGGTGTCGTATCCGTAGTAATGGATCGGCTGCCGCGGGGTCCTTGAGCTGGGGTATCCAAATCCAGCGACGTGGACTACATCACAGTAGTTGAGAGCAACGAAGACAGCGAGGATACCCGTGGTCGGATGCACCGGCATCTGAAACGAACGACACACTTCGTGACGGCCGGCGGCAAATGACGAGCGTGGTTTGACGGTTCCAGACATTAACGTAGTAAAATTAAAAGAGACACCGGGAATGGGCTCAGAGATTGTAGTCTGGAGAATCAGTCACGCAATGAAATAATCTGGAAAAAAAGTCAGATTCGCCCTCTTGGATTGTATACAATATTTCATTACTGTGCAGCCCACAGTAATGAAAACTGTACAGCCTGTACTCTATCTCACTGCTTTCTGGAAGTTTAGAAACTGCCTAGAGATCACACACAACCTATTAAGTTATGGATATGAGGAGAACGCATGCCGAATCCCATCAGCTGCGACGGCAACACACAGGTTGAGAAAGGCACTATAAGCCCCTTGATGACATGTGATGTTATCATGAGTCAAGGGAAGTGTTAAAGGTCCGAGACTTCCTTTAGTGTGAACCAGATGTTACTTATATCCAGCTGCATAAAGCATGAACGTAATGAAAACCTTCAGCAGCGGCTAAACTAATAATGCTGAAATAGCTGGAGCAAAGAAAACAAGAGAAAGGTTATCTGAAAAGACTTAACAATCAATCATATAAAGAAAAAAAAACAAACATTTTAAATCTATTATGAAGTGAAACGGCGCTTGGGACATTGATTTATCAGTTTGCTTGAACATGCGTCCAAAACAAGTTACTTGATTTCAAACGGTAAATCTTCCATATTTATGTGAATTTATTACACACAAACAGGAATGTTTCACACAATTAAAAAAAAAAAAAAAAAACAATAAAAAGTTTTAGGCTATAAATCACGTTCCTGTTCATCTTTCTGATGCTTTCTTCAGGGTTTGCCACAGCAGGCCACCTGTCCTCATCTCATCTACTGCCTCCTCTACTGTTACACCAGCTCAGATCCACGACACCCAGGAAGCTTCTCTGAGGTTTTCCTCTTCTCGTTCTCCCTGGCAGCTCCATCTCTACACAGCATATGTCCAAACTATTTAAATATAGCTTTATCTGGAGCTGGTCAGTTTTTATTCTTATCCATCCTGATCCACCCAATGAAAGTTTTTGCATCTTAATAAAAAACACAGCATCTCACAAATCCCATTTTTCTAAGCTTGAATACTTTATATTTGTCTTTCTATAACTGACAAAACGATGAACAATACATTTATTTTGCAGCCATCAGTGACAGATGAAAGTCTCTTATTTGGCCACTAGATGGCAGCAGAGGGAAGCGCGAGGTGCCGCTAGAAGACGACACACGTGCAGACTGCAGCCCAATGAGCATATGTTAATTGTATGTATGTCTTTTGCAAATCAAAACGTAATTATTTCCTAAACTCTGCTACAGAAATATACTACACATAAACATTTCAACTCTATTCATTCTAGTTTAATAAGCTTTAAATATAATGCACAACATACATCTAAATGGCAGCTTAAAACACATTTTAAACTTTGTAAGAGTGGAATTATTAGGCGACGTTTTACTTTATTTGAAACGGCAACCCGCTAAGCAAACCCAGATGATTGTGGATCTAAGGCGAGGTGAAAGAACCTGTCAAAAGACAATAAATTTCCATCATTCCTACAGCACAGATGTATCTTCTTTTGATATCTCTGCCTGTAACATTTCACCGCACTTCAATGGAGTGTCACTCTGTAAACTGGGGTTATTCCACCGGCTCGGTTGCTGCAGGCTCTCCCGAAGAGAAGCGCTCTTGATGCCAGTAAGCTCTCTGCTCTCTTTGTGAGATTGGATTTTCTTTCCTTAAGCAAAATATTTGAAGAATGATTTACTTTCAGCTAAAATGCATCATTCTCAGGGTTCAAATATGTAAGCGAGCACTTGGAACAGGAGCAAAGTGCATCTATAAAGGCGTTCTTGTTCAGATGCTCAAAGCCTATATCAAAGCCAGATATATGAGAGTCGGCCTAAGTTGCCAGTTGAAAGAGAATGTGCATGGTTGTTTTTTTGTTTTTTTTCAATGCAGAGAGCAAATATCTTTCTGTTTCGTTTGCAAAGTCTGAGATCCGCTGACAATCCTTGTAATTGTGTCAGGCAGCAGCGACTGACTGAGTGGCCCATTAGGTCGATCCGAAAACAATTACAAAGATGAGATCGGAACACAAATACCAGACTACAAAACTTCGGGCACTCCCATGATCCCCGGATGTTTCTAACCAGAATGATCCACTCAAGTCTAACAAGAAAAAAAAAAAAAAAAACCTTCTATGAGGACCTCCCTGTGGTCAGGTGATTTAGCTCGCGTCCACAAATCCACCGCACCATTTCTCTCTTCTCTCAACCCTTATTTCATGTCTTTTCTCCGCTGTCAATGATATAATTACAGCCTGTAATTTCCAATAACTTACAAAAGAGAGCTGCTTCATAAAATGCAGCCGGGGTCCTTATCGACACCAACAAAATTACACCCAATTACTTGTCTTCCTTGACTGCCTGTGATCATTGAAGCTGGTTTTAAATCGCTTCTCATTGTTTTCGCAACAAGTTCAAACTATTCTTAACTAATACTGCGCGTTAGGCTGAGTTAACGTGACTTTTTCATGGCACTCGGTACGACTCACTAAGACCCAAAAAGTCTACCAGAGATATTGATCCCAATCGGATCATTGTGAAACAGATCCAACATTGCTTGTTGTTTTTGTAAATAAAAGGCACATATCAAGTACAGTTTAAAGTTCAAGGACACTCAAGGAATGTTTTTATTCACTAAACTACACTAAAGGTTATTTCTTCATTGCGATCCTTCATGTGACATGATGATATGAATTAGTTGGTGTGTGATAATGTATCACTACAAAGTTTTTATCAAATCACACAAGAAAGTAGCTTCAACAAGCAGGAAGAATATTAAATGCTTCGCTTTCATAAGTAAAAAAAAAGTAATAATAAATTTTAAGAATTCCAACAAACTCTGAAATTTACTGACACTCCATGCCTTTTCAATTTATCTTGAATATTTAAAAAAAAAATTGTGGGGGGGGTGGGGGTTTGTGGAAGGAAGTAGGACGTCTTACTTTATCATATTAGTACATTTGTTAAATTGTGCATCCTTAGTATGAATAACTGTGACTATCTGTCACTATGATTCTTTCACTCCCAATTGTCCTCGTGGAGTTTAAAACAAAAAGGATGGATATTTGTGTTAAACTGTATTAACATAAAAAGTCTAAAAAGGATCCTGTCTTAGGACTTAGACTTCTCACATTATACAGCCTTCCTGTCAGGATTATTATCAGAAAACACTCCTTCAACCTTCATGCCTATGCAGATGACACACAAATCTATTTATCTTTGAAGCCTAATGATTTTTTTGACTTATCCTTCAACTCCCACTTTAAATAAGTCTGCATGACTGCTTTGTTTAACCTATGTAATGTTTCTAAGATCAAGAACATGTTGACTCAGACTGACGATGAGAAACTAATCCATGCATTTGTTACTTTTAGATTACACTACTGTAACCCTCTTATCAGTGTCCAAATAACTGCTTGAAAAGTCTCCGTTAGGGCTGGTTCAGGACTCCCCGGACCATTTTCAGGTGAAGTTTCTATTGGTTTAGAGTGTTGGATGACCCTACACTAAGCTTCTTTCCTCTCTCACTCGCCA
This sequence comes from Lipophrys pholis, assembly GCF_963383615.2. Classification (NCBI taxonomy): domain Eukaryota; kingdom Metazoa; phylum Chordata; class Actinopteri; order Blenniiformes; family Blenniidae; genus Lipophrys; species Lipophrys pholis. The sequence continues at coordinate 10,005,277 of NC_137627.1, read as the reverse complement.
TACACTGATGTTTCACTGTAACATGTCATTCAGTGCTTGTTTTAAGATAGTTCTTATTTTCCACTGTCACCCTTTGCTTGCTCAAGAAGGGACTGTTGGTTTTTTCTCTCTCTGTAAAAGTATCTTGATATGACTGTGCCGTGTTTGCCTCTGCTCCCCTGAAAGTAGTCCTGCCATACATTTTCCTACATCTTCAAGCATAACTTAATAATGTCTCATCGTATGACCAGTGTAATTATGTTGCTCTGTATTTTCTCTGCGTTTCACCCATTTTTTAAAGTTCAATGCTGGTCACAAGAGAGAGTTTTAAGTTGTTTAAATGTACGAAAGAAAATTAAAAAATATATAAGTAACTTGGTTTGTATAGTAACAATCCTATTGTTGTAAGTAAAAAAACAAACAAACAAAAAAATCTCTCTCTCTCTTTATATATACATAGATAGATAGATAGATAGATAGATAGATAGATAGATAGATAGATAGATAGATAGATAGATAGATAGATAGATAGATAGATAGATAGATAGATAGATAGATAGACAGACAGATAGATAGATAGATAGATAGATAGATAGATAGATAGATAGATAGATAGATAGATAGATAGATAGATAGATAGATAGATAGATAGATAGATAGATAGATAGATAGATAGATAGATAGATAGATAGATAGATAGATAGATAGATAGACAGATAGATAGATAAACAAGGAAGAAAATAAATAAATAAGACACATTATCTGACTCCACTGGCATCTTTTGCCTTGTTTGGGGGGGAATAAAGAAATAAAGCTAATGCAGAGATTTAATGAGATGAGAAACGTTTGCTGCGTTGCCCCGGGCTGCCTCAGGTTTTGCACAGACATGTGACATTGTTGTTTGCCTCTTCCGTACAACTCTGTCAATGATTATCCATGCTTACAGAAGCAAGAAGAGGAAGCTCTGCCCATCTCACTGCAAAATACAGCATGCTTTCCCAGCAATTTCTTTCACATCCTTCTCCTCCTCTTTAATAATATCGTTGTGCTTCCTTATGCAAGAACCTGGCTGCAAGGACTTTCCTTTTGTCTAGTGCTCGCCGGTGCATGTGCCAACATTTGCAATGGCTTTCTTCCAATATTTCTCAAAACTGGAGTTTCCAAAGTATTGATTTTTTTTGTTTTTGCCTAAACTCAAGATCCTTGCTCACAGAAAAAAAAAAAAAACGGACTCAGACAGAGTCATTTAGGTTACTCTCATTTTAATAGTATCTACTTCAATCTGAAATAGTATCCATGGAGATAACCAGCTGCAAACATAGCAACATGGTCGGAGAAAATAGGCATGGGTTAAAGCTGATTCATTAAAAACACATTTTAGGACGACTGAACATGAGGCACAATATGGTTGTTGGTGTTTGTCAGTAAATTTCAATGTCGTGTGAGAGTTGTCAGCCCTGGTGCACTTCTAAAAGAATAGATATTTATTTGACAGGGTTTAATCCAGTCAGCTGGTGACGTAGCTTCAGTCACTAAGTGGGAGGATCTCAGATTAAAATACAATTTAGGAAAACCCACAAAGGGAGTGTGAACCCCTCCCGGTTATTTGAATCCTTCATACTTGTTTACTCTGACTTATTATACAATACAAGTATTTGTTTATGAAAGACTGATTTCTCCCTCCAACATTTGGAAACCATATTTCAGTTAAGGATGGTTTTTCTCCCCGAGTGTGCAGGTGCATTGCATTAATGAAGTGGCATTTGCATATACACATGCCTATATACACCCCAATATTGCCAGCAACTCACTCTAAAACCCTCAAAAAAGGAATAATCTCCACTTTCAGAACCATTAAAATTCCACTTATCATGCTAAGTACCATTTGGCAAAAGAGGCATCAGCTCAGACTAAGAAAGTGTGCAATATGAAGGAATCATCGGTTATCAGCAGCAGCACTCACATGCCGGGGACAGGCTCACGACCGCAGGCTTCCCTGAGCGATCAGTGAAAAGAAAGAATGGGTACACATGTACCAGGCAGCAGCGCTTCATTAGTCAGCTGCTGGACTCAGTGGCACAAGTGGTTAGATTTTCCCCAAAATAAAGTGTGCTGTAACTGAATATCGGGCCGGAAAAACCACGATAAGAAGCCCGAAACCCCCGCTGCCGCCGCTTCTTTAATCTAGACACAGACGAGCACCCCACCATGGGACACAGCTGACATTCTATACGTGTCCGCCTCATGTGAACGGGGGAGCACCGAAAGCTCTGGAGCAGCCCGGCACATAGTTTGGACATAGGCCCGTGGATCCCTTGGTGGTTGGGGAGGGGGGAGGGGGGGGGGGGGTGCAGACCAACACACCTACACAACTTGTGCACAATCTTTTCACTCAGGATAACAGACAGAATGTGTTGTTGGATGTGCACACTGGAGAGAGAGTGAGAGCGAGAGAGAGGGAGAGAGAAGGGGGATAGAAAGTGTTTGCATGTGTGAGAGTTTGTGCTGTGTGTGTGTGTGTGTGTGTGTGTGTGTGTGTGTGTGTGTGTGTGTGTGTGTGTGTGTGTGTGTGTGTGTGTGTGTGTGTGTGTGTGTCCATGTGTGTGTGTGTGTGTGTGTGTTGAGGAGGTCCTTGTCTATCCAGCTGGGTCATTAACTGAGGGAGGGTGGGGGTATGTGCTAAGAGGAGGCCCGCTACAGTCAGGACTCCTGCTGGTGTTTGGCGGATGAGGAATACCCCAGGACAGAGAACAAGAATTCAAACAAAACACACTGATGACAACGAAACAAATCAAAGTTTTTGAATGTTTTCCCTTATGACTAGGAAAATGTTAGTTTCTGATTTTTTATATATATTTTTTTAAATTCTGCAACTTTTAACTGCCCGTCCCGATCCTCCCGACGCTTCATCTCAACATTTTTCTCCTCCTTCTCCTCCTCCTCCTCCTCCTCTTGCCCACCTTCCTCTCCCCCGAGGCTCTTTCCATACCATCCGTGCAGATGGTGGAGAGCTCCTGTCGGGTTGGCCTGCTGACTGCCTGCAGGACCGCCGCCTTCCCACTGCTCACTCTTCTCATGCACCATTCAGTTGTGTTTGTACTGCAGTGCAAAAGGGTAACCACCCCGTCACTCTTTGACAAAAAGGACTCGGGAGACCGGGAGGGGGGGGGGGGGGGGGGGAACGGCGGAACCAAAACACAACTTGGCCTGGGCCCACATCAGGAACAATCCACACGCAAACACACGAGTCCCATTTCGGCAGATGGGATGCAATAAAAACGTCACTCCGCATGAATTGTGGCCCGAGTCGAATCCCAGGGTGTTTTAAAAATCTGATCCGCAAGAAATGCCATGTGTCACGTTTTCCCGTTGCACAATTGTTGCTCTCGCACAAGTAAGTTCAGGGCAACGCGTCCGCGTTTGTTTTGCTGAGGCTTCTAAGTCTTTCATAGTCAACAAAGATGGACTAAACCAGGAAATTCAGGGGGGGGGGGGAGAAGATATTTGCGTCAAGGTCTTAATTCTGGATGTTTTTCTGTTTCACCGGTGGGAATCGGCCTCTCAGAGCAGGAACGCCGAGAACTGTCCTTTATCCAAAGAACTCAGCCTCTGACTAAAACATACACAATATTATCGCTTCCCTTCAAAAGCCAATTATTTTTCAGGGATCCACCATGAGGCTTGTAAGACAAGAGGCACTTATCTTGTAATGAGATACCAGGATGCCAAGCGGGAGCTAATCACCATGTTTTCGGGTTCTCGCGTCCACAAGATTGCCACTGACCTTCAGCATTTCACCTAAACATTTCGGGAGCGATGCCTCTTCCAATAAACTGTTTATCAGCGGGCTCAGGACATTTCACTGGAGAAACCGTGGCTAATCAGCGGACGGCCCATCCGCCCTTGTTAACGTTCATGTGGGAGGTGGTGAAGGGCAAAAGGGGCAAAAAAAACAAACAAAAAAAACAAGAGTGGGATGAAAGAAAGCGAGAAAACAAACACGTGGGGAAGGAGTGCGGAGTGAAATGTGCCACTGAAAGAAGCCATAAATGCACAAGTTTGAGATTCAAGAATCAGCGAAAGCAGAATGACAGGAATCAGGTTCAAGCTCAGTCACATTTTGGTTCAAGATTCGTGATCCCTCACCTGTTTGCTCTTGGGCTGCAGAGGGATCTGCAGCAGTTTGTCTGCAGTTTGGTGCAAAAAGTGTGGATCCAGCACTCGGATTTTATTCATATCCCCTAACCAGATTTGAGGAGGGGGCTTCCAAAAACCTTTCCTGACCTGGAATGCACACAGAGCAAAAGGGGAAGACGACAAACAGGATCTCATGAAACTGCAAGGAACAAAAAAATAAATAAAAAAAGACAGAGAGTTAAAGTTTGCTATTCTTAGCCTGTAGAATACGTTCATTTATGCAAACAGAGACACAATTGAACCTGTGACTCCTTCATGTCTGGAGGCAACTAAATCGATGTGCAAATTAGCGGGTAATGACCCTGCAACTATTAGCAGGAGGGGGGCCCGGAGGTGCCGGGAGCAACAGAGTGAAGGATGTCTGTGATGGAAACTGCATTTAACTCTCAAGGCCATTGGCACCGCTCGAGTTGAACCTCTTTAAGTATTTGATCCTGGTATGGACGTCTGGCAAGAGCTGGAAACGAAACTAAACACAGTGCGAGGCGGAGAGTTTGAGAAGGAAGCGAAAAGCTGTGTATGTTTGTGTGTGAGAGAGTGCATTCTCACACATATCCTGTACCCTCTTCTCATTATAGAGGATCTCTTTGAGCCACCGTAGGTCTTGCTGTTTGAAAGGCACCATGACCATTAGAGTGCCGGGCTCGTTGTGCTGTCCGGGGTTGGAGGAGGCTGACTCGGGGTAGAAGAACCTCATGGTGGTCTTGTTCCCCACGTCGTCCTCGTAGCCTCTCACTGGGGCATCGTTCAGCCTGGAGCCGGAGCACACTGTTACACTCAGGAAACGGGACTGAAACTCAGAAACTCAAACATTTGGATGGGAACAATATGGCTGAGTTTGATGTGCTACAAGTACCGGTGGTGTTTAAAATGTGATGAAACACTACTGTATGTACATACTCCATCACAACCCAGACTGAAAAAAGCCTGGAGAAATAAAATATGAGGGTAAAGTATGATTTTTTTTTTTTTCTTTTCTTTTCGATTCAGCATCATTTTTTGATTCAGGTCAGCTTTCAAAATTACAGCAAGTCTGTTCTTATTCATATCTCTCACAGTGTCCCATTTTGAGGGAACCCAGATATTCAGTATACTAGCAATTTAAATGTTGCATTAAAAATACACCCGGCACTATTTTTTGACGAAATTTATTCATCACTCATTTTTTTAAGTTTTAATTTTACTGTTATCGACTTAAAAGAGCAGCGGATAGGCCAGTGTGCAGTGGAACTCACAGCATAAGGAACACCCAGACCGCTGAGGTCTTTGGGAAGAGGTTCACTAATTATTTCAGTAAGAAGGAACAAGGTGAAGCAGCTTGTTGTTACTACACTTTTCACATGTGGCGCACAGCTCCTAAACACCTGGAGACTGCTGAAACTTCTTTTAAATGAGGCTTGAGAACACTATCATTTGCTCAGACTATCCGATTCACAATAGATTTATTAATCGTGTTGTTTTAATCTATTTCTTTCTTTTCGTCGTAAAACACTGTGAATTGGCTTGTGTCTGAATGGTGCTCTGTAAATAAACCTGCCTTGCTTTGCTACAAATATAATGATTTGTTGTCTGCCTATATAAGTCACTCTTAACCGTAAAAGACGTGCAAATTTCCATATCAGACAGAACATTGTGATTACCGCTGCAACATGTCCCTTGACAGCATTTCTGTTGTATTTACTGTGTTTTCTTATTCCTAATTGTACACAATTATTTTTCTTGTAATATTATACAGAATTGAATTTCACTATCCTGTTATCGACTGTTGATAAGCAACATCAGCAACTTGTTTCACATCTGCATTAATACCAAACAAGCAAACGTTTGCTAATTTCACATGCAGTCAAATTGAATTTTAAGATTTACTTGATTCAGTCCTATAATTGCATGTCATTTTCAATTTTTTTTTAATTAAAGTTAATGTTGAATTCTTGTTCAACTCTTGTAAAGGTGACACCGTCATTTCATGAAGACTGTAGTGACTCGGTGGCAAGCGTCTCGGATGTGAAAACACGCTGTGAAAAAGCGCTGGAAAAAGTCGTCTTGCAAACTGGAATGTGGAGGGGCTCAACATTCATGTTTTATTGAGCTGAACAAATTCTTGGACAAAAGTTTATAAAATCACACAGTAACTCCATCCCTCACCAATTAATTAAGCCAACAGCTCACACACACACACACACACACACACACACACACACACACACACACACACACACACACACACACACACACACACACACACACACACACACACACACACACACACACACACACACAGAAGGCCTTGTTTTGTTTAATGATTAGTGTGCACTTTGAAAGTTTAAGTCTCGACAGGCTTTAAAACGGCCGAACTGTGTTTCTATGACGGAAGCAGCCCGGTGACGTCAAACACTCAGGCATGCAGCGATCACTGAGTGTCAATAACCCTACTCGACTTGGCCGGGGGGAAACCAAAAAGTTTCTGAGAGGAGGCATGTGAGGGAAGTGGGGGACGGCGGCTGGTGGTGGTGGTGTGGAGGGGAGGGGAGGGAGAAAAATGCATTGTGGCCAAGCCAAATTCGAGCTGTTTGAAATGGGCTTAGAAAAACTCAGAATGCATGGGCTCCTTCCAAAGCTGTAAAGTCAGATTTGCAAAGTGCCTTGGTCTATGAGTAAAAACGATGCTTTCTCCTCTCCTTGAAAGACCTTTTTTTTTTTTCAATCAGAATTTCCCTAATTGCCATGAGGACGGCTCTGTGTCAGAGTCAGATGTTACATGGTTGGATAGTGTCCATCACGAATCTGCAGCCAAGTGAATTTATATCCTTCTCTTAAGAGTTGGAGGGGGAAAGAATTTGCAACGCTCCATTTTTAAGGTCATCCAAGATCAGTCTGTTTTTAATTTCCCGGTCATAACTGTCTTGAAACATGATGGTAGATACGAGGACAGTTTTTGCCTTAAGTGTTATTACGAGTACTTGGCAAAATACAGAACTTGCGTATATTAGAATCATTAGATTGGAATAATGAGTATATGTGATTATACTTTTCAGACACTTTGGTGTGGTGTTGTTCTTGCGTACCGAAAGACTACGTCGTAATTGTTGATGACGCTTCCCAAGGAGCTGTTTTTTATGGCGAAGCCATTGCCGATGACTGCACACGTTCTGCATTCAGGACTGGAAGAAAAAAAATCAACAATCACAAATACATATTTAATTCCCAGCATGCCCCCCCCCCATCCCCCCCCCGTAGTTATTGTAATTATTTACGTGAAATCACGATCAAGTGGAGTTAAATTCAATTTATCAGAATTACACTTGAAATCATGAAGCAGAGAAACTGTTATACAGTGAACAGCTTTAAGAAGGCCAACGTCAATCAAACTTTGCAACATGAGCTTTGCGATATTTAAGTTATCAGAATGACTTTGATTGTGGCTTTAATAGGATTTTAAAATACTTTTATTAGAAATTTGCTCGAGCGTAACCAACAACTCATCATCACCAGCGCCTAAGTTTGGGTACATTATTCAATTCAGTTCAACTTTACTTACATATCTCCAAATACAACACGACTAGGCACTTTTACAGAGAAAAACCAAACAATTCCAGACTTTAGACATGCTGGATCAAGTATTCACTAGATCCGACAATACAAATCCTACACCACCTTGGGAGAGCCAAATAAATAAACGTATACAGCTACAGTACATTGTGGCAACAAATCAAAGACCTTGAATATGTGCCAAGCTTCAAAAGCATGCTGACACTTACTTTTCAATGTCATCTGGTAACTGATAAGTTGTAGTCACAGCCAGAACTTTGAGAAGCAGCGGCTCTGCGAGGGAAAGTGAGAAAAAAACAACAGGTGAGACAGTCAAGCGTGAAGGCAGATCACATTAAAACGGCTGTTTTAAGACTAAAAGATTTGTGTCATGTGTCTTCTCTCTCTTGGGCTGTTTCTATGCACCAGGGTGATGCTGTGTTTAGCGCGTAAGCTGTGTTTTCTTCATGTTCCAAATGAAGGTCCAAACATTAGGCTCTGTTTGTATGACCTGCTGGAAACGGCAGTTTCGGTTTTTTTATTTTCTCCGGGGTTCAAAATGGAATGATATGATGAACCCCATCTGTTTGAAATGCGATACTGCTGAACACGTTGGTGGAACAAGGTGTCACAGCAAATAATTCTGAACTAAGAAGGATTACAACACATAACAGCGCCTGAAGGCTGAGCCGCATTCCCTTTTCAAACGTGTTAATTACAGACAATAAACACAATCAGAAACCCTGCAAAGGTTTTTCAGACATTTTTAATTATATTGAAGGTTTTTTTTTAAATTATTATTATTAATCATTACCTAATATGCCATATTCATGAAAGCAAATGCACTTTATGGCAGATGTGATCCTCAGTGTGTCCCATTTATCGATGGATTTTAAAATGCAACTTCATTTCATGGAGCATATTTTACCACTCCAGCAGTCATGATTTACATAATCAGTCACGAACCCTAACCCAGCCTTGGGACTGGTAAACAACTCCAGCTACTGAGGAGCGACTGCCACAATGATGACCAATTCAAGAGTAACTTGTGAAACATGGCGAGGAAGCTTAAGTCAACATACCACTGCCCTTAATGCCATAAGGTAACGCCTGCTTCGACAGATGCTCCCGCCAGAAGAAATCCTCCAGTTTCAGAAAGAGCTGAGTCCGTCGAGTGACGCTGCACGAGAAGCGTCACATCAGGCATCACAGCATGAGACTCTGCAGTGTTTTAATGTATACATGACTTATATTACAGGAGGCTTTGTGGCTAAAAGAGCAGGGGAGGATACGAACGAGGCACGAGACTGCCGGGAAGATGAAACCTCCTTTGAGTTTTTTTTTTTTTTTTCATTTTTGGGCTAAAACCACTTTTAAACCGCACAATAGACAATATCATGTGCACTGCCAAACAGTACAGTGTTCATGTGGACATGAAAAACAGCCGTTTGCGTTTGACTGATGCCTGAGCTTTGCCAAGTGTTCTGGGATCCATTAGGCAGGTAAACCAGTCTCATTATAACAAAATCAGGCGTGTACATTATGTCATTCAGTCGCAATTCCCCTCATTAAAATCCGCTGTTGGCATTCTCTCTGCTGAGGAGGGGGAAAAGAAAACAATAACATTCACAGATCCTGCGGAGGGAGACAAATGTGGCAGGTTGTAATATGTGAAACAGTTGCCTTTCTGTGTTTGCTGGCTCACAACTCCAGCTGTTTATGACCTGCTGTGTTTGACAGTGAGTCGCTCAGACATTTATAATCCGTGTGTGCCAGCTCGCGCTCTGCGGGAGGTCAGGATAAGTCCCGGGGAGGGGCCTAATTAGAGAAATGTCACTGTGAGTGCCTGGAAGGCCTCCTTGTGACTGTAATGACTGATGTGGCAATCCGAGAACAGCGGACTGGCAGCCTAATACAAATCGCGTTCTGTAATGAGTGGGGGGGCTAAAACACAAGGATTGTGAATCGTATCCATCTGAAAGGTCAAAGGTCAGGCAGTGGAAGTTCTACAGTGTCCTTTGACAAGCGTGGGAGATACTGCTGCAGGTGGAGGCCATATCACTGTTTGGTAACAGATGAGCTGACATACAATAGGACTCGCAAATAGTGAAGCCAGAGAGAAATAAATGTGAGCAGGCTCACGCAATGTGGAACAATGATTACTTACATAACAAGCTATTGTCCATTTCCAGAAAACTTTATTCAGTTGAGTCAACCAGTTTTTAAGGATAAGTCTACCCCGCAAGCATTTCAGCACCACATTCCACTTCAATGATCAAAACTTCAGATATTAAATAATAAGCTCTGTTCTTTTTCACAAAAATCTCCTTCTGACTGGCGAAATCTGAAGGAACCTGGCACCTCGAGTTCAAGTAAAACCGTTGGCACACCGTCCTTCTTTAATAAGCTTTACACTGCCTCCTGTTTTTTAAAAAAAACACAGACATGCCATAACTCACTTGAAGTTAAGACTCTCCCATTTCTTCACGGTGAGCCAGCCACCACACGGCGACTTGCTACTGTGTAAAGACTTGCTGTTGTTGTTGTAGCTGAAAGACAGACAATTACCACAGCTGGCATGAAAATGAGCACTTGGTCCGTAAAAAAAAACAACAACAAAAAAAAAACGCATAATGCCAGTAAGTGGGTCCAGACCAGTCAAAACAAAATGTGTGAAGGCCTCAGCTGACCTGTGGCTCTGACCACTCCATGATCAGAATGTGGACTGTTGGCTTAACTTTTAGTGACTCAGCACTGCTCAGGCCTCATGAGATTCCTTCATATACCAGAAATGGGCAATTTTGTGATTGTGTGACCCCAGTACCAGAGCAGCCAAAAACAAAAAAACCAAAGGAGAAAGAAAGGCACGTCTGCATTAGTGTGTATGTGTGTAATTACCTTTGAAGTATAACATAGGAACAGTAGTATGTGACAAAGGAGATGAAGAAGAGGAGAACTGGGAGAAGCCTAAGGCACCATGCTGGAGTGAACACAAAAGAACAGAGGCGGACATATGAGAACATGCAGTCTGGCTTCACTGTACAGTGAGATCTAAACTGTTTAACCCATGAAGACCTGCAGCAGCATCTACTTTCATTCCTTTTTTTCGATAGACTGCATTATCGGTGAGCAAGTCAGAGTTTTTTGAAGTAAATATAAGTGCAACACCACAACCTGAACATTTTCACTCAATTGGCAATCCTGTTTATCATGTTTATATTTACACTTTGCAAGATCATCCTCTGGGCTGGACCCTCTGGGTATATATTTGAGTCCTTTGCTCTAAAGGGAGCATTGCTTACATTTCACTTCAGGTCATAATGGGTTAAAAACAGTGCAGGGGCTGACTACTGGACAAAATAAATAACCAAATGGGCTTTTAATTAACAAACGACGGTTTTTCTGTTACACCATTTGAAGCAGGTGTGTGGCTTTATCTTTCACGAAAATGGTTACTGAAAAACAATACTTGAATGGATAATATTAGATTTTCAGTACTGGATACACAGGTTTACAGGAACCAGCGCACTCATAGTGGTTTCCGTGTGAGAGAAATGAGAAAAACTAACAAATGAGCGAGAATCACTTGAATTTGAGCATCGTGGCAGAAATACATATTTTGTATTTTGGCCAAAATACATGAAACACTTGATTGGTTTGAATTTAAGCACATATAATATTAAATGCTGCAGGTCTGTTTTGCTGGTAAACGGAGTAAGTTTAGGTAAACGCTCACTAAACTGCCTTGGGCCAGGAAGTCGACAAATAACTCATATGCTGTTTCTTTTGCTCATGCTGTCAAATGACAGTGAAAGTGAGTTTGGAGGCACATGACTCAGTTTCTATTTACCCCCTCACTTCACATGAGCAGTATATTTGCCCCCATGTCATTAAATTTAAAGTGAAACTTAAAAACAGCACTATGTGATAAAGCAGACAAAGAGGGGCTGAATTGAGTGAAGCATCGACCGATACTTTTTTTTAAGATAAAAAGGCAGCAAAATCCATAAATCTGCACCTGCACCTGGACTACTCATGATCTTACTTATTTTCTATTTGTTTGATGTTTAACACACTCAGTGTGTGCATGTGTGTGTACGACATAGTAGTTAATAAATGAAGTAGGGATGGTTACCAGGGTTATTATATCAGTAACATTGATAAAAAAAAAATGATCATAACTATGATTCATTCTTTCATTAGGTACATATATACACTCAACAATATGAACCCTGCTGAAAACTACAGCCTCTCGACTTATATAGTTCAATCACATCCTACACTTTACATTTGCAAAGGTGGAAGTCACGGTTAAAGCTGCTGTGGTAGCACACACTATGCTGCACACGTTATTCTAATAACGTGGCTGGTGAAAGCTTTTACTGCTTTCATGTTAATTATGTGGTCACAGTTTGACAAAGTGCATTCAGTGTCTGTAAATCATCTCAATATCTTTACTTAGCACTACTTATGCTGAGAGCTACTGGAGTAATCCGCTGTGTCCACAGTAAAACCCAGTTGATAACATAAACATCAGCAACATCTGTTGAAAAGAAAACATATATGCATTTTATGCACAGATTTTCACACCCATCAAGTCGAATGGAGCTTACTTTTAGTTGCCTTCTGGGACATCTTCACATACTCCTCGGTCTTCTCCTGTCTACACATTGCACAAAGTCATCCTGATTACAGTCACAGAAAGGAGAATGTTTATTAGCACTTCTGAAGCGACTTCTGAAGCACACAGTCTGAAAGAGGAACCACTGTAAAACACACACACACTGAGTCAGAATGGCCATTTTAAGGGAAATTGTTCCCAATCAGTCACTTCCTGTAGATTCAGTCTAAAGACTTCCTTCACCACAATTCTACATTCAGTCAATTAAGAGTTCATTTAATAAGTTAAGACTATACTGAATGCAAACTTAACTTTTTGTCCCCATAAGTTGGTTTACAGTCAAGTTTACACCCCCAGTACTACAGAACAAGGCACAGCATGTGCACAACAATGTAAGACAACAACAACAACAACAGTTTGCAGAACTGAGTTAGCATCGCTAGCATGATAGCCGTTAGCTCATATTGATCCTACCTAGGTCGGTCAGGTAGCTACATCAATGTGTGAAACACTGAGCAGGAAACGGGATTTATTCGGAAACGGTTGGCCGTTAAATCCCAAAATCTAATTGATTGTTCCTTGGATGATGACAAATCATCCCTGAAAATTTCATGCAATTCGGGTACATCGTTTTAACGAAAAGTTGATAACATGCATACATATATACATACAGATAAAAATACAAACAAACCAATAAGTAAAGGAGTGTCGTTCCTCTCTCTGGTCTGAGATTGAAGATAGCATCAGATAAAATGCTCATAGCATCTGAACCCCACTGAGACGATACCGTTTGTGCGTTTGTGTGCGTGACTTGTCCCTATGGAAACGGCTCAACTACCAGGTGATGGAGAGGCTGCAAGGCTTTCTGGGAGGCGTACTAGTGGTATTAATACTAGAAAATTCCAAAGGACATTTAGTGTGATGAGATGAAAGGAGATGAAAGGGACATTTTTTCGCAATTTGGCAGTTTTGGGGGATTGTTTCGGAAACGGTTAGTCGTTAACGTCCTAAAATGTAATCGATTGGTTCTTCGACAATGAAAAATAATCCCTGAAAATTTCATGCAATTCGGGTAAGTAGCTTTGCGAAAGATTGGTAAAATACATACATACAAGCATTTAAACATACATACATACATACATACATACATACATACATACATACATACATACATACATACATACATACACACAGACGAAAACATAACCTTTTCGGCCAACTTTGTTAGTTGCTCAACTTTCGTCGGCAAAGATAATAAATAAATAAATAAATAAATAAATAAATAAATAAATAAATAAATAAATAAATGATAGATAGATAGATAGATAGATAGATAGATAGATAGATAGATAGATAGATAGATAGATAGATAGATAGATAGATAGATAGATAGATAGATCGATCGATAGATAAATAGATAGATAGATAGATAGATAGATAGATAGATAGATAGATAGATAGATAGATAGATAGATAGATAGATAGATAGATAGATAGATAGATAGATAGATAGATAGATAGACAAAATCAGAACCTTCTCGGCCAACTTCGTTGGTCACCCACTTTCGTTGGCGAAGGTAATAATAAAAAAAAAAAAAGTGAAACAGGCACAGAAAGCTGAAAGGGAGAAGGACAGCAGATGAAGGCCGATCAGTTTAAGAGGATAACGCGGGACTGATACTACCCTGAAATGAGGGATATACTACATCAGCCTCAGTTCAGCTATGCTTTGGAGAGTTCAGATTATGGCTCAGATCAGCTTAAAGGGCATTTAACACAACACACATCTGACTATTTATTGCACAATGCACATCTTACCCTCAATCTCTTCTAATGCATGACATGTAGAGCCCAGAGTGCCTTCGAGAAGGGTTTCTATGCCTGAGCTCAGCCTCAAAACCAACAAATGACTGGGAATCAATAGTGAAGTGAAAGAGTGCACAGCTGAAGGTCTATTTTGAGATACATGTGCATGCACATGCCACATTGAAATAACAGTAACATAATACTGCTGCAAAATCTCCCAGTTAATAATGCTTGCCTGAACTTGCAGAGCGAAGCCACATGATCGATTACCATGAAGAGAGAGAGGCTGCAGATTTTACTGCTAAACATGAGCAGTCCACCCCCACCGCCATAGGAAACTAAACACTCATTTCACAATATGAGGCATGACATGATACAACTGCCTCATGAGTCTGGGTCTCAAATGGAGTCGGTGTGTGTTCGTCCTGAGCCGGACACGAGGCCGGGTTCTGTTTGTTTCCTATGTTATTGTTTAGAAAATTACAAATGGGCTGAAGAATGTGGGCAGGAGCAAGCTCAGTGCATCTTTCTCTTTTTTCTTTCGTGAAACATGCAGAGTCAGTTCTTTTTTCCTTCTCTCTCTTTATTGGCAAGACTTCAAGCTGTTGAACCAAGAGGCGAGGCCAAAACTTCACACATTATGTCATGCACCCAAACATTCACTGATGAGTAATACTTGTGAAATTTGTATATTTCATCAGTGTGCATAAAATGTGGCCTTGTCATTTATTCTGAATATATTATTTTTGATCCTTGTTTTGTGAATATGTTTGGATATTTGAACTGAACGCATGAATAAAAAAGAACTTCCCTCTAGGACTATTACAGTATTTTCTGGTCTATTGCATTCTATCGTATTCTATACATTTACAGGGTGGATTAGTGGTTAGCAGTGTCAACCGAGAGTGCAAATATCACTAGTTCACACTTCAATGGGGGTGTGTGGCGTCAACATGTCTCTCCTTCATCTGCACTTTGGTTTCCTCTAAGACAACATTTTAAAGTTATGTTAGGCTCGCTGCTAATTCTCAAATTGTCCAAAGTGTCAATTTTGCAGCTAATCATTGCATAATTTGTTGAAATGCAGAAAGGGAAAGAGTCTCTTAATTTCATGAATAACTCGTGCTGACGGGCTGATAATATATATATATAAGCTATAATTGTATAAAAGAACAAGACATCTTACCTTTTCCCTCTTTCATCTCAAAAGATTGTGTCGTCAGTGATTCACATAGAATGAGTCTTGAACTCTCCCTGTGGAATGAGCACAAAATAATCAGACATATGAAAGCAATTGGAGAATATCTGAGCGGTTTGCTTGTTATTGTCTTTTGTTTTCAACTCGAGTCTGCACTTAATAGGGTAATTGCAGCGCTACACAAAGAAAAAGTCCCCTTGAGAAGCGCCAGGCTTGGGCAGAGTAGTGCACAGTGGAAGTGTGTATTTTGAAGAATAAATGGAGCAGCACCGCTTCACAGTGAAGTGAAACCACAGTATGTTATCGTACCACGAAGCACGGCAACTGACCAACATTTTACCAAAGAAATGTATTTATCGAAGGAAGCTGTTTAATTTTTCAAGCTGTAAAATATGGAAATGTAAATACGTTGGTTGTAATTCAAGTATCTTAAGGCTTTAGGGAATCGTGTCGTATCATACTCAGTTTCCTTGACTGTTTATCTTTGGACAGTGTTTTAAATGTGAATAAAGGTAACTAGCTCTACCGAGAGCGCTGTGACTCACAACCTGTTGGAGACACATACCAGGTCCCTCCCACTCCACAGTCACTGGAGGGAGGACAGGCTGGCGGGCAGGGAGCGCCTACAAAGCCACGAGCCCTGCTGGATGGCTGAGTGACACGAGCTGAAGTCTTCTCGAGATGCTGAGGACCAGCAGAGCCGGGTAAGTATAGCAAAGAGCAAGGGTAGGATTTAGCCCCGTCAGAAGTGCCCTTCACCACAGACACTCTTTAAAGCATCCAAAGTCTGACTGCGGATTGCGAAAGAAATGCAGACGGACCACTTAAAGAGCTTAGTCACACACTGTAGTGATTAAGGATGCGTCAGGCATCTACCACGAAATAGCTCAGTGGAAGTAATTTCAGAAAAGGCGCTCCATGGGAAATTTGTTGTCAGCAATTTATTGGCTGAAGCTGCTTCCGACCAGATTCCCAGGGTAGGTGAGGGCTGGGAAAACCAAGCTGGGTACTGAGAATGAAGACACACTCCACACTACTAGGTCCATATATTCTATCCTGGCGGATACTTTTTAGTCTTTGAGTTGTGTCTGTGTCATTTTGACACAGTGAACAAAGTAAACAGCCACTCTTTGTCATTTATAAACATCAGCTCTAAAAGCTGATGGATGATTTGTATGCTCGTACTCATTTTGAGTTACTGCGCCGGCATTTCCATTTCACACGCACGCCGACACCGCCGCAGTGTCCTTGTAGAAAGTGAATAAACTCAGAACAAAGAATAAATGGCCTCACGGATTTACTTTGCAATTTATCGTGTTGATTCTGACTGGGTGAAGTCCTTGCAGTACGGACATAAATAATGACTCAAAATGACCTTTTCCTCTAAATCCTCTCCCTCGCACCCACCAGATGATTTCCCTCCGCCACAGACACACTCTCTAAAGAAAATCACATGTCCTTTCTGCTCCCACAATAGAAAATCACCTCTAAAAGACATAATCCTACAGTTTAATCCAGTCAGAGGAAATAAATCTAGTCCCCATTTATAACATTTTGACCGCTTTTATGAGAAGTGCTCAAAGAAATTGCAGGCTTTAATGAACCCTCTCTGCTTTGAAACTCATCTGCACACATTATCGCAGTCCTATTTTACTAAATTCACTTTGGAATGGTTTTTCAACAGTGATATGCGTCCCCATACCTGGGAATGACGCCCCAGACGTGTTTTAAACTGTGTGCTCCAACCAGCCAATCAGAAATCAGACCCTACATAGTGTCATCGGGGGTTTAGCCAATCCCAATCAAGGTAGACCCTCCCTTTGACCCTCCCACAATTAGGCAATTCTGGCACATGGCAGGAAGTATTTCCTCCTCTTCCCAAGATGGGCATGTGTGGGCGGAGCCAGTCCAGATAACACAGACACAGCAGATTCTGAATGAAAATCCAGGAAAAACTAGATATGGGGCAATAAACTTTAAATCCAACACTTTTGGACTAATGAGACCAATGTGGAAGTGTTGAAAAGGTGTATAATATGGCCCCTTTAAGGCACTGTTAAAAACCCTGTTCAAATTCGACTAAAACAGTTGGTTGAAAATATGGTCTTCAGTCTACTCATCCATCCACCTGATATATCATTTTATCCAGTTAAAGCTTGTGGAGCACCAGTTAATCCATGCTGACTATAAATGAAGGCAGATGGATTTATAATTGAGAAACGTTATTTAAAAAAAAAGTATTCAAGCCTTTTACCATTCTGAATACGTAAAGTCTATTGAAAGTGTTTGTCTTTAGCAAGAGGAACATCCCATCAGTGTATCTTTTAGGAGTAACTACAGGGACAGAAACAGGATGTACTGATTAAAAAAAGTGAAGCCCGCAAACTAAAAGTCATGATGTGTTGAAATTGGAAATATTGATCAATGGTTGAAGCACGTTCCGAAAACACAACTGAAAGGTAATACAGGGAGGGCTAAGTACTCAACCCAAATCTAATTTTATTCACTTACAAATCTAATTGTCGAGCAGGTTTCGCCTTTTTCCTATGTGTTGTCATAGCAACTCATTGCAACTTGGGCTGTACTCTTTTTCTTTATCTTTTCTTTCTTTATTTTTTCTGACAATTGCTGCTCTTCCTGCCATAATCGAGCCCCCACACTTCAAGATCGAGACAACCTGATGTTCCTCCCGGGGGAACAAAACTGATTAGCGAGATGAAAGAAAACAGGTAAAGGATTCAAACTTTTTAAATGGCTAAATTCGTTTATATAAAGTGATGAAAAGACTGTAGCATTGCTTGAGCTCAGGGGCAGATATTCAATTTGGAGTAAAAAGAGCTTCTTTTTTTTTTTTTGTGAAGGGGGAGTGGGTCCACCAACTGATCTTTCTGAAAACTGTTAGAGACTTGATACCTTTGATTTTATAGCTCTAGAAATGCACAATTCCGTGTATATTATTATAAGTCCTTTCCGTTTTTTATTGCTATACAGTTTTAAATTGCATTGTCCTGTAACTATATTTGGCGGGCGATGGAGCAGTGGAGAAGTGCTATATACTGTAAGTAAAAAATCCATTTACCATATGAAGGGAGGTTCAGTGTCATGGACAGCAGGAGGCGCATTGTTCTTTTTTTTGGTGTTGCTCATCATGAATGAGCAATATACTAGAATATACATCCAATATTACGTTCTACGCAGTGTCATCTTGACTCTGAGACTATAATATAACTTGATATGAATCAAAATCAAAACGAGACTATTTGCTAGTGTTTTTAGGGTCAGTCGTATCTTAGGCTATCCCGGAAAAGAAACTATTGGCTCCACCAAAGGTGGGCCCTCCTGATCCTGGAGGGGTTCCGTCGTGCCTGGTCTCATCTCGTCCGTGCCGGCGCGCACCCGACTGTAAGGAGCAGCTCGTTTTATGGCTTTCTGCAGAACGTCATTAAAGTCAGATGTGGCGGGCAAACATTCAAATAATGTCATCAGTGTTGACCTTCAAGGCCGGGGGGTGCCCACTCGTGCGCTGCAGCAATACCTGACAACAGTTCTAATGTAATGAATCGGAGTGCTGTGAATCTGCGCGCGTGTGCGTGCGTGAGTTCTGAAGAAATCTCCGACATCAAGTTTTGCTTGAGCTTCATAAGAAAAATAGTAATTACAGTGTTAAGTTTGATACTAATCTGACTGATCTGAGTTCTCTCAATATTCTGAATAAGACAAAAAAAAACATGATAGAACAGTCTTTAGTTTCTTTTTTTGAAACCTGATGTTTTGATATCGATGTGTTGCGTATATTTAGGTTACACGCAATCTTGCATCTTGCAAACATTGTGCATCCTGTTAATGTGAGATCCCAGTGGCCCCATTTCAGCAGCCAATTTAGCTCACTTTTATTGCAGTTTTGCCGATAATAACATGCTCTCATGAAGATGAAAGGGCCCAACTCCATAACAGTTCTTGAAAAATCTATGAAAACCTCTGAAAATGACTTGTGGGGCTGGAGGATTTAACTGCAGCCACCAGAGGATTATTACATTGGCTTGTGATGATCGCTGTAAAAGAGGACTCGTGCTCATCATATCTTTCAACCCAGCCTAATTGATTCAAGCAGGAATGAGTCATTACACTGCGGAGGGCATGTCATGTGTTTTAGCTGATGTGCTACATGTTGCCATGTGCTATCCCTAGGCCCCATTAAACGCAACATCTGTGGGGGGGGGGGGGGGGGGGGGGGGGAGAAAACCCTCCATTTCTCTTTTGTAGCAGCCTGAAACAGAGTAATGCTTTTTTTTTTGTTTCCCAGCAAGGAGACATCAGAGGTTATACCATGGCACTATTTACATATAACGGCTGTACCAACCAAAATTCAATTTGGTAATTTCCCCACCAAGATGATACAAAGTGGAACAATCTGAAAGTCATTATTACACTGTTATAAGGGATTATACAGACTAAATGCAATGCTCCCTGAGCTCATAAAAACTGTGTAATAAACCAGCTAAAATAACATCAGTTCAGATTCCTGGGGAAAGTCTAGAGAGTCTGGCACTGTTCTTTTTCTTTTACATTTGTTTGCACACAGTAGCACCTACTACAGACACGCCCAATCACACACTTCACAACTTTACATCCTCATCTGGATAATCAGTATGGAGGATGAATGGACCACACATTGTCCTGATCAAGCTGTGGGACGCACTGGCACATGGCCAGCCAGGAACAAGGATCTTGTCAAAGAGTGGGCCTTTGTCAAGTTGGACATACAGTGAGGAAAACTGCAGCTCAATGTCACTGTCAACTGATCTTGTTGTATCCAGCTATTTAAATTGTCACGAAAATAACTCCAGAGAGCAGATACATACTCTAAAAATATCAAAAAGTGAACCCAGAGGTTAACATTTAAAATGATCCTTTGGTGACTCTACTAAGGGGCAATTTTGAGACATGGTGGATGTCAATCAAATGTGAAATAAGGCCATCTCAGCAAATGTATAGAAATGAAATGAAATCTGTTAATGCCAAAAGACTGATCGTTTTACTCACATAGATGCCAGGATGCCTTTGACTCACTGTCAGCACTGACCAAAATGATGTCTGTCTTTGGTGCCCGTTTGGTAAGAAATCACATGGAGACCAGGAGGTTTCCAGACTGTAGCTTATATTCCACTTCAAGTTAATCCCACAGATCTGAGGGAACAGGACTCTCCGTGGTTGAATAAATGCAGTAATGTATGTCATTATCCTGCACAGACACAGCCATACTGCTGCCAACTCTTCCCCATCCCCATCTACAGTTCCATCCTCTATCCATCAAACAATCCGCCAAACACAATCAAAGTATAATGGCACTGACACGGATGTGCGGATCAAGACCCGCGCCACTTAAATTAAACGTGACGTCTTGGTACGCAATGTGGCCACTTAACAACACATGTTTACACCTTCTCCTCACGCGTCCTCAACTCTTAAAAACACAAACGCACCGGGGGAGTTCTTCTACTCCAGGTTGGATCGAGATGTTTGCTCTGACATGATCTTTACTCACCAGCGGCAGCAGTGCAGGACGGGTGAGCTTTTAATCCGCGGAGCGCCCCTGTTGTACTGTACAGTGGTGTTGCAACCAAGTTCACGGTGGTTTTCTGGTGAAAATTCGCAGCTCGGGAAACGGAGAAACGCGCGTCTGGCTTCAGCGCGCGCACGAGAGGAGACGCCGTGATGATGGGATGAGAGTGTCAGAGCTCATCCCCCCCGGACAAAGCAGCGCGGACACGCCAGGCACCCTCCCCGTCCACCCTGTGTCGGACTTCCATGGGTTTCTCATGCGGATAGCGGTTCGCTTTCTACCCGTTTAACAGCCCCTTCCCTTTCCACGCTCTCTGCGCATGCGCACCGCAGCGCGCACCGCTCCAGAGGCTGCAGATTCCTCGGCTTCAAATGAGGACAAGTCAAAACTTGATGGAGTTGGTTTAAAAGTTCGCGTGTAATGAAAACATCTGGCGTGATCTGCTCGTGATATGGTTTGTCGCACCTGCTCGTCCTCAATCCGCCTTTAACCGGATTCTGCCCCATTAAGAGAGCCACATCTGGAAAGCCTTTTCTGTAGGTTGTGATTTTCTTTCTTTTTTTTAAAGCTTGGGTTGCATCAAATAACAGATTAAAACCATAAACAGCTCAGTTCCTTTACTGTAGAGGGTGCAAATGAATATAAAAAGAAACTAAGGTACACATTAATGGCATTATATTCTTATATTATTGGACAATAGTTCCTTTAGAATGAGATGGTGTAGTAGTTATGACTTTCATCTCACAGTGGCAATATCCCCTGTTTGATTTCGGACTCTGTGTGGAGTTTCCATGTTGTCCCTGAGTGTGTTTAAGTTTAGAGAGTGTGTGTTGTTTGTCTTCTGGTGGGCTGTGACTTGGCCAGAGTATAGTCCACATATCCCAATGTCACCTGATCTGTTAACACAAGTAAAGACTGACAACTGTAAATATAGTACATCTTTGGCTTTTTGAATGATGTATAGATTCAGTGCAGCATATAAGCTGGAACATATTTCAAAGCCACACATGACTGAATGCATGATGTGGAACACTGTGGGGGAAAAAAAAACTCTCATCGATTTGTGTGCAAGAACATGTTCATACTCTTCATTCATGCTTAATCAAACAAGACCCGTTTCAGCAGCCTGTAATACTCACATTGAAAAACGTGTAAGATCATGTTTTAGCCATAACTAACACAGTTCTGTTTCAACATGTCCAAGTCTCGATGGTGATACGTAAGGCTTTGGGATAAGTCTCGTAACGTAGCTTATCTCGAAGAAAATCTGCAGGCGTGTTAGCATCCTGTGGAAGGAAGAACTGATCGAAGTGTTTGCTTTGAGCGTAAGGAATTGTTCGAATGCAAGCACTTTTAAGCAGGACCCCGCATCCTGAAATTGCTGTTCATTTCCAATGAAATGTGATCCAGGCAGATCCAGACACATCCAAATACCCCGGCTGAATCAGTGAAAGACGGTTGTGGTCTGAGATGGATGATCCTGGCGTTGAAGTGCACAGGCTCGTGAACCTTTGCAGTGTCAGTAAGCGTCTGCTTTTACAGATTACAAAAGCCTCGCTACAAACATTTTGCCACAACCCTCCTTATTCTGATTATGTATTTTCCCAGCGATACCAACATCTGGAGGGTCTTGTTGCTGTTGGCAGTGATTCTGTGATCCTGTGTAGAGCAGATAACAAAGTGAAGCTCAAGGACACAGTCAAGTTCAGCTTTTGGCTTACGGCTGTATTGTGAGGATATTTTTAATACAGATACAATGTGGCTTTTTAGCTCATCAAAACTTTTATGTTTTTTGTTTTCTTTTAATCAGACTGTGATTCACTGCTGTCTAAATATCTGCGCTATCTCTTGGCTACAGCACTGTTTTGCACTAATGTAAACCTAAAGATTACACGTTAAACAAATGTTTGCAGGCTTCGGCCCAAGGACAATGTTGGGGTTCTGTAAACAATTAGATAGCCCCGAAGGCTGCATCTCTCTTGAACGAACCCACTAACTTAACTGGAGTCTTTTAGTATCAAATTGTGGCGTCAGTGATTCATGTTTGACTCAACACGCAATGACTCCTGTTCATTCTTTTAAACAGAGAATAACAAGCTCGGGTAGTTTTTTTTCCCCCTCTGGAACAAATGTGATCCTGGTTTGGCCTCTTAAAACGTAATTGGTAATAAGTAGCTGTAATAAAGCAACTCGCAGCTGTGTTTTCATTACTTCATTTTTTTCAAATCACAAATTTTTGTGTGAATGATGTGCATTTTTTGTGATGACATGATCATATACATAAAAGTGCAAGTCCAATGCAGAACACATTTACTTTGATGAGTGTTTTGTATGGAACACAATCTTCAGTTTAAGATTGTTATTCCAGAGGAAGAAAAGGAATCCCAGATATGATTTTCTTTTCTTTTTTCTTAATTGAATACTGTTTAACCAAATACTTTCATGGTGGGTAAGCAGATGACCTTGACATCATTGTGTAGTTGCATGTGCTTTGAAGAATTTCAATGTGCTGTGCTTTCACTCAGAACCTAACAAAATGTTTGGATCTCCTGCTCTCCTTTAATCAATCCAGCTGGTCTCTTGCTGCAGTGTGGCCAGCTAAACTTTCTCCCCGCAGACAGAAACGTCCAGGTCAGTGCCACCGCGCCCAGTACAAGACCACCGGTGACTAACAGCTGAATGCTGTTGGTGGTCCAAAGCACACCAGCTTGCCATCTGGTGGCCGAATCTCTCTCCGCTCCTTCATATTTGTGCTTCATGTTGAAGGTTCAGGGGCTTTCCCAAGACGAACAAGTGGTCCCTTTTTCAACTATTTTTCATTTCACTCTCACATCCTGAGATTTGAATGTCCTCAGGAGGTGTGGTAATACTTACTCAACACTTTCCTTCTTTTTTAAGTCACATTTTTGGAAACTGAAGGGCCGATAGGTGGCGTGGTGGTTAGCACGCTCACCTCACTGCAAGAAAATACCCCGTTTGAGTTGGGGGTGCATTTCCATGTGGAGTTGGTATGCTCTCCTTTTGCATGTACAGGTTTTTTCTGGGCACTTGGTTCCCTCCCACAGCCCAGAATAGAATAGAATAGAATAGAATAGAAATGCTTTATTAATCTCAGGGGTTATTCTTGTTTTAGCTCCCCACGGGGAAGAACACAGAATAGATGGAAGTAAATACATCAATATTAGATAACTAAATCTTAATATATACATGAGCAGAAAAACACAACGAACACCATTTACAGGGAGGAGTTACCGAGTCTCATTGCCAGAGAAATGGAGGCTCTCCCGTGGCGCTCTGTGGTGCAGTTTGTTGGTATGAGTCTAGTTGCTGAAGGTGCTCCAGCTTGGGACCAGAACATCACAGAGGGGTTGAGAATCATTGCTTGGGTTGGACCTCAGTTTGGACCAGATTCTCCTCGCATTTAATGTGAACTTGTCCGTCTAACGCTAGAATTAGCATCAGCTCCAGCATAATTGAAATAAACTGAATAAAGTGGTTTAAAAAGTGGATGGATGGATTTTAACCTGAAACTTTGGGCAATGGGGAAAAGCATTGATATTATATTCTGAACTAAGGTCCTAAAAGGCAGCTAATATTGTAATTTAGTTTAAAACCAACAGATGAGATTTTAGCATTACATTTAAGAACTCAACTCACTCCTGTCTAGGAAGAAAAGAAAAAAAAAAAAAACCTGTTAGCAACATCAAACTAATGGTGCTTTATTGTCTGTCATGAATCGGGTTGAACCGAAAAGCAGACCCATGGGAAGTCAGGTAAAGACAGTTTACGACAGTGTTCAGAGTGGAGTGTAGCCAGGCAGAAAGCACTGTCCAAAAACTGAAGAAGAAAAAAACACTCGAAGCACTGGGAAAACAGGAGGGGGGAGGATCTCGCAGACAACAGAGAAAGTATGACATGAGGGAAGTGGGTATTTATTCACTGGGGAATGGCGAGACACAGGTGAAATAAGGTAGACATTAATCAGACGCATGGGGAGGATACAGGACAGGGCAAGGCAAATGTATTTATAGAGCACCATTCAGTCACATGGTGGCTTACAAAAGAAATAAAAGAAATACCTTAAAGAAAGCAATTGGAATCTTAATCTTAAGCCAATAAGAGTATTAAATACTTCAAAACCTCTCACATTCTTGTACACACACTTTCATCCTTTTCATTAGATTAACGTTACTTTGCACTTTTCCCATGTTATTATTTTATGTCGTGTTGTTTTAGACCAGAAGTAAGATTTCTACGACCATCCTTTGCAGAGATTGAAGCTCAGGTGTAATGCGCTCCACTGTCTTTGTGTTGGTGAGGACTCTGGCTGCAGTGTTCTGGACGAGCTGCAGCTGTCTGACTGATATTAGAGTGAGAACTGTAAACACACCATTAATATAATCCAGCCTACTGAATATAAATGCTTGAACAAGCTTTCCCGAATCTCGTTTGGTCAGAAACCCTTCAAGTTTGTGGAGACACGGACAAGATGGCCGACCCCGAATGGCCCGGGCTGGTCCGGATGTGTTCGGTGAAAGTCGTTGGGGGTTCAGGATGTTAAAGATGTCCGGCGAGGCCCTGTCTCTGTGATAACAGTCTTCAGAACGGGATCAGGGTGGATCATGACGGCCGGATCGCAAATCGGGTTGAACAAAAAGCAGACTCCAAGTCAAAACCCAAAAACGTGGGAGGGTGTGGGATTTCAGACAAATGAGGAACCATGACGCTCTGGCACAGGGCATTGATACACTGGGGAGGATCCAGGTGAGACAAAATAAACACTAATCAGACGCACAGGGATGAGACTCACAGGAAGGACAAGTGTGCAGAGTCACAGACAAGACAGGTGAGTACAACCTATCATTGGAAAGACAAACACAAGAGGCGCTGACATTGCGAAGACACGGTACATGATACACAAGTACATTTGAAATTACAACACGGAAATAAAAAAAAATTAGAACAACATACAAATGGAAGTGTAAAGTAAAATAAGATATATGAGCATAAATAGGAAATGCATGCAGGGAATAAATCCAATCCATAGTGGACATTTCATTCACCTTTGTGCACATTAAAAACACGGCAAGAATGATTCCAAAAATGTATATTTATTTACAATTTAAACAAATGGCGGATCTCAATAAACAACTTTCCGAATGGTAGTTATCAGAGAGGCAAGATGGCCAACCGAGGTCTGGATTGTGTGTTCGCTAGAACAAAAGGGCACAGAAGGGAGCACACCTCAATCTAAAGTTGAGGTCATCATCAAGCTTATAAAAAAGCCCAATAAGGAGCCTCTTATTGCATTCAAGTGTGTTGCAACAGGGAGAGACCTAAAACATGCACTGGCCCTCTGGTCCTGGAATTGAGGACCCCGTCTCTAATCTCTGCTTCCTGAGTGTGTCACTGTTAAAGGCCCATTTCTAAAACGAGTGTATGTGCTTTGTAAAATGTCTGGCGTCGTCAGATGGCGTTCAATTTCGTACGCGATGTTGTCTTCGATGTGATATGTGAAGGTTGTTAGATAACAAGTTCGTAAAGCAAAGATTAGCACGCAAGACCCTGTGTCTTTGTGTGGCAGAGCTAAAGTTGGTTTACAGGTTGATAGCTACTCCTAATATAATCACCAATAGAACTCAATCACAATGTAATAGAATTATCCCGTCTTCATAAAGGTTAAACACTTCTGTGCATAGCATCCTGTTAGTGACCACGTCCTTAACGTCTCTGAAGAAGGAGTTTGGTTGTTGTCCAGGCCTGGGGAGCTGCTGGCCTCTGTTGCAGATAGCACTTTCCTGCTTGCTACACGGCGAGAGAGCGATCAGACGCTGGGTATTGGCCTCTGATTCAGGGAAAATTCTGACGCTCGTAGTCGGGTCAGAAGAGGAGCTGAGGAGTTGTTAGCAGGCAGGTTTAACGGCTCAGCTGCTTGGATGCAGCTTGTACTCCATCGAAGACCAGGAGCAAAGAAGGAGTGACTGAATCTCACCAAAAGGCTTTTGATAAGGTTGTGTCTGTTGAGATAGGGGCCGTCCCTGTGTCATGAGAAATGGGTGTGTGGGGGGGGGGGGGGGGGGGGGGGATTTGCAAGGGGCTGCAGTGGCGCTTTATAAATGATGCATCTTTTCTGTGGTCTGGTGAGATCCCAACAAATGAAAGCATTGCTATATGGTGTACACACTGTACAATTTAGAATGTGCACAATCAACAAAGTGAACATTTAGTTTTACAGTATTGAAATCATCAAAACTATCATGATTGTAAAATAATTTTTGATTTCAGTGTTAAAAAAAATCTCAAAATCTGTCACAAATGTTAAAGGAAAAATGTTAAAAATCTGTATGTGTGTGTGTGTGTGTGTGTGTGTGTGTGTGTGTGTGTGTGTGGGTGTGCGCGCGTGCATGAATGTACAGTATTTTTTTAAGTTCAAAATAAGGTTGTGTTGATGAAGTTAGATTAGCGTCAGGGTATTATACTTAAGGTTAAGATGTTAAGATGTGTTAGTGTCAAGGGTTCGGTACACACAGCTAAGGTTATTGGGGTTTTAGAAATGAGTTGTGTTCGTGAGTGGGCTCTTCACATAACGCTCACATGTGTTTGTGTTTACTTGTGTGTGAGAGAGAGATGACTGTATTGTTAACAACAGGAGTCTCACAGAATTTGTCACAGAACATCTGCGCCTCTTGGAGATTACGCCACATTTCTTTATTACAATGTTGGCTTGCCACAAAAGAGGTGATTATCAAGTGTCTTTTATTGCGATGCAAAATGTCTGCTTTTGTTTAGAGGGAAGGGATACTGGAACAAAGACACTGCATTTATAAAAACCAGAAAAGGGGTCGTGCAGATCTTTATATGTACTGGTTGCATCCTGAAGAAAGGCTATAGGATAATAAACATTACACACCACTTGATTTGGTAAATACCTCATATTGAGTGAGTACACTGAGTGAACTCAATGCCAACCGTATGAAACCTGCCAGCTCGTTTGATTAACAATGGGAGGTGCTGCCAAGGACATTAAATCATATCTAATAAAGAACTGAGAGTTCTTTGGAAAGGAGGAGGAATTGTGCTTCTTCCAGCCTCTCAATGTGTTCGAATGTGGCTCCAACAGTCACATCTAATGGCTACCTGCTCGGGGTTACAAGGGCCTCCAGCGAATCCACTTACGCAGGCCACATCCTGAGTGGCTCAGATTCAGATCAGTTTAGAGAAACCAGTTAACACACAGCATATAAACATCTCTAAAGAACTTGTGCTGTTGTTATTATGAGCAGATGAAAGCCATCCATTGGGTATCTTGCTGCGTTTAAGAGATCTTTTAGCAAAAACAGGGGCGGGCATGAAGTTCTGTCTCAACAGGAATTTTTAGCCGCTCCTATTACTTGAAGCCTACCTCAATAAAAACATCACGCTGCTGTCAGCGGTTTGTTATGGGTGGATATTTCCATTTTTCTTTTCAGCCTCCCTTCCTCTTGAAGAAAATCTCAAATTCACAAGTGGCTTCATTCAGGGGTTTTTCTCCCTGCAATACACAAGGAGACTATGCCACCTAGCGGTGAACATAATCTCCTACCACAGCCGATACGATTAGTTGTATATTAAAGGGGACATATCATGCTAAATCCACTTTTTTAGCCCTTAAATGCATTTTGTTGTATATTTAGAGTGTTTAGAAGTACAGAAAAGTTCAAAGTAGTCTCTTCAGGTGCTCCGTTGATAGCTTTATATTCTGTTTTGGTCATATTTTGCGATCGGTTTCGATTTTTCTATTCTCTATTACGTTTTTTGAACAATGACGTCACAGTATTCTCAGTGGAACTGCCAAATTAGGACATCGACATTTCGAGCAATCCGCCATTTTTGTTTCTCGCTGCGATTTTGTAGTCCAACCGAAGTTACGAGAGGATAAGTGGAAATGTTCGGTTGTTGGATGTAGTAACCCACAAGCTTCGTTACACCGTCTCCCAGCATCAGAACCTTTTCGAAGTGCCTGGTTGAGTTTTATTTTTCACAGAAATGTACCCACATCTGTGGGTAAGGTCATTTTTGTGTGCGCGAAGCACTTTAAGGACGACTGCTTCAACAACCTCCGCCAGTATAAAGAAGGATTTGCCGAAAGACTTCGTCTGATTGAGCGGTCAGTTCCTTCTATCTATGGAGACGACGAACAGAGCACTTCGGTAAGCTGTATATAACGCTAAAAAGTGTGATGATAAGACGTCCCTGTCATTGTTTTGTTAGCATTAGCAGTTGCACCGTCTTCATATGTTAGCGCTGTGTGCTCGTTTTAGATTATAATGTAACTTCTGTGTTAAATAGTCGTTGTAATACAGGCAGTATTGTAGTAGTGGGCATGGATGGAGAAGTTAGTGTAAATATAGTAACACACCATTGCGTTACATCCATATAAAGACGTTGTTCTGTAGGTGCATCATCGTCATTTTCATCTCGCCGGGTCCGACTCTGGCTCCAACATGTATGGCTGGATGGACAAATCTTCCGTTGTTGACATTTTGTAAATAATGTGTGAATATAAAGTTTCTGCGCCGCTAGATAATTGTATCTGTTCTATCAAACTACAAAGATGGCCGAACAGGGTGACGTTGAACCGAGTGTCACCTCTGCAACCTGGAGAGGAGGCGGGGTATGAAGTGTCTCATTTGCATTTGAAGAGACCGCCCCAAAACGAGTTGCTCTCAGAAGCGCATCAGAAAAGGGGTTGAAAAGGGGCCTGTGGAGCTATAATAATGAGGAATTCAGACCCAAGCATTGCAGTTTCGCGTTGTATAGACCACAACTGTATGATTTATATGTAAAAAGGAAGGATTTAAAAGCATGATATGTCTCCTTTAAAATTAGAGAACTCAATTTCGGGGAAGAGTGTGAATTTTAATCTAAGACCATGCCCTCCAAGGGCAGTCATTATAACTAGGTCAGTGCACACTGCACTTCTGTAGGTTTGACAGAGGAAATGAGAATCCGCCAACTTCCCTCACACACTCACACACACACACACACGTACACAAACTGCCAGAAGAAAAAAAAAACATTTCCTGTATACTCCTAACTACACACTCATCATCATGAAGAGAAGTCTGAATATCATTTAAATTCACTGCCAAGCAGCAGAATTTGATAAGAATAAATAAAAATATCATCAAAACACGAGGTCAGTCAACAGCAGCAGTGATTGTCCTTTCTGAATCTCTCACTGTGTCTTTTGTTTTTCTTTTTTTATATTTAATTACTGTTGACAGTGATCACAGCAAATGTCACTCAAGCTTGCATCTTACTTTGGCTTCACATGGCAGAATAGATTTCCCAGTGTGGCCATGCTCTGATGGCGTCAGCTTCTCTTCTGGCCCTAGTCCACTCTGAGAGCCGTCTTTGCTGCAGTCACATACCTTCCCTTTTTTAACAAGGTCTTCCAGGTCTGGAAGGAGAAAAACAATAGGATCAACCAACCAACCAACAACCAGTAAATGGATGAATGAACCAATCAATCAATGTTTAAATTACACTTGATCTGAAGAGCACCTTTCATGCAAAGGCTCTCAAAATGTTTGACTAAATGAAAAAAGGGCATGTTCCCATAAAAAACATACATTTGAAGTTCATTTGCGACCGTAAAAATTGGCCCTTGGTGTGTATCTGAATAGGTAGCACAGGTGTTTAAAGACATGCGGTGACTTGTGATGACATTATCGAAGGGTAACATAAGTAATTTCTTTTGAAAAAAGGAAACTCCAATATATTTTCTGAATTACTACACATACACTGAAACATAGCAAGCTTTCTTTGTTTTGGTTGTTAATAATATTAGTTTATAAAGTAGGGGCATACAAATTCAATATATCAAAATATTAAAATATTCAATAAAAATAGATGTTATTTCTTTTTGAAACCAGATATCATACTTACTGTGATTTACACATAGAGTTCTTGAAAGTTTCTAAAATGGTGGCTTTGTGCGCCTGTGGAAACCGCTCATCAACGATGAACAAAAAAGTTGTTATAATAACTTACACTTGAGTGTAGTCTTGATGACATGGGTGTAGCCTTGGTGAGGATTTTTGCTCAGGT
The DNA here is from genome assembly GCF_963383615.2 of Lipophrys pholis. NCBI lineage: Eukaryota > Metazoa > Chordata > Actinopteri > Blenniiformes > Blenniidae > Lipophrys > Lipophrys pholis. Next base: position 9,974,293 of record NC_137627.1, on the reverse strand, counting down.
CAATGTAGTAGTAGAACATCAGTTCTCGCGGGTACTGAGAGTGGTGCAGGTTCTGTATCAAGGGAATCATCCTGTTGGATATTGGTCCCTCTGAGATTGCCTGGTGCATCATATATTCGCACCAATCATCCTTGACAAAAGCTGGAGTGATGAGAAGAGCCCGCAAGTGGCTGTTCTGCAAAGCCTTGCAGAACTCAGTGGAAATGGCCGCACCGGGGCAGGTATCCCTCTCCCAGAAGAAGCACCTGAGGCTGTATGGGGGACCCTCAAGGAAGGACACCAAACGTGTGGCCTCTTCAATGTCACTCTGGGCAGGGCTGTGGCACACAAACACGTCATATTTTTGTTTCCACCTCACTTCAGAGTCCAGAACACACGCTGGGAGTTGTTCAAAAGGTGGTCTCCCAGTCGATGTCAGTGGTTGCACACTGCTGCCAGCGGTCCGTGGGTTTTGTGTTTCTTTAGTGTCTCTTTCATGTTGTGCAACTATAGACACTTTTGTTTTAAATAATTTTTGAAACCAGCCTGAAAGCAAATTACAAATTCTGTTAAACAATTGGATGGAAAGGAATCTTAGACTGGCCTATGACAAAAAACTAAAAAAAATAAAAGAGAGGTCTAGTTTGTGAGCAATCCATGACAAGCCAACAAAAGAGTAATGACAATCTTAACAAGTTACACAATAGATCATCTGTACATCAGAAAAACATTTTTTGTTTTACTTACCATTCATGTTAATGTCAACAACTCCTATCCATATTGCTTCCATGTTTAATTCCCATCATAGTGACTGCCTATTGCCTGAGCAAACATTACTAATGGAAGGAGCAACAACGTCTGCAATAGAAGTCAAAGTTAATGACATGCCATTTAAAATGGGGAAGTGTTTTTACCACTGAGGAATACATGAAGTTTATATGCAAAGTGCTATGGATCACTGAGCAGATTCAAACTCCTACTTTGCTTCACAACTTCCACAAACTTATGGTCATAGACGAAATGCAAAATATTTTCAAGTGACATCATACTGTGTGCATGTTTTGCACTCTGTAGATATGATTTTTATGGCCTAAATAAGCCTTTGGCTAATGGGCCAAAACTGTCCAACAAAATCTTGCAAAAATATAGGAAATTTAATCACGTACACTGTGTGTCACAAAAAAGAAAAACAATCAAGCATAAATTTAAAAGGCATATATATATATATTATTTGTATTTATTTATATATGTATATAAATCATAATTACGTTTTTTTTTTTTTTTTTTTTACAGAAAACATAAATATAAATGACATTACACGTTAATGACACATTTAAGTGAACATTTAATGGTGTATTTGGAAGGTTGGCACGTTTCAGGTCATGAAAACAAGTTACGCATGCGCATAAAAAACGAAAACGGGAAGCGTGCGTCACTTCCGGTATCAGCGTCTGACGTGTCTAAAACTGGTGGTGGGGTTTCTCTCGTGGGGGATTTAATATCATCCTTGGTGTCATTTGGTGAGGTTTGACCTGCTTGCAGTCGCATTTTGTACGTTTATAATTCGCTTCCCTCCCTGTCGATCGTCTTGTTAACTCCGTGTTCTTTCCCCTCTGTGCTCTTTTTAACGTGATCCAGATCCGTTGTGGCAGGATGCTAGACTTCTTCACCATCTTCAGCAAAGGGGGGATCGTGTTGTGGTGTTTTCAGGGAGCCGGGGTCACTGAGTCTTTCACCGGACCGGTCAACGCTCTGATCCGCTCGGTGATTCTCCAGGTGAGACCCGGAGGATGTTTTAGTCTTGTCGGGAGACTTGTTGTTTAGCGGTGTGTGGCTACACCGGCTAATGCTAACGCTAACGTGAAGTGAATGGTAGTCTATTGCGTAACAACTGTCCACAAAACAAACCACTTTTAACTATTACTACCCACAACCTTACAATTTACACTCTGCTTGTTTGTGTGCGACATGCTGGTTCACAGCAATGGCTCTACAGTAAGTTCCCAGCAACATGTGTGAACAGCGATTACATGTGATTGTTTGGCTTCGCAGGAGCGAAGTGGGAACAACTCGTTCAATCATGAGGCCCTGAGTCTGAAATACAAGCTCGACAATGAGTTTGAATTGATATTTGTGGTAAGTTTCTTCTATGTAGGATGTACCTGTGTATCTTTACTCTATGTAATGCTTCTGTTTGCATCTCTAAATGTCCCCCCCCCCCCCCCCTCTGTCCAGGTGGGTTTTCAAAAGATCCTGACGCTCACATATGTGGACAAGTTTATAGATGACGTGCAGCTCCACTTCAGGGATCGCTACAAGAATGAGCTGGAGCAGAAGGGAGCTCTGAAGCTTCTCAACAACAGCTTCGAGTTCCAAGACGACTTCATGATGCTGCTTAGGTAAAGACAATGCCGGTCACAAGAAGTCCGAGTGAGGCAAACAAGACAACAACGCATGATCTAATTAGTTACCCATCAAATCATGTCTTTTGATTGTATGAGGAAGCTGGGGAGAATCTTCTGCATTCAAATGTAGGTCTGAAATTGATGCATTGTTGTGAGGCAGCAGTGATGAAGACAGTACATCTGTATTGATAAAAACATTTTTTTTTGCTGTTTACAAAATTGTGTTATTGATGTATAGAATATGTGTTCATGTATTTTTGTGTGCTCCATGCTGATGCGTATCAAATGTTTATCCCAAAGAGAGGCAGAGGAGAGCAGTAAAGCTCGAAGCCCCGCCTACATGCGGTCCTTCAAGGAGTCCGAGAAGTCCCAAAAAACTGTGAAGTCAATGATTGAAACCAAGGGTGGGGACAAAGGCAAGGAACCGGGCGGCAAGAAGAATAAAAATACCAAAAAGGAGGGTGAGTGCAGTTTGTGGTCCCTCTGACAGCTGTGAAATGGCGAGAGTAAGATGGATTCCATCTGAAGTGATTGTTGTGGCGATGTTTTCCAGCTCCTGCAGCTGAGCCTGGAAAAGGGGATCAAGCCAAGGCCTCGTCCTCTGGCCAGAAGGTAACGGTTGTAAATGGCAACCAGGGTTTGACTGCTGATGAGGTCATGCAAAAGAAGAGGGAGGAATTCATCCGCAAGCGCATGGGGGCACCTGTTGAAAAACCCAGGTGAGCCAATGAAGATTAGGTAAAGAGGGATTTGAAGGTTTTAAAAGGGCAAACTGCTGAACACATAGCAGCACTTAAACTTTTATTTTGGTTTTTTTTCCCCATTCCAGTGTTAGTATGAGGTTCATTCTTTTCATTGTTGTGACATTTTTCCCTTTCTCCCACAGTAAGTCCCCAAAACCTCAAAAGCCGAAGGAGAAACAGATGCGTGTTTGGGACATGGGTGGAAGCAGCACCAAGAACCTGGACTACAGCGACAACAGGAATGGCGAAGATTTTGTCAACGATGGTGAACAGAATCTGGATACGCACATTGACCCAGTATGTAATCCAGCTTCACTTCGGTCATAAAAGGTTTCAGGGTGGAGAGAAGTTCACATTTGACATGTTGTAAGTGCTTAAATCGGCTGCCTCGTGTTTTTCAGGGATTGCTGCCGAGCTCTATGAAGGGAGACCTGCAGTCTGTGGACTATGAGTCCAGTGAGGAAGAGGATATGATGGAGGAGGAGGAGGACGAGGACGAGGGAGTGGTTGTCAGTGAGACGAGCAAAACAAGGTAACAAAGTGCTTCTTGGAGAAGGGGGGAAAAAAACTCCAATAGTACCCTAAGATCAAACTTTAAAAGATTTTACAGAGAAAATGTGTTTGATTGTTTGTCAGCTCCAAAAGGGGCGGGGCTTTTGGGGGAATGTTTGGGATGCTGAAGGGCCTGGTGGGCTCCAAGAGTCTTTCCCGGGACGACATGGAGCCGGTGCTGGAGAAGATGAAGGATCACCTCATCGGTACGATAATACGCCGATCGTCTTAATGCCGCAGAAGACGAGAGAGTTTGCCCCCTTTGACATTAATTCTTCTCCCTTATGACCCAACAGCAAAGAATGTAGCAGCCGAGATTGCCTCCCAGCTCTGTGACTCTGTAGCCAAAAAACTGGAGGGCAAAGTCATGGGCACATTCACCAGTAAGTATTTGTCCATGTCGTGCAGTCGTTCTGTATTAAACCGTTTTCGCCCTTTAGTTTTATACAAACGGCACCAAGAGTGATTCACAAGTGTCAATTGTAAGTGTAAAAGGAATGGAAGTTTAATGACTGTGTATTTAACATGTAAGTTACCAAACATGCGTTGGTTTGAAGAAATAATATCTAAGAAAAATATAATGCTGATAAATTGCCGTCTGTTTGTGTAGCTGTGGCCTCAACTGTCAAGCTGGCCCTTCAGGACTCGCTGGTGCAGATTCTGCAGCCCAAGCGGAGGGTGGACATCCTCAGGGATGTCATGGAGGCGCAGAACCAGCGGAGGCCTTTCGTCGTTACGTTTTGTGGCGTCAATGGGGTTGGAAAATCCACCAACCTGGCAAAGGTTGGTGGATCACTTGAAGTCCCGTCAGTCTGCTGATCATTAACCTGCATCCAGTGGAGGCCTGACCTGCACTGTGCTGACTCAGCATGGGTCTGCGGACTAGTATAAAGTTAGAAGCTGTTGTTGGGACATTGGTTTCTATTTGCTATCACCGAGTGAATAATCAGATTACGTATAGCTTAGCTATAGAATGTAATATAATAGTTTTTGTGAATAATTTAAATAAGACTATGGAGAGAAAAAAAAATGTATACGAAAGATGTATAAATTTCACTTTGAACGTTTCATTTTTTTTTTAAGTGTAACATTGGTTCTCGATAAATGAAGTCATTAAGAATACCAAACAATGTCTGGAGTTTCAAAGCCGCCTTCTCTCCGTTTTGATCCAGATCTCCTTCTGGTTGATCGAGAACGGTTTTACCGTCTTGATTGCCGCCTGCGACACGTTTCGTGCCGGGGCCGTGGAGCAGCTCCGCACCCATCAGCGCCGCCTGAACTCTCTGCACCCCCCAGAGCAGCACGGGGGCCGGCCGGTGGTCCAGCTCTATGAGAAGGGCTACGGCAAGGATGCAGCTGGAATTGCTATGGAGGCCATTGCCTATGGTAACTTTAAAAAAAAACAAAAAACTTTTAGCTTGTGTTTCCCCTCCTGTTAAAGACCAACTGTGTCTCAGCGCCTCACGCTTATTCCCTCTGTGTTCGGTCGCTCCAGCACGCAACCAGGCCTTTGACGTGGTGCTGGTGGACACTGCGGGGCGTATGCAGGACAACGCCCCCCTCATGACAGCCCTGGCCAAACTCATCGCAGTGAACATGCCTGACCTTGTGCTGTTTGTCGGGGAGGCCCTGGTGGGAAACGAAGCAGTTGACCAGCTGGTGAGTGGCGTCTTCTCTTTGCTTCTGTGAGCCAGCAGGGGTCAGTGTTGTTCTCCCGAATGACTCCACGTGCTCCGTTCTGTTTTCTTCAGGTGAAGTTCAATCAGGCTCTGGCAGATCACTCCATGTCTGACAAGCCTCGCCTCATTGATGGAATTGTTCTCACCAAGTTTGACACCATTGATGATAAGGTAGTGTCGTCTTCTTTTCTTCTAAACCCTCAATTATTCTTCCCAGGCCTCTAAAACATTGTTTTCAAAGTCATCTGTGAACTGTCGTGCTCTTTTGTTTTGTCACAACCTGTTGAAGTATGTTTGTATTAAACTTGCCTGAGTTATAAAGTTGCGGTTTATAACTTATCAGTTAAAATGATTTCAAATCATCTTAATAATATGACACATATTTAGTCCTTATAAACACATTAGCTGTCTAATCTCTTAATTCTTTGTGGTAGGTTTATGAATAGTAATTTATTTATTGGACTTCTGACAATTTTACAACCATCAATGAAATTTGCCCATCCTTGTTCTACGCCAAGAGCCATTTGCCTCTCTCCCGCTAAATCCGATAAAACTTTAACCTTTTCAAATGAAGATAACGCAGCATTTACACACACTTCTCTTGTGTTTACTAGAGCTGCAGTGACAAAAGCTGATCGCACTCATGCGTCATCCTTCTGTCTTCACAGGTCGGCGCTGCCATCTCCATGACGTACATCACAGGCCAACCCATCGTGTTCGTGGGCACGGGCCAGACCTACAACGACCTGCGCAGCCTCAACGCCCGCGCCGTGGTCAGCGCCCTGATGAAGGCTTAAGTGGCCGCATGCTCCGCTGTCCATTCGTCGTCACCTCGAAGCCAACCTTTGCCGCGCTGCCACAAGATGTTCCAGCCTCTCTCGCCTCTGTCTGTCGTCCTCCTGACCCACCCTCTCTACTTTGCGTTACACGGATGAACTGGAGTCGTGCACAGGACGAGAGCACACTTCAAAACACTAGTTTTACAACTAAGTCCGATAAGCCTCCCTTCGATATATTTATAAACTTTTGGGCCAAACTAGGAAGTACCTCAGATCGGTTTGCATTCTAACAAACATCAAGTCGCATCCAAAAGAGATTTTTTTTTTGAGTTGACAAAATGGACCTAACCTGTGTTGTCATTTTGATGCTTTACACAGTAAAGACGTCATAAAAGAAATTCTCCACTTGGCATTTTGTCAATCGGTTTTTCCCCCCATCTTCATGTAAAAAGAGGTCAGGTCGTGAAGGGCTCGCTAGACGTGACGTTTCAACAGCTGCCGGTGCCCGAAGAAAGCTTAGTGACCATAGTGCCTCTCTTGTTTCCTCTGTTAGTCAACTCACCCACTACATGGAAGGTTAGCCACCTCAGAATAACCCCATGGTTCAGACGGCGCTCCGCGTAGGAAACGGATTACGATTGACCATACGCCACTTGTCAGGTTAGTTGGTGTTTGTGTCAATGTTTTGAAATAAATCAAGACTTCGTGGAAGCTGCTCTTCCACACAGCAGCTCAATACTTCTCCATATACTGCTTTGAGCTGTTTTCCGTAGCTGCTCACCCCAACTCACTTAACTCATTTTCATTACCAAATGAAGACTTGGATCCTTCAGTTTGAAGCTGACAAGATTTTAGTTCGTGTCCATAAATCTTATATGGTGGCTTGAAGTCATTCGCCCTTTTATTTATTTTCGATTTATTCATTATTTGTATGAGAAAATCTAAGTCTTAATTATCTCTAGCCCCCTCCCCCCTTTCGATTCAAATTGTGGTAGTGCAATACGAGAGAATAAAGAGTTATACTCAAGATTTGAGCTAATTTATGAGAATGTAAACGTTTCTAAATAAAGCTGCTATATGCTACAACCGTTTGGACCTCGTTGTGTTGCAGGGAAACGTGCAGGCTGTGTCCAGATCACACGACGGTGTCGGAACCAATAAGATACCCAAAGCTTTATTTGGAAAATAGTATTTATAAATACTAGGTCAGAAAACACATGCGAGTATTAAAAATACAAAAAGGCTTACAAAGAACATTTCTTATTTTCAGCACAGGAGTGACAAGAGATTGCTACCGACATAGCACTGCTATGAACACATCTGACATTACAATTAATAATCGAGCGGAACAGTTTGTCATTTACCGTAGTTTCCGGACTAGTGAGCACATCTTGATATAAGCCGCACCCGCAAAAATTAAAAAAGAAAAGTACATATATAGGCCACACTTGACTATAAGCTGCAGGTGTCCAGGTTTTATCTCTGTTGACAAAGTATTTTATCGGTTACTTGCTGATTGTGATCCTGAGGAGGAAGATTTCCCGGCCACGGAGTCCAGCAGGGCGGCTTTACGTGATGCACCTGAACGCATCACTCACAGCAGCTCAAAGCCACACAAGACGAACTATAACTTTTAGGGCCAGTTTTGGAGACGCAGAGGAGCTCAGAACAGCATGTATCTACATGCGGAAGTAGAATCTGGCGGCATGAAGCCCATTGATACGTTAAAAAATAAATTGTATAAACCGCAGGGTTCGAAGCGTGTCAAAAAAGTAGTGGCTTATAGTCCGGAAATTACGGTATGCCTCAGGATGACTTGAACCCCCGTCTTTCCGACAGTCGATGTGGGTTCAAGTTTCATTTACTCCATAAACACCAGGCTCTGCAGATCAAATGTATGTAATGCTCGTTACAGCCTGCGCCTCCGACGTTCTTCCAGAGCAGGTTTTTCAAGGTGCTGCAGCTTGTTTTGCTGCATTGTTACAGTCAATTTCTGTCAGTTATTTAAGATCAAATGAGAGAACAAGCCATTTAATCTGCATACATTGACACTGCTCGTCTGCACCCACACTGAGGATTCATTAACGTTGCGTATGGCGAGAGCTGTGATATTGGGGGGGGGGGTGTCGTGAGGTTGATGATACAAACCTCTTTCCCTTTGGAAAAAGAAATTAATAAATACAATTGGAATAAAACTTCCTTAATCCATTCAATAAAACCAAATTTCTTTGCTACCTGGAGTAGAGTGGTCTTTGTAGAAGTGAGGAGAATACTGAGTGACACTGATCCCAATTGTGTACCTGTCAGGAATGATAGTCTGGGGCAAAAAGAAAAGGGGGGAAAAAAAACAAAACAACTTAGGTGAACAGCTGAAAAACACGGGAGTATCAACTGCATCGATTCCAGCGACAATAAAAAATACTGCACAGTCAGCTGTATCACTGTAAAGAAATACCAGCAGGTCCTTTGTCACCGACAATGACGACCAGACATGGATTTTGTGACTACCAGCATGCAGTAGGAAAACAAAAGAGTCTTCAACAAGGTTTTTAATGTCATTCTGAAAAAAGTCTCCTGAAAGTGACTCGCAGTCAAAGAGAAGCATTCAGCCTAACCTTGAAGGAGGCTTTTCTGTGTGCTACAGCCATTCTGCTGCTGCTGCTGCTGCTCCTCCCCGTTTTGTGAGGGAGACCCTGTGGATGGAGATTGAACAACATTACTAAATGCGACCAGCTTCCTGTCGGACCTCCTTTCATGAGGCGGACTGCGAGAAAATCCCCACATCTCCCTCTCAGCATTCCTTGAACGGCCCTCGTCGTGCTCACCCAAGCCGTTGGTAGACGCGTCCCGGTTGCAGATCTCGTTGGCCAGCCTCTCAAAGTACTCGGGCAGGTCGGCATACTCGTCTCCATAGGAGATGACCTTGATGCCCTTGTCCAGCATGTTGTCGCGCAGCTTCTTGAACTCGCCCACGTCCTCCCGCCGCACCAGCATGAAATGTTCCAGGTCTGACTTGTGTTTGACTGCCTCCAAGAACAACGCCTGGAAGGTGGTGTCGTCCACTGTGCGCCCGCACCCGAGGAACACAAAGGATTTGGTCTCGTACAGCTTCTGGATCTCACGCTGCGGGAACAAGGACAATTCAGTCCAAGGAGTGAGACCTTTTTTTTATTTTTAAAGAAGCACTATGACATACTTTTTACATAATGTATAAACACACTTTCTTGATCAAAATGGTTGGTGCTCACCATAACTTCTGTGTTCCTTAATACATTCTGATAGCCAGCAGGGTGCAGCACGATGCCGCTGGGGTTGGTGTACACGCCATGGATGTGGAGAACACTTAACCTCCGTTTCTCCTGAGCCCACTCCAACACCTAGGCAAACACATGAGCGTACACACACACTTAACAGTCCGGTGAACAAAATCCTGTTTTGGCTGGAAGCGTATTAGCCCTGATGGAGACGAGGCATAAATACCAGGACTGAGCGGCAAACCGAAGGATGAAGAAAACGGATCAATTCTTTGCGATTTGTTTGTTCCCTTTAACGGGCCATTAACTTTCAGTTAACTGGAACATACATTATATGCTACTGTATGTAAATGAGGCTTTGCCGAAAACATGATCAGAGAATGAAATAAATCTACCCGTACCAGGAAAAAACACACACTTCCCCTTCAGTCTCCGAAAGCAAATATTGTTTCATCAATAAAATTCGACACCAGCTCAACTTTAACTTTGCTCCACCTGTCAGACAGAGGGCTCTTTCAGGTCAGAGCATTTTCTGCTTTTCCAACCGGCAGGTAAATTCCCTGAGCGATTGTGCAATGGCTGCATTCAACAATGGGCTTAAACAGCAAGAGTCGTTACAAGGCGATTTACCTGTTGCGTTTTTCAAAGGAATCGGACAGCAATACTTGAGTTACCAGTGTGGAGATGGAACCAAAATTTGTCAGGATTTTAAAGCTAAACACTTTGAGCCCTTCTAAACATGCAGTGCCGACGTTATCCGAGTGCTTTCCTGACCTTTGCACTTGGTATTAACAAAATGCTGACGACGCGTATTGTGTGAGGACGGATCAATTAACGCCATGGCAAAAATCCAAACACTCTTTACCTTCTTCTCGTCCGTCAGATCCAGAGACTCCAGTTTGGTGGCCTGGTGGGCGGCGTAGATCTCTAATAGGTTGTCAAAATTTGTAGTGAGGACGAGTGCGCCGCTCTCCATCAGCTGCAGCACGGACCGCAGGAGATGCTTTCCGGCGTGCTCCATCTTGCACTCCAAATCGTCAAACACTTCGTACAGACAATCTTTGAAGAATGTGGATCTCACATTGCCCGTTCTCTGTAAAGAAAACAATAATAAACCCAGCAATGACTGATAGGAATTGATCGGCCCAATTTGCGACGGCGGTCTGCAAAGTCTGGTTGAATCTAGTTTTGGGGACACGACATCAATTAATATAATGATCGAGCTACCGAATACTGACATGATAGTAACAGTTCCTTTCCCATGGAACGCTCACAATCGACAACTTTGTATGAGAAAGTATTCCAAGTTGAATAAAATTTAAATACTGGCGACTCGATCAAACCGTAGCTCCGATGTGCAAACTCACAAGACTTTTTATGGGATTGACTCGAGAGAGAGCATGTGATCCTGAAAATAATAGAGTGCATTAACCCAGGTTGAGCAACGGCTGAGTGTTGGAAGTTTCTTCACTCAGGGCAGAAGGCATGACAAAAGGATTTCCCCTTCAGAAGAAGCCGCGGAAGTATTCGCAGTGTTTGTGTCTTTACTACGTCACCACTGAATTGGTTTAAACACGCCACATCTTTCTATGAGCAACGCTTTCCATAGAACTGCCCTTCATAAACTCATCTTAGGTGGTTGGAGCGGAATCATCTGTTTGTTTTCTGATTCAAATGCTCCTTTAAGTAATCCTCTCTGATTCGGTATCTTGCTCTTCAAGTCTCCTTCAACCTCCGTCGGATGAGTGATTAATGGCTGCGATTATTCAGTCTGGAGCGCATCCTTACCTTCATGGGGCTATTCTTTAAAAAAAAAAAAAAAGAATACAGCGGTGGGAGGAGTCAGGCTGCTAAGAATAGCAAAGAGTAGAGCAGAGTAGCAGTGACCAAGGTGATCCAAGCACAAGGCAACTTCTACAGATTACAGCTCTAATGGGCTCAACAGCACGAGTCCTTTCCACAGGAAGAAGCTCATTATCCACATCTAGTGTCTAGAGCAGCCAACCTGATCTCTGTGTCCTTGGACCATCTCTAAACTTGTGTTTCAAAAGTAATCAAAACGCCGGTCGGCAACGCCACAGGCCTGTACGGCATTCTCGATCCTCGACAAGCTGCGCTGCGAAGCAGGTTATCAACTCGCTGATTGGTGCGCGTTCACTTAAAAGGGGAGTTTTTTTTTACAGCGCTTGATCAAACGCCGCAGAGCAGCTTATTACACCACAGAGGAGCAAACTATGATTCCTCGAAAATATGAAGAATTCAAATGCATCATCCAGGGCAAAAGCGACACCGTTTCCATATCAAAAGCCAGACTCTGTTAATGCGTAACTTCGTGAGTTTACACAATATTAATTCATTGGACAGTAGAAACTGACTGCAATGGAAATGGAGTGATCAGAGTGCAAAGACGTTCAGGGCAGAGCTTCCTCGGTGCTTTTCCTTTCGTTTATATTTTCCATCGAGTTCATTTGAGCCCCAGTTTCTCCCGTGTGAGTTTTGGAATATTAGCGTAATTTCTCACCGTGATGGTGAGGATTCACGTTTCTGCAGTTGTGCCACGTGTGACCAATATTATTACCGTTGCTAAATTGGTGGCAAAGGTTCTGTTTTGGGCCGCGTGGATTTATTTATTTATTTATTACTTAGCGTGCATGTACTTTACCAACTTTTCGCAAAAACGAGTGACACCAACTCGGTTCCGCAAAGAAATGGGTCCTTGACCGAATGCCTGTTTTAATTATTATTATTAACCTTATCATTTCAGCTCAACCCTAGTGTAGCTAAACAGGCTTGGGAACAAGTCCTTCGAAGCGGTCAGTGACGAGGCTTTATTGTGTCATTTCATCGGGGAGTCGGGGAAAAGGACATCTCTAAATCTATCCATCTCTAAAAATTGTTTCTCTCCTAAGCACTCTATAGTATTTCCCCAAGAGATCTGATTGGTCACTCGTTGATCTCTTATCCAGAACATAACCTGCTTCAGAGCAGGTTCGCCATTCAGTTACCATTGGTGATTTACCCCGGTAAGAAGTGAACCCGAGTTGTAGGATGTAAAACCCAGAGTTTACCTTGATAAGAGAAAATCCAGTTTCATAGTGCAGGCCTCGGGTTTTAAATGTACATACAAAACGAATACATACTTTCCCCCTAATATATCAGAATCTTTCCACAGATAATATGCAATAGACTGAGGAAAAGTCCTTCTGTGTTAAACCTATTTCAGCAACATACATGTGGAGTCCTCATTTGCATTCTGTGCCAGATTGAGGATTAATACAACTCAGATTACGATCCTAACGAACATAAACACAAAGGTGTGACAGGGTTTAAGGTTAAAGCAGTCGCATTGTGTTTTAACTTCAGATTACCCTCATTACTTCCACAGTACTTCATCACACACCAAAGGAACTCAGCTGATACACAAATCCATAAAAGTGGGTTAACCTCTCTCTCCCCCCCCCCATGGTCACTTGAGTGAAAGTGGAGAGGAGGCAGATTTCTCACAGTCCTGAACAATTGGACATACCAGACGTTCTGGGATGATTTACTGGAACAAGCGGGGTTAAACTTCATACTGTACCTCACCCAATGCCTACGGCGAATCCTATGATTCACAACTTGGGAGGAATTTCCTTGTCTACTGTGAGAAGGCGATAAAACGCCTCACCACAACTCTCCTGCTTACGTGTGAGAAAATATCTGCACATGTACGTTATGAAGGGCGTTTTATGATACGGACATATGCTCCGCTTTAACTTACTGTACACTTGGGGGTTGCTCTAAATCTGTCCGAGTGGAAAATCCGAGCGAGAGGTGAAAGGGGAGGGTGGCTGGTTCACATTATAATGTGTGCTCGTTTTGTTGTTGTTGTTTTTTTTGTTCTCCTCGGCATGCTGGACCCTGCTGTGTGTCTGTAGCCAACGGGAGCGGGCTGATGTCTGCACGACTGTGGATTGAAATAAACACGATGGATAAAGCCATAAAAGCGCTGTTTGTTCCCTTTGTTGCAACAGGCTGAGGGCTGAAACAAAGCGTGTTTTATCAATGTCAAAGGTGCGATGAGACATGACTAACACAGGAGGCAAACGGTATTAAGACTCCCATCTGCCAGCCCTGGTCCAGCCCAGACTGGTTTACTACGGATGGAACTGAGTCATATGGAAATAGGACCATTTTCGTATGTTTATATTTGTAATGATCTAATGATAAAAAGGGATTTTTTTTTTTTTTTTAAATCTCGCTTAATTGGGGCTTTGAATTTTCTACTATCTAAAAATAAAAATAAATAAATGCCGTGTCTCACTGAACCGGAGGGTGATGCTCTTCAGGATCTTTCTGGAAATGTGTTTATCGTGTCGTCAGATGATATTGATATGATTTTGTTCCTATGGTTTGGCTGATTGTTCAGAAAAGTGCTTTTGATTATCCAACTTAGAAAACTACTATTACGTTTCCCAAATTGGGCTCAGCACAAGTACATTCTACAAAGTACTCTTGTTAAAAGCTAAAAAAAGTGTGAGTGACATGTAACTTTAATTTAATTACACTGTCAATTGCAAGCAGATTTGACGTATTAAACGATCACAGTCACACTAAACAACAGTATGATCATTTGTTTTGTAGACAAATTTAAATATAAAACAGGAATTTTCTCTGTTAAAATGAGGAACACAAGCACGCGCATCTTCGGATTCAACGTTAATTCATATTGTGGGTGTACACTACACAATTTAATCTAGTTCACAAATTTGTAGAAACAGTGCTGAAAGATTTGTAAAATTACATTCTACATTTAAATGTCCAGAAATGACTGAAAGTCAAAAGTACAAGAAGTCAAAATACTATTTAAATACAATAATGCGAATATTTGCAATTCATTACTTCTCCTGTGAGGTTTTCCCGTAATAGACTAAGGCTCATTTAGCTTGTATATATGCTCATACGTTGTGGTTTCAGTCAAACGGCAGAAAACAACAACAAAAAGTGAGGGAAAAATGTCATTTCTGATTGAAGGATTCAAGTTGCAAATAGGCCGTCTGTCCACGGTGCAAAATATTTGTGATAATCAGTCAAAACTTTTAACAATCAGAGCTTGTCTTTGCAATGCAGTATTTTCTGTGTTCTCTCTTTAAGGGAAATGTACTGTGTAAGATGAAGTCTTAACATTTATGTTGTGTTTCTTTCCCCCCCAATAGAAAGCTTTTGTAGCGACAGGATTTAGGCTGAAGAAACAACCATAATAAGCTAAATAAAAGCAACAGCAAATTTGCACTACATCACTTCAACAGTTTTTGGAAGCTCTTACAAATAAAAACTTTTGTGCATTTGTGGTTTAAACTGAAACAGCAGAGGCGAGAAAACGCTCTGATCCAAATGATGTGCTCTGCACTGATCTTCAGCCAGTGCCCCACTACAATAAAACAAGCATTATTTTTTTGGGATTAGAAAATGAAGGGCTAATAAAAGTATAAAGACCTTTAGAAAGAGAAAACGTCCTCTGTGCAGGTTTGCATATTGTGCATAGTGCTATTGATAAAGGAGTGAGACAAAAAGAAAGTGTTTCCCATTACCTGCCTTCATCCTTGTGTTTTCATAAAGCTATATATTGACTAAAAACTTTGTGTCAGCATTGATGTGTTCCTCAAAACAGGGCAGACAATGAAGCCTTATTAGCAACAGGCCTTTTAATCCGATAGGGTCAAAAATGGCTCATGTCAATCTATAGAGGTTGAAACTAAACGGCATCAGCTGAGGTCAGGACTGTCTAACGTGTGTGAATGGGCGACGGACAACACGGAGGCAGGGGCAAAACAAGCTCAGACAGTCTTACCGGAGAAAGTTTCTGAATGAGGTCATGGGCCACGTGCACCAAATTCTTATCTTCTCTCATGTGCTTCTGAAAACGCCGACTCTCCTCCTCCTCGAGAAGGTCGAAGTCATTAGCTGCATCCAGCAAAGCCTGGATGAGACCTTTCCAGGAGCGGAGAGCCGGGACCTGAGGGGCCACGGCAGAGCTGACCCCTGTGCCGATCACCAGGACCAGCTCAGGCGCTCGCTTGGTCTTCAGGCTGGGCAGCAGTTTCCTTTGGGGCAGGCAGAGAGATTGAGTGATGACGTGATCCATAGATGACGATGCTTCCCAAATCTTCCCAACTAGCATGAAAGGCTAAGCAAACTGTTTTCAAGTGCACAAGCATGCAGTGTGGAACTAATGCATACCTCAATGAAAGGAAAGGCAAGAACGAGCAACTAAAGAATTTGCAAAAATAGTCTGGATGACATAACTAGTGAATGATGTGCAGCTCTGAAAACTCATGAGGCAACACTCGAAGCTTACCTGGGCTTTTTGGCATTGGAGTCTGCATCCTGAGAATCAGCTGCAGGTCGCTTCTCAGTTTTCACTGACACAACAGAAGCCATCCAGCTCCTGGAAGAGAAACATGATCAGACAAATACTATCTAAAGCCTCGGTGGAGCAAGTTAAATAACGATTACTTCAGTAAACAACCTCATACTTGATAGACCAAGAAATCTATCTCTCCACTGACAAGTCAGCACTGAAACATATTTATTACTCCTAAATTGCATGTGATGGGCAGATTTGATTCCCATCTAGACATCATAACACCAGGCAAACAGGAACTAAGTTTATAAATGCTCCTGGCAAACACGCCACACTGATGACACATGGTTAAGAGCATTACACAATTACACGCCACACTTGTCCAGGAAACCTGACACCAAGTTACAGAACCATGTGAATTATTGCCATTATGTCTCTAATAATGTAAAGTGATCGATGCGGTAAGAGTCCGGCATTGAGAGACACGTGTGTGGTGGACGTCTTAGACCCAAGTGTCCTCGGTGGTACCCCGCTCTGAGCATTGGGCACAATGAGCAGAATATTCAGAGCAATATTCACCACAGCTTACCTTCAAACACAGCTTTTTAATCCAGGTCCTTACCTTAATGAAAATGAGGTAAAAAAAAAAAAAGAAAAAAAAAAAAACTCCAATGTTTACTTCTGTTCACGTCGCACTCCTGTAAAGTTCAAGTCGAGCGCGTATTAACTTCAGCTTCGTTAAATAGCTTTAAACCCGCTTTTAAGCTTTTCTGATGCTGACCTGGAAATAAAAGTTAACGTCAGCGTCTGCACAGTTTACCTGGAAAGCTTACCAAAACCGAGCGAAACTAACACCAGCTGGCGCTTCGCGAACCGACTTAGTTTTTGTTGTTGCGTTAACTAGCTAAGTCGCTCCGGTGTTGTTAGACGGCAGAAAGCGCCTCTGGGTTCCTCGTCATGCTGCACACGGGGCGACTAAAAACGATGGTTATTCACCGTGAAGACGAGAGGAGCAGCAGTTCCTCCTGGATACGGTTAAAGGGTACAAAAGGCTGTGCCGTGGTCTCCCGTCGCTTCCACGCACATCGCCCGTCTGAAGCCGCTAAAGACGCCGCCTGAAGCCGGCTCTTCTGATGCGTTCGCGTACTGTGGGAAAAACTCACACTCGGACGCTTCGACGTGCGGCATGGGCGAACGGACACGTCAATGTTCTTTTGACTGACACGGAAGGAAAACATTAGTTATTATTAACAGGTGGGGGGGAGGAATCAAGCTTTTGATTGAAGGACGTTTTTGACATGGTTGTTTGCCTTCACTTTTCGAATGCAAAACACCATACCTTCCCCTTCGGCTGATGACATTCGTCAGATTGAAAATGTACATCGTACATTTGAACGCAGCAGTTCTTTTTAAGGAGTGTAAATAGTACATTATGATCTATGACTTCAACTCGTGTTTTTTTTTTTACCATGGATTCCCACCAGGCTCTGCACAAAATGGCAAATTTGAAATCTCATAAATATTATCGTCATGCATGCAAATATATATATATATATATATACACTTAGACAAAAATGTCTGGATCACTTCCCATCATACTAATTGTCTATTTTTCATTTGTTAATAAAAAAAAAAAGGACACTGTGATCTGCTACACGTATCAAAGTATTGCTTTCCATGTACCCCTAGCAATAATTAGTATTTAACTTCTGATATTTCAACATTTTTGACAAAATACTTTCTTTCCACGTTGAGCTGTCAGTCTGATAGGAATTGTTCATTCACAATGTTGTTCATGCTGAATTTATAACGTATGCTGCCATCTACTGTCCAAAGTAAAGAACTACATGTGGTATTTGGAAGAAAAGTTTCAGCCTTTCCAAAAAGTGAAATAGAAGTATTTTCTTTGATGAAAATCAGATAAATTGTGATGAGAAATGCCAGAAATGGATTACAAAGAACTGCTTTTGCTCTTGTGCCTAGTCTTTATTGATGTTTGATGAAGAATCACACTGAAACGATTTACATGATTTATGTCTGAAACAAGCTCGAGGCACCACATTTCAATCCTGTTACATCCCAACATAAACAGATGAAGACACTTCTATGAGGCTAACACAGAGACAATATGAACCCTGAGACTGTGGACATTCGTACACCATGGCTCGGTTTTTAATCATCCAAAGGAACATGAATCATTTACTTTTTCTAAAATTTTGCAAAATCAATATTACGTGACATAAAGTCTGACCTCTGTGTCCAAGGACCAAACAAAACAGTATTATAGACTGGAGTGAAATGACCCACATATTTACCTGGTGGGGAAATAACTTATAATCATAGTGCAATACATATTGTAAATAGGCATATAATAAATACAGGCCATGCCACTGCATATAAGTTAGTATTGTATATGCAACTCAATCAATAGATGTATTTTCAATCAAAACATACAAATATATTTGATAAAATCTAACATTAAAAGGCATAGCATTATTCATTCTTCAACATTCAATTAAAACTCCCTTCACTTTTTTTTTTTAAAATCTCAAAATCATCACCATCTAATCAACCATTACAGCTCAAAGTTTTTCTGTAACCTCCATACAAAAAGTCTCTCTGTTCGCATGTCTGAACAGGAGAAAAGGCATACCGGACAAATGTAAACCAACGTTCTCACTTGTGAATCAGCTCGGTCGTTGGTTTATTTGCAATAGTTACAATAGGCTGTATAAAGGTCAAGTGTCTAACCTGAAAGTCCCAGAAGAGGACTAATCCATCAACAACGTGGAGTTTCCCTTTTAAAATGTACCGTTTTTGCTTTGTACCAGCACAGAATGAACCCAGGAATAGCAGGGCATAGACAAAAAGCTTTAGTTCCTCAGCTTGGCAGGATTGGAGCTATGTTTGTAGGTACAAGTAAAACCAGACTGTAAATAACTAAATGAAAGGCAAGATGCTGCAAACGGATGGTTTTGGTGGATTCTTACGCAAGATCGGCACATTGTCAGACTATTTCCTCCACCGGTGGAGTATGGCTTTGAGGGCACAAAGGGAGGAAAGAGGTCTGGTCAGGGTTGAACTGAGTATCACGCTTCTGTTTTCTGAGATTCTTCCTTGATCCTGGTAAAAGTTTGAATTCCTTCAAAAGACTTGAGGAAGGCAAGCGCAGTTATTGCCAAAACAAAGCTGTTCTATACCGAGATGGAGCCCTCTCTAAAGTTGGTCTTCCCTATCAGCACGTTGAGGAGCGTAGCTTTGCCCTCTCGGGACTCCTTCTGAGCTTGTTTAATGATGTCACTCATCCTGTCCTCATCTTCCCGCCCGACGAGGTAGCCCTTACCGCCGTAGCCGTCCGCCACAACGTGATAGTCTGCAAAAACAAGCAGGACATACAATCCAGCACGGAGCATCTACAGCGTGACACTTTGCATTGAACAATTAAACAAACACCACTGATTCAAGGAAAAAAAACTTACCTGTGAACGCGAGGCCGCACGCCACGTTGCTGCCGAGAATGGGAACTTGTTCTCTGGATATCTGACTCCAACATGCATCATTTCCCACCACAGCTATAACTGGTGTCTGTGAAAATAATAATAATAATTTAATTCATGAGGGGCGTGAAACATTTCCGAACGTGACAGGAATTTGGTTCGGTGCCGCACTGCCGAAACTTTCGGCACTGCCGTGTGCTGCGAATGTGTGTTCCAGCTCGCTAATGATTGTATCAGTCATATTTTATATCCTGTTTAGCATGTAGCCTCGCTGCTGTATGAGCCCTGCAGCTCATTAACATGTCAGAGGGCGGACTTACGTGATGCACCTGAACGCATCACCCAAAGCTGTCAGCTCCTGCGGTTAAGACCGGACTGACGTCAACTTTCTCTTTTGTTACTGAAACAGTTCAGAGAAATGTATTTCTGTAAACATTGGAGGGAGAAATAAGCTGTGCAGCTGAAAAGTTAAAACGCCGCTTCTTAGACGTGTGCCTGCCGTGAGGGGGCGTGGCCTGCGAGTTCGACAGCGACTTCTCGGAGTATGAACTGCCCTGCCGAAAAAGCATTTCTTTCCGGCAGCTGGCTGACGTCACAGCAGAACTTTCTTCTTGTTCTTATGGCTTCTAAATGGGAGTATGCAGGGGCCTTCATTTCTTTTTTGAACGAGTCCTCTTAAAATGTGTGAAAATACCAAACTGCATATTTTAAGTTATCTTCTGATTCTAAAAGAAGGGTGCTATTAGGATGAGATGAAGTGTACATACAGCAAGATTGAATCCATTTAAGGACATCAACACAAGAATCCAAGAAAGAAAGTACCATTATATGCATCACTCATTTCGGT
The DNA here is from genome assembly GCF_963383615.2 of Lipophrys pholis. Lineage (NCBI taxonomy): Eukaryota > Metazoa > Chordata > Actinopteri > Blenniiformes > Blenniidae > Lipophrys > Lipophrys pholis. The sequence continues at coordinate 9,954,215 of NC_137627.1, read as the reverse complement.
TTCTTGCTCAGTAATTTGACATGGATACTCATTTAAAGTGAAAGAGGCCAGCAGAGGACATTTAGATGAATCACAGAGGCGACCAGAGTAGCACCATGGTTGTGTCAGAGCGAGCGGTGAACCCACGAGTAGAGTCATGACCGATGGCAGTAAAGAGGGTTTATTCTCAAGCGTCCAGACAGGGGGAATCCAAAAATGAAGCCGTGAACAAAGCAGAGTCAAATGCCGGGAACAGAAGGAGGGCCGCTTAGGGGTCACTACTATCACAGCTTCCATCCTTCCCGTAGATTAGATTCTGTTTTTACTTGTGATAAAATCATAGCATTTCGGTACTTTACCTTGTGTCTGGTGAATGTGTCAAACTCTGCAACACTGTACCCTAAGGAACCGTCGCCGTAGACGATCCACACCTTCAAAAATAAGAGGAACAGAGCAGAATTAATTGTGTTAAATCGTAAAAAGACAGTCAGACAAACCTCTGAATCACTGTCATACCTCAGATTCAGGCCGGCATAATTTTGCCCCCAGGGCAAAACCACCTCCGACTCCCAGAGTTCCAAACGCTCCTACAAGAACAAGGAACGTTGTGAATAGGACACGAGAGACGCAGGACTGAGATCAGATTACACTCTTTATATGCACAACACAACACATGACTTGTAATTCAGATGCGTGAGGTCGTGCTTAAGTACGGCAGCTTCGTTTTACCGTTAAATTAATTGTCTCAATTTGCATTTCCAACGTCAAATGGCCTCCAACATTTAAATATTAAGACCTGTGACGCAAATTGTGTGTTTGTGGAGCCGCACCTGGATCCAGCCATCGCATTGGTCCTCTCGGTCTCATGATGTAGGCAGCACTTCCGACAAAGTCTCCCCCGTCTGCGACGATGATGCTGTCCTCATCCATCAGCTCATCCACACAGTGGATCACTTTCAAAGGATTCAGGTGGCGATCGGTTTTCTCGTCAGCTTTAGCTCTGGATACAACAAGTGCGGGTGTTTGTCGTGAGCACATTTTATTGACGCCGCTGAGAACTTGTGAGCGTGCCCGTGAAGATTTTACAAAACATAATGACGTGCAAAGGTCCACCGGAGAACCTTAAATTCTTGCCTAGTTTTTTACCTGTTAGCATTTTCTTTGGTCACATCTCCAGCTTTGAGGCCCTGAGGCCACTCTTCTGGACAACGGTGGCCCTTAAGCCCTTCTGAAAGTCGCACTAGAAATGAACCGGCGTCGCCTAAAAGCACAACAGATTTCGACTGTAAAGTCCATCTATTTCACATGAACATGTTGGTCTGAGGTCATCCTGTATGAAAGAAGGGTGAGGTTGTTACTTCAATTCTGAAATTACCCTGAATTGCTATAGTTGGTTTCCAGAACATGTCAGAGTTTTTCAGCAGCTGTGTCTTGTCCCGGTTGACGGCGATGATCTTGCTGCGTCTGTTGAGAACTCGGCCGTAGCTCAGACGGAAGTCGCAAACGGTGCCTGAAAACACAAACTTCCCGTGAGCATATTTTGATGAATTTTGACCAGTTGGTGATTCAACCGACTCCACCGGGGAGTCTGAAAAAATCTGAGAATTTGCAGACAGTTTGTCAGTCCTGAATCTCCATCTTATTTTAACAGCTTTCCAACCATCACTGGTTGACGGAGCATTTTCCTAATGGTCAAAGTCAGGCATTAAAAAACTAAAAGATCGATATAAAATCAGCTGTGCTGCCGTCCCACTGTCCTGGATAAAATACGTACTTAACTTTATTATGCTGGAGAAAATCAGGTGCACAATAAATAGTTCACATAGAAAATTCAATCAAACATGGAAGCTTTTCTTAGCACAAGCTGTGCCCGTAATCACGGAGCGTCTGAGTCTCTCAGAGAGCTCCTAACAGCCTGAAGGTTCAGAGTAAGGAATCTTTGCTAAAAAGTGATTCAGAGAACATCTTTCTTTTCTCGTTGTCTTTCCGTCATCTTGTGTGTTTAAGAAACTTTTAGGCTTCTTAGAGATCCTCCTCACTCCTTTTACCGGTTTTCCACCATCGGAGCTCTCTGAGGGCTTAAGATGAATTACTTTTATCTTAGTAAAGGAAGATTCTAAGAAAAATCTTAAAATTTTGAGGAATTCTACGATTTTCTTTTTTTAAGAGTGACGTCACTAAGAGCTACTTTTAGTCCTAGGATGCTTTTTGAATACGGGCACCGGTGTTTACTGATCTCCCATAGTGACTGCTACATATGTTGGTACGTAACCACATTCAAACCACATTGGGAAAATGAAAAAAGTTGAAATGTCGATGATCACTGCAGAGTTGTTAGTCCGACCTGCTAAGAGGACCACATCAGCCTCCTTCAGAGCATCTCTTCGGTTCTGTCGGATGTGGATGGGACTGTCTTTACCCAGCATGCCACGGGACATGCCACCAAGAAAGCAGGGGATCCCCAGACCTTCCAAAGCCTGCCTGGAAAGCAGGGAAACATTCAGACGCATGGCACAACCGAGCAGCATGAAATATCATTTCGAGTGCGCCTTAGAAAGTGACGAGAATCTAACCGCGGTCGGTCACGGCACGGAGGTATCACAAACACAAATTTCAGAGGACAATTTTACAGCCGAACATCTTCTTCTACCTGATGTTGTCGACTGGCGTTGGAGGTAACGTTGCTTGGCTCCCCAGCAGAATGACCGGCTTCTTGGCTCGACTCACAAGCTCGATGCACTTCTGCACCTGATTTGGAGAAACGAAAGAAAAGGCAAAAGATATTTGACAAAACAAAAACCCCTAAACTTTTAATAGACCAAATAATAAAAGCATTCCCTGATTAGATCTTTTAACCAAACCAACCTGATCATCAGTGGCTTGAGGGATGTGAACTGGTAGAGGGGAAACATCTCTCGTCTCCCAGGCTCCAGCAAACAGGTTCATGAGGTGGTTATGGAGGTACCTGGAAATAAATCAGACCAAAATAAACTATTCTAAATGTAAAACAGCATTCAAGGTGGACGGAGAAAAGAAAATGTCATTTGGAGTCAACAAAGCCGGAACATTCTACTGTATGATGGTGCAGTTTTAAGTTCTATATAATCCCAACAACAACATTTAGATTTATTAGACGCAGATGACATACCATGTCAGAATCTTCCCCATCAGGCCTTTAGGAGGGTTCTTAACACCAAATTCTTGAGACACCAGGTGGTACGGGTAGAGGGTGTCAATGGGGAACTCAATGAAAACTGGACCCGGCGTTCCCGACTGAGCGATGGCAAGCGCCTTCCTGACAGTGGGCACGATCTCCCGGACAGTTCTGATGGAGGCACAGAACTTACAAAGCGGCTTGAACAGAGACATCTGGTCGATATCCTGCAGCGCTCCTCGGCCCTGTGCCAAAAATAACCATTCAGATTTTAAAAAGAGACGTTCAACACCAATTGTGCTGTGTGACAACAGCATAAGTTGCTTTTAGGTTACTCTACATGGCCATCAACATCATATTTGGGTTGTATAATGATTCCCACACACCTGAAGCAGTGTACCGGCAGCTCCACCCAAGAGCAGTAATGGAGATTCAGCCATCTGAGCATTTTTCACTGCCGTCACAGTGTTGGTGAGGCCCGGGCCAGCCGTCACCGCAGCAACGCCGACAGTACCTGAATCAACATATTACAAGAAACAGAATGGAAGCTGGTCGTGATGAATAAAAATTGCTTGTGTTCACCATGGAGAGATTGAATGGACTGCTGAGCATCGCAAAAGGTTCACATGTAAACCTCTTTCAACATTGACACGTCATATTTCCAGTCGTCTGTTTATGCAGCTGAAATCACCTGAGAGCCTTGCCACAGCATCAGCAGCGAAGACAGCAGTGGCCTCGTGCCTGGTGTCCACAACGCGGATGCCCAGCTTCTCACAAGCCACCAAGATGGGTGAGATGTGCCCACCGACGAGGGTGAAGACAAACTTGACTCCATGGGCGTGAAGGACCTCCGCCACACTCTCGCCCCCATGACGTGGACTCCTTGTCTCCGTCTAAAATAAGCCAAAGAACAGAAATAAGAAGAAGAAGAGAAGCAAACCTTTTGATGATGCATCAGTGGTTAAAATGTAGGCGATTAAGTGAGAGATACAGTCTTGTGTCTTTCAAAACTATTGGAACAAGGCCAATTATGGTAGTTGTGCTGGCCAATGTTTGTCCAAAGGCTGTAATCAATTTCCCTTCTTTTCTCCCACAGACAGCTCTCTGGCCTTCACGTTGGTTCATCCTCTTTAACAGGAAATGCAGCAATCATAGGTTAAGCCCAAAGCTAAAACCCAAACCTAAAAGGCAACAACGAACACCTGTCAGTCACAAGTTCCAATAGTTTTGCTCCCTTGAAAAATGGGGTGGGTTCAAACAAAGGTTGGCATGTTCCGTGTTGTTTAACACACCTCGATGCAAATACCTGTAAATATTATCTTTAGATCTTAAACCAAAATGTCTTCTCTAAACAGCAAATGCAAAAAGATTTGGCCTTGTTGTCCCAATACTTTTGGAGGGGACTATATAAACTGCTGTCACTGTGAACTGCTGGCTTCTCCTCAGATCACAAGCCACATTATCTCCTCACCTTTTATCTATGTGGCCTTTCATATTTCACAATCGCCGCGTATTGTTCAGGTTGGCCGAAGCGATGAGCCTCTGGGGTTTGTGCAAGGTTTAGATAACCTTTGTCCAGGAGAAACCACAAGGCTGGTTCAAAGTTTACCCACAAGTCTTTGTTACCTCTCACTTGTGACGGGCTCAACAGAAACACAAGTGCAGAGACACTGCACGAGTATTTTGCATGCAGTTTAAAAAAAACAAAACAACAACACATAGTATTCTAGTTAGCAATCGGTGCAAAACACGACGGGGGGGGGGGGGGGGGCTTATTACAATGCAACACCTACCTTGTGTAACAACTGGTACAGCAAGCCAAGTTTGTAGGCTGCGAGCAGGAGCCCAGTCGCCACAATGCCAGCAGAGCACCCGAGAACAGTGCCAATCACTTCGAAAGACTCCATGGCAGGATGCGGGAGCAAACGGAAAGGCTTTTCTGAACTTACGATTAAAACAGAAAAAAAACGACTCTGACTCGCACTCTTCAGCAGCTGACCGCTTCAGGCTAAGCTAAAGATACTAAAGAGCTGCTCCCACAGCTGCTATACAACCATTTTAAACGTCTGACTTTAGCCGCGCATTCACGAAGAAACTCTACAACGACACGGTGATGATAAATATGCGGAGCAGGACATTTAATCGACTATTCGGTAAGTTGAAACTGCCAGGTAACCTTTCGTTCCGCATCTGCTGCGCTCGGCGACACCGGAGCATCGGTAATATACCTGTGATGTTTACCATTAAGCTAACTGACGACACTCACTTTACTTCCGTCTTGTACTTTCAGAATAAAATCCATACATTAACTACACAATCTCAGGTGAGTTTTAAAGGACATAAATGCAGGATTTCTACTTGCAAATGTACAGAATACAAATTGAAAATTACAAACTAGAACATTCCAGAGGGAGTTTTGCGTGGCTCCCTCTCGTTTGACGCTGATCTCCATTGATATCCACCATGAAATACTTCTCCCATCCACTTTGTATGGGACATTTTTGCAGATTTTTGAGATTTATTCAGAAATTGTGAGCCGAATCATTAAGAAAAGTCATAGTAATCTATTCTCGAACGTTTTGCACATTTTGATTTTCTTTTTGTGTCCATACTCCTAACTGTTCGAGAATAGTTATTCGACAAAAAAAAGAAAAAAGAAAAAATTAATATAATCATTTAAAAAAAACGGCCACCTGGGATAGTATTCTTTGCACCTCGCCTCTTAAAAAGGCAGACACAAGAATGATTTAATAATGTGATATTTGAAGTTTATGCAGCTCTGTAAGATACCTAGTTTATTTTATTATGAAACAAAGAGAAACGGATACAGTGGTTTGTGGGACAGAAGATATTTCCCCCAGTGATAGACAAGCATCTGGTCCAATCAGAGAGCAGTCCCACAACGATAGACAAGCCCCTGGTCCAATCAGAGACAGGTGAGAGCGTGTCTTCTGCCTGAGGTCAAGAGGAGATATTTCTAAACAGAGCAAAGTTCAAAGAGGTGGAGTAAAAAAGGAGAAGCAGAAAGTTGAAACCCGTATAATGATTTCCTGTATTTGTTAAAGTGAGAACACAAAGCAGTTTTCTCATTCATCTAATTTCAGAACTTTCAATACATACAAATGTTGTACATCATTATCTGAACTAGTCTTTAAATTTTGAGTATAATAACACATTTATTTTAATCAAATGTCAAGATTTTTGTAATTCAGAGAACACTATCATTCAGACACAATAGTCATGTTACTGATAAAAGTATTTCATTGACACCTAGAACAGATCAGTTTATTGCTCGTAAGATATATTTTCTGCCATGTTGTTAATTTAGACAAGAGCTTATATAAATCTCAAAGGGAAATAAACCCAATACTACAAAATGTTTGGGATGATCTTTAAAATGTACAGAAGTGTAGGATGTAATGATAGGAGACAACATATCACATAGTATGGATAGAGCATTAATTGCTTCGGTCATTTCATCATAGAAATGTCACTTATATGCACATTTGTTTTTTTGTTTTTCAAAGCAGTGTGCAAAAGGGAAGTTTGTAAACATCAATGGTCTTTCCATGATCCGGGTTTACATCAAACAGAATTTTGTCATCTGCTTTTTGTTCCTCAAAAACAACAATCTGGAAGAGAAGTGAAGGACACAGTTATCATAATGGGTTACAAACTATCAAGTATTCCCCCCAAAAAAGGGATTCTTTGTCATCTCTGAAGACTGCAGTCTTACATAGTTGATATAAACCTACCTGATTCTCTCCACTTTTGAGCCAAGGTGCTGGGAGATACAAGAAATGTTGAGGACCAATGAACCAATGACGCCCAAGATTCTGTCCATTGACAAAGACAGCTCCTTTGCCCCAGCCCTGTTGATGAAGGATCAGTGCACAGATGACAGACAAACTCTTCAACCAGAAGTTTAAAAAAAAAAATACATGATGAATAGCTTGCTGAATTCGTTTTTCAAATATGGGCTCAAAGTAAATATTTTTTGTGTCTACTCTTACTTCTACTATCGACAATTTCCTTCATGTGATCAATAAAGTATATCCATTGACTATATAATTTTAGAAAGCAAGATCAACTCACAGGGAGCTTGATGAAGGTGTCTCTGGGGGCGTCGTCCACAAAGAGTCTGGTCTGGAAAAATCCTGGCATACACTTTGACTGAACGTCAGTTTTCCACGGACCAGCATTTATTAATCTGGACAAAAGAGAGAATTTACATAAAATCATACTTAAACACATGAAAAGGTACAAGGTCGATGAGCATATATAGGTATACGTGCATAAGATATTATCCCTATTTATCGATGAGCAGAATTTTCCATTTGAAATATTTGTCTTTTTCCCAAGATTTCCATGAAAAGACATCTCTCTCTTTTTTTTTTTTTTTTTTTTTGAATGTTGTTACAGTTTTACATGATTGAAAACAAATCTAGATGCAAACCTTTTTATAAAACTTGGTTTCATATCCAAGCAGAAGATTGTAAATCCTCTCAGCGGGGCATGGTTCAACACAATGTCTCCAACAATACCTGTAACAAGGTAAAACAAGCATTTTTAATAGACAGATACTTTTCACGTGAAAAAACTAGTCAGACTATTGTGGAGACCTGAGCTATAACATACATCTTTAATTAAAAGCCGTTGTCGCATTGTTACTACAGTTACTGCTTTGTACACAGTGCTCATTGTAAAATCACACAAACACAGTACCACACATTTCTGGCTTGACTCTGCACCATATATTTTGGGCTAATAAAGGGATATCTAATCTAATCCAACCCCTCATGGGCTTGTCAGGGACAGCTAAAACGGACACGTGTGGCCCGGAGGCTATACAATGCACAGGTCTGTTCCAGATTAATGATTATATGTCATATTATATACAATTGGAATATCTCCTTTGGCGTTGACTTAATTGATGTAAAATGAATAAACACAATGACTCACCTGAAATCTCAGTTCATAAGTACAATGTGAAAACACGGATTCAGATCATTAAACTCGTGCAAAAGCAATAGAATATGTTACTCATCTGTGAAGGAAGAATACCTTTGCGTTGTTCATCCAGAACTTTCCCAAAACTCACTCTTCCACAGTTCTCCACCAGAAAGCTCAATGTCCTCTTGCCCTTTGATGCACAAACTACAATTATTACTCAGACATGTGTGTGGCTATAGTATATTCTGATTTACTGAATAAAAAAAAAGAAGTGCTAGTTGTGGGAGTGTCCTTCCAAATCTCAGCAGTTGAGCTGTCATTTCCGAGAATGTAAGACAACTAGTGTACAACAATGATCAGATCAATTGAAAACGGCCACACAACAAAGACCATGCTTTTTTTTTTTGGGAGAAAAAGGGTTTTCAACAGACTTTAAACAAAAAAAAATCCTTTTGAGTTAGAGTCTCCACCTTTACTTGTCACCTCAATATAACTGTAAAAAACTAAATGTATGTTCAAATGATTACGGACACACACTATATACAAACACACCCAAAATAATTCACGATAAACCTACCTTGCCATCAGGGAGCACAAGCTCATGAATCTTGTAATCCAAAGTACCAACACAGTGTCTGTCCACAAAGACCTACAGAGCGACATGCAGTATGACACCATGATGGAGGAGGTGTACAACACCTAGAAATATGCTCGAAAACTGCATTATGCATGTTTCAAAGTGCGTGAGCCTGTCTGCACGTGTGTGTGTGTCTCTGTAGGTCCTCACCAGGGCTCTGTCTTTGATATTGTTCCTGGAGTTCAAAGCTCCTCCGCTGGTGATTGTGGTTTCATACAACGTGTAGCCGTACGACTGACCGCTGCTGCTGTTGACGGGAAGATTTTCCATGTTCACTGGCCTTTCTGACCTGCACGGCTGTATGAATACCGAAACATGTCAGATGTGGGGAATTGGACAGGAGAAAGCGCAGAGAAGGTAATACTGCAGCTGTGTGGAACGAGGAAATGCAATACATCATCGAAGTTTGGGGTCGGAAATACGATTCCTGTTACATAAAACTGTACAAGATCTGGATGAGCAATGACACGGCAACACCCCTGCACAACAAGACTTCACCACACAGCATCTGAGAGGTTCATTCTAAATAGTACGAGGGTGTTGACATCTTGATGCATGGCCAATCCTGGGCCGCCAGGTGTGAGACATCCGTCTCAAGCATAAGCAGCGCGCTGCTATATCACTGCATAACGAGACGCGCAAGCTGATAACAGAGATGTCTTTGTCTGTCTCGCACTCACAACACTACGTCTGCCGTCCTTCCAGAAGGACCCTCCATTTAAATGATGATATGGTCTAGCTGAGCTGTGGATATAGCTTTTTTTTTTTTAGTTTCGTAGATTATTTAATCAGCTGTCACATCAGACAGGTGCTTAAGCATCTGCTGTTTACCTTCTCTGTGAAGTGCAGGCTGTCCCACAGTGATAGGTGGTGCTGGATGAAAACCGGGCTGTAAGCCTTCCTCTCCTGAGGAGAGGGCACTTCAGGAAGAGGCTCAGCTGGAATACAAATTAGGTCTGCTTATGTTTGAATCCTTTATTCTGAATGATGACAACAGCAAACTAATCGTGCCTAAGGACACCGCACCGTGATACTGGCCGAATAAATTCCTCAAGAGTTGATATTTTGTGGTGCAGTCTCCAGCCTCAGATAGAGGAGCGTCGTAATCTGAAACAAAAACGCAGCACATTTGTTTGAGCAGTATGTGTCGGAATGATACAGGAAGCTGTGATGGCGACGCCTTCCCACCATAACTGGTGACCTGAGATTTGTATGCGCCAAAGTCCATCGCCCCGTTCATGAAGCCGAAGCTGGTTCCACCATGAAACATGTAGAGATTAATGGAAACGCCTCTCTCCAAGATCTCAGACACCACAGCTAACATGTCTGTCGGGGGGGAAGCACGCAAAAGATGGAGCAATTCCTCAAGACGGTGTCCGTTTTAATCGAGGGGCAGGTGACGTGAAACAGTGAAATAAAGTGTGAAAAAAAGTGCTTCATCCTCCTACCCTCAGCATGAAACACATGATGATGCTCTCCCCAGACATCGAACCAGCCAGACCAATATTCCATCACCATCAAGGGTTTGTCGGGCTGCACAAAACAAAATACATATGCACACCGTATAGGCTACATAGCTTGCCAAAGCCAGAAACTTCCCAAATTACAAATTGTCTCATTTATATCTATTAAAAATGATATTTCACACATCACAGCAGTATACATATTAAACTGCCATAACCATCAAATCACCTACTTGCATGTCAGCCAATTGCTGGATCGCACCAAACGAAAGTCTCTGAAGGTTTACTGTTTTAAGAACTGAAATGAACAGGATCACATGTTCACATGCATAATACATAATTTTAAGGTCAAACATATTTTTAGCTCAAGGTTTTTCTACTACCTCCTTCCATTCCTTTGTATCTCAAGCCTTCCCAGTTGTCTGAAGTCAGCAGGAGCTCATTAATGCCTCTTGACTGGAGACACTAAGGGAAGTAAAAGGGGAGGGGAAAAAAAACCCTATAATGGATTAAAAACACTATGGTGAAATGTAAGCATTTCAAAGTTGAAGGACAGGCGATAAAGAACTCACGTCCTTGATAAATTGCATGTACCCGTCGTCCACTGCATATGATCCATACTCATTCTCTATTTGGACGGCAATGATGGGTCCTCCTTCTTCAAACTGAAAAAAAAAGGTAAAGTATCTCGCTGACACTGACGGATCGATTTGGTGTAAAACGTGAAAGCGAGTTGGACTTACCATCAGTGGTCTGATAATTGAGACAAGCTTGTCAAAATACAAACTGACAGCATCGGCAAATCCGGGATAGGTTGTTCTCAGCCGCATGTCTTTATCTTGGAGCAACCAGCTGAGAATGAGAGAGAGATGAAAACAATGTTGGTGAAATGCTGCTTTTTACATCTAAGTTACATGTGTAGGTTGCAGTACCTGGGCAATCCACCTAATTCCCATTCAGCGCAGATGTAAGGTCCAGGCCGCAGGATCACCCACAGACCCAGCTCAGCCGCCAACGTCACATAGGCCCTGGGAGGGGAAATATGACCTTTTCTATTCTCTACCGATACAAATGTTTGACAGGTATTTAATGTACCGATTTAAAAAACAACAACAACAAAGAAACTATTTACTTGATGTCCAGCTGATCCTGAAAGTTGAACATTCCTCGCTCAGGCTCATGAAGGTTCCATGGCACATATCTGAAGACATTATTAAAAAACCTTTCAAGTGTTAAATCTCAGGCAGATATATTGTTATAGAGTGCACTGTTTAAATATATTTGCTGGTTTCTGGCCTTCACCATTACAAAAAAATGCACTGCGCATTGGGAGCCTACGTTGTGAGAGTATTGAGACCACAGGCCTTCATCTTCAGCAGTCGGTCCTTCCAATATGCTCTGGGCACACGGAAGTAATGAATGGAGCCGCCCAGGATCTGGAAAGGCTCTCCCTCCAGAGTAAACTGAGACGAGTTGGCCTTCAGACCCTCCAAACGGCTCATTCTCTTCAAGGTGACGTCTCCTGCTGGGGAAACAAAAAAAAGGAACACAATATGTAAGTAAAACAGTCATCTTCTGTTGGAAGGTCGAATCCCATGAATTATGAGATACAAAAGTTGTGCCAAAAGAATCCGAAAAAAAAACTGTAATAAATCACGCATCTGTTGAGGATAGAATAGAACGACAAAACCTTACCAAAGCATGACAGGAACGTCTGAAATGTCAAAAATCCCAATTACACAGATAATGCGAATAACATTGTCAAAGCTGTGGCTTGAATCGATGCTTACCAGAGGGTGCTTGAAGGGTGGATGGTGCTGGGAGGCCTCAAACACTGTGGATAAGGGAAACTATTGTTGCTTCAGAACAAAAATATAATAGTCTCTCTCTCTCTCTCTCTCTCTCTCACACACACACACACACACACACACACACACACACACACACACACACACACACACACACACACACACACACACACACACACACACACACACACACACACACACACACACACACACACACACACACACACACACACACAGCATTCAGGGGGCAGAATACAATGCACACAGTGATCATGTTCGACTGTAGATATCTGCTGATTAGTCTTTTTTTCAACACATTGATGATTTTGTCCTTCTCTGGTTGTTTTTGGTGATGCGTTAGTGAAACATTAAACATCATAGTGCTCAGGGCAGAGATGTACAAAACATGCTCATGAGGATTTGTGCAAATAAAAATGAGATGGAAATAACTGGATTTTTTTGGGAAACGGAACATTTTGTTTATGTCACATGTGAATATGTGGTTATTTTCCAGTTTTCATACATGTTAAACTAGAGGAGGATGAACTGAAGCTCAGGAGGTACAATTTATTCTTTACTCCACATTTAGGCACTCTTGCTGTATATTAAACTTCTGAATAAAAAAATTCTATTGAAAATAATCTTTTTTACTGTTGAGCATCAGACCTTCAGTATGGCTGTCACCACACCGAGAGCCTTTTCCTTCATTCTCCTAACACGTCTGACTTTTGATGAGGTTTCAATTCTCCTGGATGGTGAATGTACGAACTGTTAACTTGTATTTATTTTATGCCACCTTGTTGCCAGACCCTGCAGATTGCCTGCCAGGTTCAAGCTCAGGTAGAGCGAAGGTAAAAGTCACTTGGTAACGCAAAACTTGGTCAAACAAGCTGTGCACGCTGTAATAATCCCGGATTACCTTGCAGTTGCTTTAAATGTGGGTTCATCGCTTGAGGGCAGGCAAGATCTATGTTTACGCACTGAATTTTTGAAGATAAACACTGTATGAACTGCACGGTTGCTATTTATTCTCTACCTCTTCATCATTTTGAGGTTGCATAGCAACTGTTGATCTGCTTGGCTCATAAATTACTACAATTGATTCCTTTAGTTTGTGAATCTTAATTAGATTCAGTGTTATGGGTGCCTTTGTAGTCGTTTTTGGTAACTGCTACACGTTGCAGAGTTTTTGTAAGATTTTCTTACACCAACTTTGAACTGCTGCTTACTTTTTTACCCTCTGGACAGACCAGCAGGGTGAGGTACCCATGGGCACCCTCGGCTGCTTTTCACTGTATGTGGTTGTGTATAAGTGACAGTGGTGAGCGTCGGCAAACTGCAGTCTCAATATGTGATTTATTTATTTTCAAACTGTTTGATTTGACTTCAGATATAACAGTTTCAACCTTCTTTATAAGACTGTGCTCCACCTGATGTCCATGTCTTTGTATTTTCACAATTTATACTCAAGAGCATGAATAAGATGAACATAACATTTGATGCAGAGCAAGTACACTTTTCAACTTTTATCAAAACCTCTGCTGTGTTGGAGGTTTCGAAGAGCTTCTTGAAGCTCTCCCATGTTCTTTTTTCATGTTTTCCGGAAAGTTCCAACTTTCAAATCACTCTTGAATGTGTAAAATAACTATATGTATTCCTGTCCTGGAAAAGTGGGGCGGAACTGTGGGACAGACTGATGAAGGCGCTCAGGCAGTGTCCAAAAACCACTTCAAACAGTGGTACAAACTGATAATGTTCACCAGGTGCAGGGTGGATAAAGGCTTGAATATGCAACTATGTGTTTCTTATTCTTACAATTTGTTTAATGCTTGTTTATTTACTGTTTGGTTGCTTATTTACTTTGTTTTGTGGATATTTAAAATTATGAGGATGTAATTGGTTGGGGAAAAATCACAAGATGGAAATAGATGAACTCCAGCTTATCTGCTTGCAGGGTAGAGGCGGCAGCATTCAATATGCATATTATCCTTCCTATTAATTTCCCATGGAGGACTATAAGTGCTGAAAATAAATAAATACGGCATATAAATAAATACACCATCAAATAGTTATTTAAATGTATTATCAATTCATTAAAATATAATTTCATTTAATGAAAAACGTATAGAATTATTTCACTATTTAATTAATTATGTCATGGTCCAGTGTTGCCCTGCTTCATGAGTTTATTTTATGTGTCAAACTCACCGATCAAAGTCAGTGGACGGATCCTTACACCTTGCTGGTTACTACTTATTAAGTCAAGACATTTAATGACACATTTATGTATTTAATTAGTAGTTATTTAATAATGTGTTCATTCATCTATTTTTGTCACTTTTAGTTGATAGTATGCTGTTTTCATTTCCATTGTATTGAATTTTTTTTATTATTATATTCGAAATTAAATGAAACTAAAACAATTTCAACATAATCATAAACTGGTTTTAATTTAGGAACACAATATTTTTTTTATTTTCTTCTTTGCAAAATAATAAAAAATAAATAAATAAATAAAATAGTGAGGCATATCTTTTTCTTCGCGTCCATCCAGAAACGTCATTTTGAGACGGTCCCTTAAAGGGGACGTCGTAGTGACACTTTGACAACTTCTGCACTGCAGCATTTTTCTAGAAACTAATTATCTTAGCAGTGAGCTATTTGTGACTTTACATGAACTTTGACACACTTTTGAAGTAGTTTCCGGAAGTTGCCGTCCACAATTAAAAGCGGCCGTCTGCTTCTTATTATTGCGGGGAAGTTTTATGACACGCTTCTCCTCCTCGGTTCTTACTGCAGACCCCGACGAGCCCGAGGCTGCAGGACCAGAGGCTTCCCGGGGAGCATCGAACCACCCGGAGGATTCATGTTCTCAGTCACTTTTTGAGGGTCGTAAGCTGCAGGTGTGATTTGCTCTGAAGAAGACCCGCTGGTATTGTCAATGGCATGCTCGTCCGTGTTTTTTGGAGTTTCCTTAAAGCAGCGATATTTTCTTCTGTTCTGCGTCGCCGCTGCAGCGATCGTCGCTTATCAGTTTAACAGGTGAGAGACACAGGTCCACGCAGTTGATCTATCTGAGAAGAGCTGGATCTGTGAACGAATACTCCCCCTTCTCTCAACTTGAAGTGTCAGTAATTTGGATCACGGTCAAGCCCCTCCTGCACCTTGCTTGAACTGATTTTCCCCTTTGGTCACGTTTGCTCCCTGTGTCATCTGCTTGTTTGCAAGAGATAAAACCGAGTTCTTCCTGAACTTTGACCTGCTGATCTGTGACTGACACGTCTGCATGGTGTGAGGTGAGATCTCAGCCTGTCAACAACCTGAGATCTCCTTCACTGATCGGGATGAGACTGGGTTCATCATGCTGCCACCCTGCTTAATTCTGTCTGTAAAGTGATGTCCTCCTCACATCGTGAATATCACGTCAAAAACAAAGCAAGGCACCTCTGCTGCTAAAACCCTAACCCTGATGAGATGTGATTTGCACCTTTGCCTTTGGAAAATCTCACTTAAATGATCACCTGCTCAAGGTTTTCAGTCTGAAAATGTGATAGAATATGAAACATGGTATAATTTGATGTCATCGCAATTCTTATAACACCTTAATATATCCTTTTTTTAAAAAACAACAACACATTTGTCAGTGTCACCCTTCTCCCACATACTTTTAATCTTTCACTATTTTGATTTGAAAGGGTCTCAGAGAAACTTGACCCTTGACATTCCGTCATTTAAAATGGTCCCTGGGGTCGAAATCTTGCCCATTGAATTATTTTAACGAATGCTCTCTGAAGGGTCAATCCAGTGGCGTTACCTTCTGTTTTGATTGCACATGAATGCTGTTTTTTAATCCCCTTTCTTCTGGGCCAGATTTTCATGGTCGTGCGTCCAGTCGCAGAAGCCCTCCTTTAATCACATCTGCTGTCTTTCCCTCCCACAGGAGCCGCCCTGCAGTCAAAATGAATCGTGTGGAAGGTCTGAGGGCCGACTCATCTCACTTCACTCTTGAGGGGAAACCCTTCACCCTCCTCGGGGGCTCCATCCATTACTTCCGTGTCCCGAGAGCTTACTGGGAGGACCGGCTGTTGAAGATGAAGGCCTGTGGCCTAAATACTCTTACGACGTAGGCTCACACTTCAAACTTAGAGTTGCTTGAATTGACACCAGTGAGGCAAAAACATTGTTGTGAAGTTCACTGTGTTTGCTGCCAGAAGAGTCTTTACCCATTCAGGCATGGACTCCAACGGACCTCTGGCAGTTTGCTGTAGTATTCTCGCAGTTTAAATCTAGAAGGATGAATGGTGGGGTCAATAATGAACCTTGTCAGGCTGCCACACCGTCCTGGAGATGCTCTCACGCCAGCTATCACAATTTAATCCTCTTCCGATTCCCTCAAATCCTTTCGCTTGGCCATTCCCCCCCCCCCCCCCCCCCCCCCCCGCTTCCAGCACATCAATTTTGAGGAAATTAATGCTTGATGCAGATGCCATGATAAAGAGATAATCGATGTTATTCACTGCATCTGTCAGTGGTTATGTCACGGCTGATCAATACGTGTCAGCCTGATGAAATAAATGGCAACGGAAAGTTTTGCTGGAGGCTTCACAGATCAGCCATCTGAATAAATTCAAGCACAGACATTTAAGTCAGTTGAGTATTTTTGGAGCAAGAGGACGGTCATTTTTTTTTCCAATTTAGAATAATATGTTAAAAAAAAAATGTGTCGATTGGCTGCTGTTAAAAAATAAAAATATAACCACGGAAAACGTTTCATTTCAGGTATGTACCGTGGAACCTGCATGAGCCTGAAAGAGGGGTGTACATCTTCGAGGGTCAGCTGGATTTGGAGTAAGAACCTGACAGATTCTGTTCTTATTGAAATCCGTCGTTGTAATTCTGGTGTAGTCCTGCAGGTGGCACTGCAGCATTGCAGGAGAACTTGGCTTCACTCATGGGGATATTTGACATTGCTGAAAGGTGCAAGTCTACCTTTTAAAAGAAAAAAAAAAAATGTTTTTGAAGAATTGGCCGAGCTCTGTCAATGGCTGTGATTAAATATTGATTATGGTTGCATTGATCCTTCAAAGGTGTCAACGTAATACTGGAGACAGAATGTCATCCCACGGGGTTCTGAGAGCATGGCCTGAAAAATGAATTGACGTATGTTATTGAACTGACGCGTCATTTCTAATTAACACGGTCTTTATTTAGAACGGAGAATGATTAACTGTCTTTTCTTCATATTATCTGGAGTAAACTGCATGAATTGATCCCTGCTGGCAGTGATCTTTAACACTCTGCATCTCTTTTTGTAGAGCTTACCTTCATCTTGCAGCCAGTCTGGGCCTCTGGGTGATTCTGCGTCCGGGGCCGTACATCTGTGCCGAGTGGGATTTAGGCGGCCTCCCCAGGTAAAAAAAATCCCGGCGCCACGGCGAAGTGTCCGATTTCATTTATAGATGCTTTATGCATATGCCTTACAGCTGGAGTTACATTGTTCGGCAGCGGGGGCGAAGAGTAATCCTTTAAATTGGATTGGAAATGGATTTTGTTCAGTTCAGGTAATCTGTTAGTTTTGCAGTGTCTTTGCTGTAGGATACATGCATTAGACTAATCTAGGAAATAATTCATGAGTGTTACGTGAATTATTCAAGTGTTTGGCCAGTTTCACCCGCTGCGTTCTGGTGCTCTGCCTTACAAGGATTTACATACGATACAACAGGACTGTCAAGCAGATCATTCCATGTATAGAGGAGGACATCACAGCGGTGCAGTGGTTAGCAATCTCCAACAAGACGACCCTGTTTTTTTATCTTATTTGGGCCAAATAAATCACAAGCTATACATACTGACAATGTATTTCCTGAGTTTTAATGCCATAAAATATCAGCAAATATAAAAAAAAAACCAAAACCTCCCTGAGCGTGTGTTAGGATATGCATATTATTTTCACAAGCTCACCTTCATCCTATGAAGCTTTGAAACTCATACTCTTTTCTCGCCATGAAACTAAGAAACAGACTCGCGGTTTCATCACTGCTCTGTGGGATACAGTTTGGATCTCAGTGTTGCTTAATGGCCACTCAAACAGTGCGATCCCCAGTGAATAAATTAGAAATAGCAGGTACTGCTCCTGGAAAACCAGATGCTGATGTCTTCATTTTGCTTGCAAAGTCATTCCGTGGGTCAGATTGAACCTTTTTGCAGGCTGGTTTTGGCCATTGGAGCCGCATGTTTTAGCGGCCCTGCTTTGGCTTGTAGGTGTGAGTGTGTGTCTGTTAGTCCCGGGATGGACTGACGACCTGTCCGGGGGTGTATTCCTGCCCTTTGCCCACAGCCAGTTGAGAATTGGCATTCTCTCTTTAACCACATTAATGAAAGAAGCATAAATATATCATATGTTTGTTGGCTCTTGCTACAAAGACCAGCCGAGATTCTAGAAACATATTAGAGAGCACGGCTATGAGACCTGGCAAAAATACATCCCCCTAACGGACAAGGTCATTTCCTACTGTAATCAATATAGATTAAGATAGGTAATCTGGTGATTTGTGAGAAGGGGAAGTCGTTCCCAACCTTGGGGAGTGTGAGGTGGAGGTAACACTTTACTGATACTCATCAAGCCGGCGTCTCGAGGGACACATGAAGCATGATTTCCTTCCCTCCACATTTTGACAGTCGTGCTTAGTTTGGTGTGATACGTTTTGGAACCTGAAGAGAGTGCTCCCAGGAATACATTTTAGACTTTTTTTTTTTTGCTTCAATCTGTTTTCAGCTGGCTGCTGCGGGATGAGAACATGAGACTGAGAACGACCTACTCGGGATTCACCGACGCAGTCGACTCCTTCTTTGATCGACTCATCAAGAAAGTCGTGCCACATCAGGTAGACGTTTTCTTCCTCCGCCGGGGACCCTGAAAATGATCGTTGAAGGGCTTCTGACCTGGAAAAAGTAAACACGTTTTTGTCAGCTCCCCAATAGAGGGAAAAAAAACTATTAAGTGTTACAGCTGATGAGGAATAAATACAATGTCCACCTCAAATGAGAGGAGCTATTCTTATTGGTATTTTCCTTCCTACAGCAATCAATATAACATGTTTTTAAGATCTCTGCTTTGTTTGAGACAA
This sequence comes from Lipophrys pholis, assembly GCF_963383615.2. Classification (NCBI taxonomy): domain Eukaryota; kingdom Metazoa; phylum Chordata; class Actinopteri; order Blenniiformes; family Blenniidae; genus Lipophrys; species Lipophrys pholis. Next base: position 9,935,094 of record NC_137627.1, on the reverse strand, counting down.
AGCCCGTGGAGGCAGGGAGGGGGACACACAGCAACTCCTGGTGAATCATCTTAGCATTGTTGACAATGGTTGTCATACTTACATGAACTGCTCAGCTTGTTCTTTCAGTGTTTTGCCTGTGCTCCAACTAACAGTACCTTTTATTATATTTTTTTATTTGGTGGTAGAGGTGGTCAAGAGCTTCCTGCCAAACCCTAATGTGTGTCTTCTATTTGTTGGCTAATTAACGGACAGTACTCCAAGGGTGGCCCAATTATAGCGGTACAAGTGGAGAATGAGTATGGCTCCTACGCTCAAGATGAAGACTACATGCCTTTCATCAAAGAGGTAAGAAAGCACGTTTCTATTTTTTTTTTTTGAGCATAGAATTAATTGGGAGCACTTAACGGGGACCGCGCTTCCACAAAGAACCAGTTTTGTTTAGTTGGCTTGATCGTCTCTGTTTCTGCCAGGCGTTGCTGTCGAGGGGCATCACAGAGCTGCTGCTGACCTCGGACAACAAGGAAGGACTGAAGCTCGGAGGAGTGAGAGGAGGTACTGTCAGACTGACAAACAAGCCTGTGTACACACACACACACACACACACACACACACACACACACACACACACACACACACACACACACACACACACACACACACACACACACACACACACACACACACACACACACACACAAGGATGCACATTATACACTATGTTGATGGTGAGTGTTTTATGCAGTATGGTGCCAAGGGCATATCAGTGTCATGCAACTACATTTCACAACCATATTTTCGACACGGAGGATCCACTGCACCAGTAAATTCCCTTTTATCCCATGTACACTGGCTGAGATATGCTGGCGGTGTTGCTCACACATGTGTAACTATTGCTTTAAAACCATGTTTGTTTATTTTACGACTGTTGTTTATTATCTGTAATTGCCGCTACATTAGCATTGTTCCTGCTGCTACAGTGGAGGATCCTCTGGCGCAGTTTATAATGACGATTCCTGAGAGAATTCATAAAGTATATCGGTTTATTACTGTATTTGTGTTTGTTGTTTGTTCATCTTTCTCAGCCATGGCTTGCATTGCATTGTACTGTCAACATTGTGGCTCGCTCATACCAGCAGCTTACAATAGTGTTCTGCTTTTTGCAATCTTTGTGAATTAAAGGGGAATCATGTTCTATAATTTTACAGTTATTGACTTATTTTGATAATTGTTTGACATTTATTATTATATTAATATTTGATTTCTTTCCTTGGCGGAAGCATTGGAAACCATCAACTTTCAAAAACTGAACCAAAAGGATATTGAATATCTGGATGAAATACAAGTGAGTCAGAACTGGGTCCCCATTATTTTTCCTTCAGTGTTTAGTTAATTACCTGCAGATGTTATTCAACTGTACAATGAATAGGTATTTACAGCGTCAAGAAAAATATTTGAACCTTTTGAGAATAGTCTTGTGCATTAATTTTCCATAAATTGGACTAAGAATAAACAGAGGCGATGTGTTTTACACATTCTCAACCAACAATTATAGTATTTGTTGTATTTACTGAACATGTCCATTAAACATTTATTGTGTTGGTGGAAAAATGGCGAATGAATCAGTTTTATTAACTGGTTGAATCTCCTTTGGCAGCAATCAATTCAGCCAAGCTGCTGATCAGAGCTGTACAATGCCCAGGAGAAACCTCGGACCATTTAATTATTGTAAACTGCTTCAGCTCATTCATATTTTTTAATCATTAATTACTTTTTCTTTTAATAGATGTCTCCAATAAAGCACATTCAATGTTGTATTTGTACGTTCTGAGGTGAGGCGCTTGTCATTTGATTATACAGTACTTGTTACCGTCATGTTGCGTTTTGTTATTTACAAGAACACAAAGCAAAGTTCGACTGGAGATACGAGATGCATCTTGAAATGAATGTTTGTATTATACTTTGGAGAACATTTTCAAGGGTACGGCAGTCACTATAGGCATAAAAAAAGAAATGGGCATAAAAAAAGAAAAGGTCATTCAAACACATGCTTTGCTCTGCTGAGTGTGTTTTGCTATCAAAATGTTTACACTGCCAGAAGCATTAAAGCGTTCTTTTCTTCACGTAGCCCCACAAACCTAAGATGGTGATGGAGTTTTGGTCCGGCTGGTTTGACCTTTGGGGCGGCCTTCACCATGTTTACACTGCTGAAGGTGAGGCACTATTATTTTTCTCTGGTAAAATTTCACCAAGGCGTTTTTCTTTCGACAGACATACGCGATCGCTGATATGACCAAATCAGGTATTCAAAATGATGTCGAGGTGAAACTGCTTCTTAATGCCGGTTAATTTCAGGCAGGGATTAGACAGATTTTGTGCCGCGAGCTACTTCAGAGTGGAACATGGACTGTCTTCAGGGTAAGAGATTTGACGCCTTAGGGTAAGAAAGACTGGAGATAAACTTGTTTAGCTGAAAATAAAATATTCTCTGTGCCAGTGGAAAGACGGTGTAAGGAGTAGCACACTGCCATGGCGGGGAGTTGTGAGAGATGCATTAATGGAAGATGGTCTTCAGCCTTCACTCAGGGCACAGCGCCTTAGACTGTATATTCATTTCCTTCTTGTTCTTGGGTTTTTTTGCAGATTATTATTTTTTTTTTATAGATTTCATGTGTGGCAGGTTGTGAGCCAAGTGCCACTTCCTGTGCATAATGGGGAGTTGTTGCACCTTTTACTTCCCATCTGCTGTTGACACACACACACACACACACACACACACACACACACACACACACACACACACACACACACACACACACACACACACACACACACACACACACACACACACACACACACACACTCACACACAAACACACACCCTGGACAAGTCACATGACAGCGGTTTGCTGCAATATTAACAACTTGCTGAAGATGATTAGGTAAAATATATCATTAAAGACGGTCTAACAAAAAACAAAAAAACAACAACATTGTTAGCAGTCTTGGTTATTTATTTGTTGATGTTTAATGTTTACATTGTTTGGCTTTTCTGGACACGCCGCCCCATCGATTGTAAAAACAATTACAATGAAAACCTTCACAGTTCAAATTCTTGTTGTTGCTTGATCTCTTGTATGATGTCGTACAAGCAACCTTTCGCTCTTGAAAAATAGTCATTGTTGAGCAGTTTCAGGCTACTTGATGCAAAATGTGTCGTTGGGAGATTTAAACTCTTGCAGTGTGATTGCACCAAGCTGACTTCGATCCTGGTTTTATTTGCTTCTAAAAACATATTTTCAAAAGTAAAAGCAAGCTCAAAGGGGAGTTCAAAACATTTCTTTTAAATGAACCCATTAAAAAAAAAGAAACTGACTGCAAGGTTAGCTGTAGCCTGTAGCACGACAGTCAGAAAAAGAATCTATTTGAATTCTAAGACGCATGTCATATTAGCATCGTATTTTGAGAAAAGCAGGGTAAAGCGCCTCATTTTTAGACAACTTGATTTAAAAAAAAATAAATAAATAAGTGTAGGAGCTGTGTGAAGGTTACCCTAAGCACAATCTTGAGTGCTGTATAAATATAAATACCGAAAAGAACATTAAGTGTATGTACAGGTGAAGTATGAGTACAGGAAAAGTGGAACAGTGCATCGTCACTCCTGGTTTATTCACAGTATCATAGTTTATTTATTTTATTCGTATTCGTAGTGTTCATTGTGTTCTTCTTGTGGTATATCGCAAACTTTTTTATCAGAATCCGTTTCGACAGGATCACCGTATCACAGCTATGGGCCCTGAACATATTGGGAGTCCAAGGATTTAGTCGTAATACAGCATCCATATAAAGGAGCCATTGGCTAACTCGTAGGTACGTTATCGTTGACGTATGTGCCGTATAACATGGGCCACATGCTGCTGCCACGAGGGTAATATTTTCCGGCTAATGTACAGTTTTGACATGAATGATGGCACCTTTTCACAATTGTAAAGATTAGTGGCTGTCACACACTCCGGTATCACCGTCTCCACTGCTCTTGGGAACATCTTATTTCAGACACGCAGTGCAGAGCCTCAAGCCTCCTTTTTACTCGTCATTCCCAGCAGCCATCCACATCTTAACAAGAAATGTTCTTGAAATGAAAGGAGCAGCCGTCTAGGTTTCTTATGTGTTTTCCTCCTCGGTGGCGAAGGGAAGAGGGAGGGGGGGGGGGGGGGGGGGGGGGGGTGGAGAAAAAAAAGAAAAAAAGAAAAGGCCTTCACCATCTAGACAGTGTCACAGCTATGAAATGAACACTGGAATATTCAGTGGGGATTCATGTCCTTGACAGTTCAGCGCTCTGCAGACTGCTGCACGCCTGGCAGTTGGTCACAGTTTGTGCCACCGCCGCGAAACCAACAGAGTCCGGCTCTGTCACTCACCCTGCCCAATTGTTATTCACCGAGGCTCATGCCCTTGATTCAAATCATTAAACCCAGTCCAATTTCACTGCTAAGGTTCAATTTGAATACTTAATTACTTGCCTTACTCTGTCCACTGCAAAATATAGGTAGCTAATTTGTGCATGGCGGCAGGCCGTTTTTATGGGTGGGAGCGGTGCCCTCTAATGAATTATAGTAGCATGTAATAGGATGTGTGGCTGAGGTTCGTCGGTGTTTCAATTGAAATGGAATTGAGGCCAATAGGATTACTCAAATAGTGGCTCTGGCTTGTTAAAGCCGAAGTCAAATAGATTCTCCGGCTCATGTATCACTCAAAAGAAAGCAACCCGAAAAACACCTGCCATATTACGTGTTTGTCTTCTCTTCGTTTTCACAGACATGTTGCCCGTGGTCACTGCAGTTCTCAATAAGGAAATGGCCATCAACCTCTACATGTTCCATGGAGGGACGAACTTCGGCTTTATGAATGGCGCACTCGCTGTGGGATTACCAGCACCTAAGCCCATGGTAACAAGCTATGGTATGAATGATGAATCTGGTTATCTCTCACACTTGTATATCGTGGTGAACTGAAGTAACTGCCGGAAGGATTCAGTACAAAATACTAGAACAGTCCCAGCCATGTTTGTTTCTCTTTTGCTTTATCATAAACTACAACACTCAACAGTGATGGCGTATCAGTATCGATACTTTCACTGAAAATGTCTTCCTGACTTGAGTCGAAACATCATTCGGATGTTTAACACACTTCTAGATGCTGCAGTCGCTATTTACCCGCGTCTCCCCTTCCGGAAGAGCTAAATTTTGAATATGCAGTGCTCACAAATGCAATTATTACCTCGTGAAATGCATGAGAAATCTAAATTGAACCTGGCACAATGGGTTTTATATCCGCCTCAAGGGTGCTTAACATTGTAATGACCTCGCGCCTCAGAAAAGAGGAGAATTCTGTGCACGACTCCTTCGCGAGGCAAGGCCCACCTCTGACCTTCAGCCGTCTCCATACCTGTGTTTACGCCTCCTAATGCGTTTTACCCCCGCCTTGCCTCAAAAAGACGCCATTTTCTGTCAAGATAAACCAGAATGTGTCTCGGCCCATTGCTGTCTCAAGATGTTTGATAGGGAAGCACAGTGAAAGCATCTGCCACGGTAAGAGGCATCCCTGCCTCTCCCTGGTTCCCGAGTCTGCTGTTCTGATAGCGCATTATCTTTCAGATTACGATGCTCCATTATCCGAGGCTGGGGATTACACCTCCAAGTACCATCTTCTGAGGAATTTATTCAGCCGTTACCACAGTGAGTGTTGTGTGCTGCTGTTGAGACGGGCCTCGCATTTTATTCTGTTTCTCTTTCTTCCCACTTCTGTTCATTGCTCCCACTGAAGTGAATGCTCCTTGTGGAAGCTCTTGTCTTTTGGCTGCAGCAGGATAATGCTGCAAATTACGAGCATGGATCATTGTGTGTGTGTGTGTGTGTGTGTGTGTGTGTGTGTGTGTGTGTGTGTGTGTGTGTGTGTGTGTGTGTGTGTGTGTGTGTGTGTGTGTGTGTGTGTGTGTGTGTGTGTGTGTGTGTGTGTGTGTGTGTGTGTGCGTGTGTGTGTGTGTGTGAGAGGTTTTTTTCGTGCACATAGTTGACATCTACAGTTACTACCTGTTGTGAAAAAAATCACCTGTATTAGTTTTTGAACGTAATTTATAGGACATAAGTTCTATAGTTAGGGCCAAAAGTCTCAAGGGTTTCGTGGCCTGGACTCTTTGTTTTTGTTTTTTTTTGGGGAGTTTTTTGTGGCACCTTTTGGATTGAATCCAGCTCAACAAAGTAATCATTCACCCAGTGCTGCGTCATTTGAAGACAGTTTGAAAGGCTGCCTCTGTGTGATTCATCCTTGTGTTTTGTAGTCTGCTGAACAATGAGCAGTGGCCTGGATAGAGTGAGTCTGAGAATGCTTTGTGTTCTTCTCCACAACCACAAACACATGACCCAATTCTTTAATTAGATCAGCTTGATATTTTATTATTGCTTGGTTGTCAAGCCATGTACATTGTGTCAGTTGCTCTTTGCCCCTTGGGCTTGTTTTTTTTTTTTTTTTTTCCCCGCATATGTTTTGCATGAATTCAGGCTCATCCGTCAGACGTTGATTATTAAAGTCTCTGAAAATAGACTGTGATGCATATGCTTTGGGGTTTTGTTATTATTCCTCAGCTGTCAGAAATTTCAAGGGTGCAATATATGAAATTCGTAAAAAAGGGCTACTTGTTCAGTTTCTCTGTTCAGTATCTGTGTACAAGCAATACAAGAGCATACTATTAATATTCTCTGTTTGTCTTTAGGCTTTTTTAGGCTGGAATGATTCTTTCTTCGCCCCTAATTTCTAACCACATATTTACGAATATCTTCACATATGAATGCAGTGGAATCGGTTTCGTTGTGATACAGATTTATTTGCCAATAGCAGATTTCCGGTGGTAAGCTCCATCAGTTTCAAATGGTGGTTTTAACCTTCACTTCTCATCAAACGCAGAATTGATTTAGACGTTGGCAGAGAGATATGGGGGACACTACTTTTTAGAAAAAGACACAAAACCCCAAGTATAATATTTATGAATTGGGCCATGAATAAATTAAAGTTCTGTTTGAATAATGTTTAATGAACAGGGTAAACCAAATTGGCAATGCAGCACACCATCTTCATTGTTGGAGACGTTACTAAGGCCATACGACGCAAAACATGGTGGAGGCGCCATCATATTGTGGGGCTGCATTTCTGAGGCATCATATGTATCCCAAAAATAATGAAATATTAATTTTGCTTAGATGTTTCACTTGAAATCGATCGAAATGTAACTTTTCAAATCAATTTTTAAAAGCATACAAATCGTTTGACAGATAACTTTCTGCCACAGTGAACAATAATGTCTCAAGTCATCCCAGAAATTGTGTTTAAAGCAGGACAACTTTGATCATTGTGAGAGCTTTAAAAAAAATTCCATTCTTACGAACAGATGGCCAAGTTCTGACGAAGAATATCTACCATAGGAGCAAATTCTGCCGATTAATTCAATGAGACTGATCATATTTCTCTAATTTCAATCAATGTGCATTTGATGGTTTAAACCTCAAAAAACACTTTAGTTTTGAGTCATTTCAAGTGAGAATTGGTTCCAATGCACCTAAAACGTACCATCATCCTATTGTGACCTGTCTAATAATTCATACGCTTTTAGGAAATTTACTTGTAGGTCCAAAGTATTGGGACGGGGCTGACTGTGTCCCACAAGCTGCTAATGTCTTTTCGAGGCAGGTCGGATACCCAGTGGGTTTTGCAACGAAAAATGAAGTTATATTTCAAGCACAGATATTTGATTTGTATTTATTTATTCTTGGTTTCTGAATATACTTGGCATTTCAGTAAACGTTGTGATCATACAAAGTGTATTCATTTGCACTTGTTTGTGAGGATGATTTGATACCTCTTGATTTGCACTTAATAACTAAGTGTGCCAGTAAATGAGCAGCAATGTTTTCAACAACTAATAGTCTGTGAACGAAGAAAAAATAAATAAATAGATAAATAAATATATATATATATATATATATATATATATATATATATATATATATATATATATATATATATATATATATATATATATATATATATATATATATATATATATATATATGTATATGTATGTATGTATATATATATTTATATATATATATGTATATAAATATCAAAGCTCAAAAACTGCCTCGTTATCTTCAAATAAGGTGTGAAATAGGCAAATAAAATAAACCAAGGGTGAAAAGTCTGTTCCATCTTGCTCGGTTACATAAAATCCATGATGTAGCAGAAGCCAGTGGATTATAAGAACTTGAGAAAACTATTCAGAAGAAATATTTTGACCATCGTGCTCAACAAAGCCTCCCTTAAGTGACCTTGCTGTTACCACTTGGTGTGAAAGAAATGCTGCCGAGGGACTGCTGGTGCTTCCGCATGCTTTAACACCTTTAAAAGCAGTTTGAGGCCAGAGGAAACGCTGTTAATCGTTGTCAAGCAAGTGTTTTGTAAACTGAAGCACACAGGCTGGACAGTGCAGTGGAGGGAGAATGGCCACGGACAGCTTCCACTGGACGCCTAAATTGACTTTTATTGAATCTTTCTTGAAAATGCGAAATCGTTTATTACCATAAGAAAGGAATAAACTAGTCAGAATTAGCCTGCCATGCTTTTTTTTTAGGTTCCACACCTATTTGTGTATTTTTAATGACGTATTTGTTAAAACCAATATGTAGTCGTTTGTGACGCCAGTACACAGGAGTGATTTTGTAGATGGCTTTCAAGATAATCTACAGAGATTAACACTAGCGTTGTATCACTGCAAGAATGTTTGAACCCGTTGGACTACTTGGTGGGATTTGCATGTTCTCCCTGGGTCTTTGTGGGTTTTCTACGCATATTTTATCATTTTTAATGATGTGATTACTGTTATTTGCCTGTAGGTGTGCCTGTTGGCTTTCGATTTACTGGCAACTGTCAAACGTAGCGGGGGAAATCTCCGTTTTTGTAAAAACCCTTGTAAACGTGGCCTGAGTATATGAGATGAATTGATGAGAGCTGCCCTGCTTCTCTTTTTGTTCTGTAATTTGATAAAAAAGGTTTTATTTATGGCAAAGTTTCTAGAAATATCTCTAGTTCCATGTTAGAATTTAATTAGCATCTACTTCAAATATATGTATTCAGATTGTATCAATACATATGCTTTATGCATAAATTTGATGCATTATTACATAATAGTCTCATGTGCATGTGCAGGATGAAAACAAACTGAAATGTACACTCAATTTCTTTCTTTCTTTCTTTCTTTTTTTTTTTTTTTTAATTTCTTTTATTTTTGAAGCTCAGCCTCTGCCTGATCTGCCCTCTCTCCGGGAAAGGCGCGCGTATCAGCCTGTTGTCATCCAGCAGCAGCTCTCTCTGTGGGACACTCTGCATTTCACTGACAAGGTACGCTTCAGCCGCACACAGAGTTCCACGATTGGAGGCAAAAAATAATAAACAGTACCATCATCTCATAAAATAATATTCTCCCGCAATGCCTAACCAGGTTATTTACAGGCAACTGGGGGAAGAAAAAAAACAAAAAACCCGCTGTAGGTAATTCAAGTAAGTCAGGAAAAAAATGTGCTTTTAGCAAAGCAGTGGTGTGTTTTTGTACTGAATGTTTTCCTGCATCCTTCCATTTGAGTTGTCCAAGGCTGTTGTATTGTCAGATGTATTTATAGTTGCTGCACGTCCTGCAAATGCTCCTCATTGCTGCACATTAATGGTCTAATTTGTGAAACTTTTCAAGGTTTTATTTGCAGTCTTAATCCCAATAAAACATCAATTTGTATTGTATGCATCTAAAACACCTTTTACAGAATTGTATAATCTTACCTCTGGTTGGCTGACCCATCTTTGATTGACTAATGTTCGAGCCATATGCTTCTATGTTCCATATTAGTTTGCTCAGTGTTTGGGTGGAGGATGGTTTTTGGTAATGGACAGATGTATTGTAAATTTATCAGCAAAGAATGGAACTCTTAATTATTAATGCTCTCTTCTGCTTAATTCCTTTCACCATAGGGAGAGACACAATATATTTCCCCTGCAAAGTAATTAAACTAACTAAACTAACCAGACATATACTTTATTAATCCTCAAGGGAATTTCTTTATTTTTTCCACATTGATCCATCCTATTACGGATGCGGATGTGGAGGTGCAGCTACATTACAACGCTCCGGGGAGCTGATGGGGGGGGGGGGGGGGGGGGGGGGGGGGTCAAGGGTCTTGCTCAAGGACCCAAAGTGGTGACTTTTCAGCTGTGGGATTCGAACCTGCAAACTCCAGATCCTAAGTTTACTTCTATAGCCTCCAGGCCACCACTGCCCTCAAAAGAGCCGCTTCACCAGCAGACCGGCCAAAGCACATCTAAAAAATGTATATCAATATTAAGTTTAAAAAAAAATAAAAAAGTGTTACCTCTCCCACATCCAGAGGGAAACTTACATTAATAAATTAAACTCCCACACATCACATTCCTCGGCACAAGTTTTATTCAAACCCGGAGTTATACAGTTGTGTTTGGATAATATTTTTTTAATATTTGTTGCTCTTAGATCTGATGTGGTGTGTTTCAATGTGAACTTAAGCATTTAGTATCATGAAAATGTTCATACATTTATCAAGAGAGTCAAGCCCATTGTTCAATGACAGTGATGGAACAGATTAACACTTCATTGATCCTTGGGGATTCTATTTCTCAGTAATTAACACATAGTTTCCACATACTCGGGGCAGTGGGCTGCTGCGTCGCTCTGGGAGCCATAGTGGTAACCAGCAGTGGGATTTGAACCTGCAAACCTACAAAAACAAGCTCGCACTTCTCATTAACGTCTTTGCCAGGGGTGTCAAACATAAGGCCCACAGGCCTAAACCGGTCCATAAGAGGTTAAAATCTGACCCTCAAAACCACCAAGCAAATCCTAAAAATGTCATGGAAACTATTGATTTTTAAACCTAATTTATTTATTTTTTGATAGAAGCAGACACAACACAACGCTCGGACTCGAGCTGAGATATTGGTGACGTAGCCATGAAAGACGGTTTGCTCGCAATGAGTTAGGCGGCATTAACTTTCAAAGTCTTGCTGTCAGGGTGAGTTTAGAAAAACATGCATAATGCAACACCTATAAAATAAGTTTATTGGACATTTCACTGTATTTTGCACCAGGGGGGTTATCATTACAATGGTATGCTTTAAATTTAAAATGTAAAAGTTATAATGTCTGTATTCGACCTGTCCGGGCCACTCGAAGAGAAAAACTTTGTTGTATGTGGCTCCGGAAGTAAAATGTGCTCTAGACTGTCACGTATTGCAGTAGTTCGCTCTGCCTACATTAGCCGTTTTATGAGATTTGTCTTCAAGATGAAAAGAAAAATTGATTTAATGATTAATTCTTCACGTGATAGCTGAAAAGACTGCTTTATTGCCTCACCATCTGTGCTGAGTTGATGTTAATAAAACAAAATAACTTGGCTTATGTTCCTGGAATTTAGAATAATTTTCTTTTCTTTTTTTTTTTTGAAAGAAGACATTAAAAATAGATATAACAAAAAAAAAAAAGCAGTCTTAATTGAAGGTCTGATTGGCCACAGCTTGCCTCTGTAGTTCAACAGAAAAAATCCGAGTGGGGAAATGAATGAGTAACATTGCGCTTTTAATGGCAAAGCACTTCTGAGCGAGACATTTCCTCCCTAACTACCCCAGTGGCCTGTGCAGGGACCAGCAGTAATCAGCTGTGTGCAGCTTTATGACTGTAAAGCAGATTGTTGTGGAAATAAAGTCTGCCTGCAACAGGAGAAGCTCCCCTTGCCAAGAGGAAAAAAAAAACTGAAAAAAAAAAAAGCACTTGGTTCAACAACTTGTTTGGATGTTGTTGTCATGAATTCTCGCTTCCGTGTCCACCGCTTCTTTTTGAACACAGTGTTCCTCGGTTGGCATTTGTATTCCGAACCAGACGCAGCACGTCTGGCAGTTGCTTACAACATTAATTATTCACTCCCCATTGCAATAATTTGCCTCCCTCTGAGACGACAATTACTTTGCCCCTGACTAGCCACACACCCTCATTTACGCTCTCTCCGCAGTGGCGTCAGAGACCGAGTGGGCTGTCTGACTTTGATATTGTATCTGTGTTCAGAGGTATGTGCTTAATTGTGTCATAGCAGTGAGTGTTTATTGCCTTGTGAAAGGCGCATAATGCACCTCCTAAGGGTACGCGAGAGAGCGTTGCTCAATAAAAGAGTTGCTCTGAACGGCCGACAGGAAAGCATCATTAGGTTTGATAAATCATCACTGTGGATCGAGTCATTCTGAAAATGGGAGAATCGCAAGAATCAATTTGCCCGGATAGCACTTTTTTAATTAAATACAGAGAACTTTATGGAACAAATTTTCAAAACATTGCCTAAAATGGGACTTTTCAGCTGCACATGGAAGAGTCCGGCGTGCAGGATTCGCTTCCTCCCATTAGCAGACGTGGCAGACGGCGTTAAAATTGTGTTTTCATCAGCGTGCAATCGGATGAAACAAACAATTGTTGCCGCAACGGAGAGAATATCCTCTTTTGTCTTAGTGCAATCTGTTCAGTTTGTCCTCTAAAGTTTCATCAGCCGTTTTTTTTTTTTGGTTTTGTTTTGTTTTGTTTTTAATATCATGTAAATGAAGGCGAGCTCAATTTGCTTGTCGTCAGCCAAAGTGTCAAGCTGGTATTGTTCGGAATGCGGGGACTTTATTTGTACAACAAACATTTAGTACCATCATGGACAGTAACTGCAAAGACAACTTTTCAAATGGTGTCAATCAAGGCTGTCAAAATATCACATTTTCACGACACAATTGACAAGAGCAAAAAAACAAAAAAACAATAACAAGACACTAATGCATCAAACAATCTGTCAAATTCAGCTTATTAAGACTCTATTGTGTGTTTTGGGGTATTTTGAGATATTTCGACGCCTCCTCCCTTTGTTGGTGTCTTAGTGCTTCCACTCGCTCTTTATCCTGAGGTAGCAGATGGTGCTAACTTGGCACAATGAATTTTAATCTATGGAATACAGTAGCTTTAGACAGCAACAAGCTGTCACGTTTGCACCCTTGTCTGACAATAAATCCTAATCACGAATGTTTCAAATAACCTCGGCAGTACTGTAGCTGCGTTAAAGTCCAATATGTTCGTGAAAGGTTGAGATTTAAGGCTTCAAATTAAGCTGCACAACAAGTGCTGGGAACAATGTTTAAAATACTAATAGAATGTAAGTTTGTGGCAAATTTTGACAGTTTTCCTTGTTTCTTTGTATGACGAGTCACCCAAGTTAAAATTCACAGAGAAAGCAATTGGGATGAACTTCACTATTGAAGTAAAACTCAATGGTCAAAAGCTCAGAGCTGCATTCAGGACACAGCATTATTTTTTTGCGGGGGGGGTGGGTGGCGATATTGAGTTGCCGAAGAAGCGAATAGGACAAATTGTGCATTTTAAACACGGAAGTATTAATAGATTTTGCCTTTTTTTTTAATAGCCCTTGAAGTCGGAGAAGCCGGTGAACATGGAGAATCTGCCTGCCAACAACAACAACGGGCAGTCGTACGGCTACGCGCTCTACCAAACCGCCATCGCCAGCGGCGGCGTCCTCAACTCAAAGAACAACGTCAGGGACAGAGCGCTGGTGAGGACCGGGAAGCACAGACGCGGACACGGCGCAAACCACAAACAACACTTTACAAACTTGTATTTGTGAGAACATTTGCGGCCGCAAAAGCTGCAGCGGACTTGTGAAGAATCTCACCCCGGATTGTTGTACTTGTGAAGTGCCGCTAACGAACTGATACTGTGACCGGGCCCCGTCCGGAGACTGTAGTGAAAGAGTGAATGCAGTGCAGGACAAACTTACTTAATATAACAATATTCATGCTATCTACGGAGTAGTGTTTTTAGTTCCTCTGTGCTGCCACATTATATGGTAAAGTATATCTCTTACCTGTATCGTGTTTCTTCAAAGACACTTGGTAAGGCGATTAAACTACCAACCTTGGAACGTTGAGGTGGCACACACTATTAAATGAGCCCCATTTAAATATTCTAACCAACAGTTTATTGAATTCTGATGTTTCTTTTTCCATGCCACCCTCGAAAGCTTTTTTTTTTGGTTTCTTTCCTTTCCAGGTTTTCGTGGACAAACATTTTGTCGGTGTTCTGGACTACCAGACGCGAGAACTTGCAGTACCGGATGGGAAGGTAACCCGTGGGCGTGTGTGTCGTTTCAGATCCAGTCTGCTCTTTCAAAAAGAGGAAGATGAGAATTTTTAACAGCAGGCTGTGGTGAATGTTTGTGGTAGGAAGAGCTCCGTCTTAATCCAACTGCAGATTTTATAATGACAGATAACCAATTCACGTCATGAATTATTAGAAAAGGTGTTTCTTTGCCTTCGTTGCGGTTCAAGATCTTTTTCTGTCGAGGAAGTCCGTCGCTTTTGGATGGCGTTGCTAAAGTTTCATGTATTTTCTTACTCAAGGGAAAGAGAACTCTGAGTTTACTGGTGGAGAACTGTGGAAGGGTGAATTATGGGAAAACCCTGGACGATCAGCGCAAAGGTACAGCTCGTAGACGCTGCAGTGATCACACGTTTCTCCGAAGACTGTTCCTTTTTAAAAAAAACTCTCAAAGAAACTACATAACCTGTCTGCTAGAGTTCAGAAGGAAGCTGAAAGTAGCTTTGGCCCACCTTTCAGGTCTTGTTGGAGACATCGAGTTTAACAAGCGGCTCCTACGAGACTTCATTATTCACAGTCTGGATATGAAGCCGGGCTTTGTAAACAGGTTTGTGTCGCTCAATTATTATCCAGCTTCCTCTCTGTGTTTGTGATTCTCCTGTCATTACTGCAGCCCGCCCCTGATTCACCGTGGCTGATTATCGTGCAGCTTAACACGAGCACGACGGGAACACGAAAGGCACAGCTCAGAAACCAAAGCACACCCCTTCTGATTCAGTGTCAAACATGTTAAATTACCAGCATTAAAAGTAGTTCATAAGTAGGTCATAATATGTTCCCATCTGCAAAGGGGTCAAATAGCCAGAGGGTGCAGAAACCGCTCGTCTGCTATTGATCGCCTCAACAAACAAGGAGTTACTGAGTGATACACTTAATGCATTAAAAAAAAAAAATAAAAAGTCATTTAACAACTTACTGTCAAAGACAGATCATGCTTATGATTGTCAAATGACAAATAATCTGGTGATTCACTTGTGGAAAAAAACAAACATGAAGCATTGCTGTATCGATGCAGCTTGGCAATAAATCCTGTGATTTTAAATGGGGCTACATTTGCTGGGAACATGCATTTGTGGGATGAGCAGCAGAGCTGAGAGACCCGTGAAAATGTTCCCGGTCAAACCAAACGGCCCATTCTGCTGTTGACTCCTTTTGGCTAGATTGGTGAATTATAGGCATATTAGCGCCTGGAGTCTTTTCTTTGACCTCCTCTGTTGCCAGGCAGGTGCATAAGTGTCATCTGAGCAAGAGTTGGTAGGTAAATAGAAAAATCTGATTTGTATTACCATTTTCAGAGGTGTACACACACACACACACACACACACACACACACACACACACACACACACACACACACACACACACACACACACACACACACACACACACACACACACACACACACACACACACACACACACACACACACACACACACACACACACACACACACAAACACACACACACACACACACACACACACAGACTCAGTTAAGCTGCTCAACCCACAAATGAACAATCTATTTATTTAAATGTGGCACCATTGGAGATGGAAATAAACAGTCTCTTCAAAAATACAAGATGCTTTGTCACAAACTCACAAGCATAAGAGTGTAATGAAAGAATGCAATCACTCATTCTAAGAAATTGAGCCTCTGACACATTCTGTTTCTCTTGAACTTCAAATCAACCACGCATTATGAGGTTCTTTGCATAATCTGGTGCGCTCCACGCATGAATTATTTATAATTATACTGCAAAATGTCAATGTCCCCCAATATATTGCTGTCGATATTAACATAAATGTTCTTACATTTAACCTAAACCCGTAAATCATTTACCCAAAGATATGGAACGTCTTGGTCACTTCACCACTGAGATTAGTTTCTTCGGCGAATATCTCCGCCAAAGCTGTGCTTCCGGCCATTCAGGGGTCTGTCCTCAAACGGTAGCAAGTTGCTGCACCGTGCTGAAAATGTCGAGCCCCGAAGCCTTGTCTGAGTTTTAATCTCGCATCATGGCAACCTTTTGAATTTACTCGAAGGCAAAATATACCTGATGGCGTTAGCAGAGCTGAACGATTCTCCTGTCACCAGTGAACAAACTTTAACTTGACACTTACTGTTAATAAAAAAAAAAAAATGTATGCAGGATATGATATGCTGGTACAAACAGGCCCTCATGAAAGTCAAAACTGATGTTTTTTCCCTTTTGGATCAAATTGGCCAAAAAAAAAAAAAAAAACTACCTCAATACAGCAGATTTTTTCTTTCTCTCCACAGACTTGAGAAATCAGGCCGCTGGGTGTCAATGCGGCAGCAATCCTCCTTCCCAGGGTTTTTCCAGGGCAGGTTGTATGTAAACAGCTTTCCAAAGGACACCTTCATCAAACTCCCCGTGAGTGGGACAGATGACGCAGCTTTCAGTGCGGACCGCCTCATTTATTAAACTGGAACTGGAACATGACAACGCAACAACACTTCTATTCTGGAGGTCGTTTGGACGGGTGTCTTCAAATTGTTTTGCTTAACTTCTTTGTTAAAATCAGATTTTATGGATCTGCTGAGACACGACCGACAAGTTCGATCTCTTCCAAACAATAGAAGCTGAGAAATTACATTATGAGGGCTGAGGTTGTCTGTACAAATGCGTATTGTGTTTGTCACTACTGCACCTCGGCCGTAGGCCTATCTGCACTTTAATACCTTATTTTCAAACTAAACACCATGAGGATTTTCTCTACAACCGCTATGAACATTAAACATCACATTAAACATCACATTATCGGCTGGTGCGTTTCGGTGAATTTGTTACAACAGGACTGATATAAGCTGAACAAACGCTCGTCACCACAGACTTTGATTGTCTGTTCTGAATTTTCACATCAGAATTACTAATTCAGGACAGATGTAATTCATCAGGTTTGTACTTCACTCTGAATTGCTTTATATATATATATATATTTATATTATTTGGAATCATTCCTCTATTATTAAGAAGGACATGATGATGATGATGATGATTAACTTTTGTTTCCATCATCAGTGTCATGATTGGTAATTTAAATATTATTTAATAAACATCTGAAATGGGCCCTTCAGGCAAAGCTCTTTGAGCAGTTTTATTATAATTCTTTACTTATAATTCATTGGATAAATTTACACAGTAATAAAGT
The DNA here is from genome assembly GCF_963383615.2 of Lipophrys pholis. NCBI lineage: Eukaryota > Metazoa > Chordata > Actinopteri > Blenniiformes > Blenniidae > Lipophrys > Lipophrys pholis. The sequence goes on along the minus strand of NC_137627.1, from coordinate 9,917,617 downwards.
AGAATCAGAGGATTTGTTCAAAGGCTCTTTAAAAAAAAAAAAAAATATATATATAAAGATTCGTTTTCTTTTATGCAATTATGCTAAATACTGTTATTAGTAGGATAAGTCGAGTGCTTGTTGACCAGGGGAAGGAGAAGTTAAGTGCTATCATCAGCACCAACCCAGCATTCGCCAGGCCAAAATTACAAATGTGATCTTGCTTGTAGACATAAATAATTTTCATTTCATTTTTTTTCCCTTATTGGCATTTTGTGTTCACAGAGCTGGAGCAAAGGCGTCGTGTTCATAAACGGCAAGAATCTGGGACGCTATTGGACCATCGGCCCTCAGCAGACTCTCTACGTCCCCGGCCCCTGGCTTCACAGGGGGGACAACCAGGTAGTATTGTGTGGTTACCATTTAAGAGACTGGGATGGATCGTTGCTGACAGGGAAGTACAATAGTGTGGAAAAGACTAAAACAAAAAATCGGTACTGAAAGTACTCTTTGTGATTCTGGTACAAAGCAAAAAGCAACATTAGTCATATCTTTATCCGATCCTTAAAACTATAATTGTCACCATAGTTTAATAGTTTTTGTTGCAATGTTTATTTGTAGCTTGTAAAGCAGGTGTGATGGTTTTGGACTTTTAAGGGCATTTTTTTTTTTTATTACTATTATTTGTATTCGCAGTGTAACAGTTAGGCCTAAACTCAGTTTGACTTTGGATCTGCATATATTTAAACTGTGTAGAACGGATGTCTTAGTCAAGGTAAAACTATTTATGATAAAAGATTTTTACCTTTTCCACAACAGGTTAAAGTGGACTTAATGGAAAACTAAATGTAACTGCATATCTTCAACAAAAATACAGATTTTCCAGGACTTTTTAGCTGAAAGCATTCTATGTTCATTCAAAAGACTTTTTAATCCATCCCATCCATTTTCATACAGTTTAGGGCCGTGGGGCACTGGAACAGCTCATGAAGGGCAAAGACAGGTGTTATTGGGTCATTTGAAACGGCTGTAAGTTATACAGCTGCTTGTACAATGTTTCTCAACTTGGAATGCTTCTAAGTTTCATCAAATAACTTCAGATTTGGTTAAGTTTGCAGAAAATCCAGACTTCTAAATGAATTTATATCACTGAAGCTAACAGACTCTAATTATCCATTTACAATAAAGTTCAGAAAACCTGGAAATATCCAAATTTGTTTAAACTTTATTAGAAAGTCATCTTCTAACTTTAGTCCATCTATTTTCTATTGATCTGTAGGTGTTTAACTTCACATGGTCATGAGTTTATGGGTCTCAAAATCATTCGAAGCTCATCCATTTATAATGTTTCAGACTGTACAGCCTGATCCTTGGTATTCTTAGTTAGATTTAGACAGCCTGTGCACATTTTATGTTTTGTATATTACCTACCTTTCACATCCACAAAGACGTTTAAAAACAAAACATTAAAATAATCTAAAACGTATCAGAGCTCTTCATAAATCTATTGCATAGGCCCTAAGCTGGATCCAGTATATTTCTGAGTATCGTCTCCTTGCCTTTTCTTACTTTCTTTCTCTGCGAGAGGGCATATATTGATACCAGCGCTCAGCCGCCTACTCGCCAGCATCCTTCCACGACCCCGGCTGAGCTGGTATGTTTTGCCCGTGTCACAGGTCATCGTGTTTGAAGAGCAGGAAACGGATGGCAAGATCCAGTTCGCCAGCAGCCCTGACTACGGCATGCCTGTGGACGTCCAGTGAGAATGTGAGGTGGGAGAGCGCAGGGCACGCTCGGGAGAGGAGAGTGATGGGAGAGTGGTGTGAGTCGACACAGGGGAGACCCGCTGGGAGCAGCATCCAAACAGGTGGCGCCGCCGCCGCCCTGCAGCACTCAAAAGAGACACATGTCAGTGAGGATGATATCAGCAGTGCAGCTGAGTTTAAACTCCTCTCAGCAGCTTTTTTTTTTTTTTTTTTTTTTTTTTTCACAACTGACCATGTTTATAACATCTTATTGAATCCTTTCGCATGATGCTTATCTGGACACACTAGAAGCTTTTCCTCTATTATATTATTCAGTTTCTTCCTCTAAAAAGACATAATTCATATGCTTACATGGTGACTGTGTATAAAAGGGCAAATAAAGCCAGTGTAAGTAACCAAGGCCAAGGAAGCTTGTGTACTTGCTTTATTTATTCTGAACACTGGTTGCTTTTCAAATTTACCTTCTGGTGATATGCTGCGAGCCTCTGCAGAGGAAAAAAAAATAAGATCAGAAACTGTTTGAAGATCTGTTTTCATGTGTGTTTTTTTTTTTTTAAACTCATCTACTGCATTGGGTGTCTGGATGTCATCACCATTTTTCTCTTTGAAGATTGATACCACAGTGAAGGTGTGCTGTCAAGTTTGAGGATAAGCATTTCCAGCAAATGGCAAAGTACATGCTGGTTTGGGGAGGTTGACGTAAGATTAATACGCAGCTCCTCCAGCTTCCTGGGATATTGGGACGAAGGATGCTTTTTGTACATTTCACATACATGTACAAGTGTACAGTATATCCTGCTTCACTGTGCGTATCTCACGCTGTATAGAGAACATGAAGGACCTGCAGAGGGTAGCAGAGCACGACATAAACGGGCCACTGGCCCCAGCAGAGACTTTTAGTGACCAGCTTCAAAAGAAGGCCAGCGTTGCCTTCCCCTCACCTATTTATCTGTATATTTGTATCTGTTGATTTCACGCGCCCCCAGCTGGAGCCGCTAACCGGTTTTCCGCCCTGAAATAATGATAAAGAAATCTATTCAAGTGGTGTGAACTTGCTCGTGTCCCTTTTGGGTGTCTGGATTTTATACACACTTAATTAGTATATTTATCTCTCTTTACAGCTTTGGTAGGAGTTTGGACAGGGAATAATGTCAGTTGTAAATTTGCTGATGGAACTTTAAGGTATTACTTCAAGTTAAAGCCAGTTTACTTAAATGGCTAATTTAAAACCGGATTAGTTTTTCAATAAATTGTGAGACTCCCATTTAGGCAGTGTCTTCAGTTTTGTGGAACTTGTAGAAAGTAAAACTCAACACTGTTCCAGCGGTAGGCTTAAATTGTTAACAATATGTTATTTAAAAAAATAAATCCTTGAGCCATTTGATGTGGGGCCATAACCCAAATGTGTCATCTTTCAGGATGACGAGACAAGGTCAGAACCTCGTGTGTACAGCCGAACTGGATGGCTTTTAATTTGAGATGAACACAAAAAAACTTCCAGCATTTGTTGGGTCAGCCTTCGTACAACTGTTGGGGTGCAGGAAAATAAACCTTGCACATTAAAGACGTCCATTGAACACAATACACAGTACCAGGTGTGCTTCTTCTCAGGTATTTTATTTATCTTGATTCAACTAACATCTTTCTCTGAGACATAATTGTCGTGGCAAATAAACAACCTTAAAGAGTCACATGCATAAAATGTGAATCACATGAGGCTGAAACATGACGGTGGAGATGAGGAAAAAGGGAGGACTCGTGTGAAATGCTTTGTGCCTTTTAGAAGCCCTCAGAGGGTGATGCTCATTCGCTGACTCTAGATACTGAAGTTCGTGTGTTGGTTTGGGTTCCAGCAGGCTAATTGTGTGAGATGTTGCTCCATGCATTATTACAATTTCTCGTCAGATGCTGGGCAAAGTGGGAGCAACATCACTCATTCAAGATGAAGCCCTTTGAGTTGTTCTGCTGCTTGAGGAACCGTCACAGGATCCCATTCAACCGCACACTGATGTTTACACCACATGACAGTTGTTTGCTTCCGCCTTGATAAGAAACAAAATAGGAAATAAGAGTAGGTATTACATTTCTCTTGGAAAAACAAGTTGCCAACCAACAATGCTGCTCTTCAAATGATGATCAGAATGTCTTATCACGTCTCACTAATTAGCTTTTCAAGGCACCTTAGCATAGCTTATTTAATATCAGAGCCTATGTTGTACTTATTTTTAGCACTGTTATCGATCTATATGTTTTGTGTGGATTATACTGTATGAGCACATACTGTATTTATAGAGCAGCTGGAAACAAATCCAGATTGGGCGGCAGAACACTGCTGTGATTCAATTGCACATCTGAGCTTGAAATAAATAGATAAATAAATATATTAAATTTGATTTGGAATAAATAATGGGAGGATAGTTTGCGATGTCCACGCGAGATCCCGCCGCAGTTTAATATCATGCAGTCGATGAAATACGGTTGGCGTGATGAGAGATACAGAGCAGCCATTGTCTGCATGTCTTATTGTCTTCAAAGGGAAATATGTAATAATATATCTTCTCTGGCTGATGAGCCTGAGCGGATAGAGGGTCTAAGTTTTTTTTTTTTTTAGTGCTGCTGCGATTCTTGGTGTGTGTGTGTGTGTGTGTGTGTGTGTGTGTGTGTGTGTAGGGGGGTTTGGGGTGGGGGGGGGGTTTGGAAGGGGTGCACAGAGATAATCTGGCAATAGCACAGAGGCTCAGTGTTTGAATTATCTCCATCTACTTCTGCCGGACATTGTTAGATACAAGCCACCACTGTGTGTTATATGGATGATTTATCAAGCAGAGGAGAGATTCTATTATACGAGGTGCAGAATAACTTTGTTAAAGTGTTCAGCCACACGGCGCTATTGCTTCTACTAATGTCTATTGTTGGAGGTACTGAGGCTCCCTTCTGAAATCCAGGTAATGTACAACACAGATGGACACTGAGACAAAAACAAAGCATGAGATAATGACATCAGCTTAGATGGCGTGGCAACACTACTACCGAATCATTAGCAAAAATAAATTTTACTTTTTGTTGTGCTTTTCATTAGCCGGTTGTCACTTTAGCACTGCATTCATGATTCGATTTAATACGTGGATAACAGTTTGGAAAAGAACGGAAACATCAGATAAATTTAAACCATGCATGGACGTCTTCACAGTTTTGCATCCTGAACTAATGAAAAAATGCCAGCATTACACATTCATGCAAACTATAGATTTGACAGAAGGCACCCTCTAGTGGTCATAGTCATTATGGCAGCAAAAAAGGCAAATCTATATGTATTGTATCAGGGCCCCGTTTACATGACAACGTTTCACATGACAACACCTAATCCATTAAAAAAAAAAAAAAAAAAAAAAAAGGGGGAGTGTGTTTACACTGCATCAGCAGACACACTGACAACGATGGAGTTAGTATGCCAGGCCATGGGAGGGCGCTGTTGCTTGACTTTGTAGTGAAAACCACAGAGACGTGTGCAGAGAACAATAAGCTATAAACATGAAGAAAATGGAGAGAACTCGACATCCGCATGGACTGATGACGCATCGGATGCTATCAGGGGTGAGTCTCAACTATTAAACTACTGATATGGATGATAAAACTAGAATACAGACCGCGAGTCATACCACTACGGGTCCGCCATGTTTGTTTACACGTTGATGAACAGGAAGGAGGAAGGAAGGGGAGGGAGGGGGAAAGATATGCACATTCACACTAACAGCGCTCTATAGCCTCCGGCAGTACTGCAGGAGGGAATAGTGACTGTGAAAGAATCTTTCCACCTTGGGAGCCGGTATAAAAAATTTGCAGATACAGTGGCTCGGCACACGGGTGTCGCGTAAACGGACCCCCCCGGAAAGTAAAGAAAGTTCTGCGGATACACTCGTATTCGTTGTCATGTAAACGGAGCCTAAGACTTACTGAATCCCCATTAAAAAGGCTTGTTGGTGGTGAATAGAGCGATAACACCATGCCCCTTCACCCAGGAGAGTGTTGAACTGTACTAGATAAACGTACACATCTATCTTCTACACCGATTTATCCAACTCAGGGTCACGGGACACTGGCGCTGGCAAAGGGTGTGGGCATGGTACCCCCTAGAAAAGTCATCAGTCTGTGACAGGGCAAATACAGAGAGACAGACGGTTACACACACTCGCATTCACACCTATGGGCAATTTTTCAGTGTCACCATTTAAACCTCTTTGAACTGGCGAAGGAAACTAGTTGGAGAAAACCCATGCATGCACAAGGAGGACATGCAGACTTCACTCAGAAACAACCAACTCAGACTTCTTGCTATAAGACATGAATTCTAACCACTTCACTGTGCAACACGAGGTAAAAGTTCACTAAAGTTGCAACATGAGATGTTTATTTTATCCCAAAACACTTTGCTCCCCCCCCCCCCCGTATTGTAACCAAATAGACTTGGTGCTCAAAGTTGAAATGTGAAATGTTGAAGGGAAACGCAGTAAAACATCTTTGGTCAACCTATTCATGGTTTGCACAGACATATCATGCTAGCATCTTTTCAAGCAGTTTGGTTAGAATTGGGTTTTTGTTTTTCTCTCTCTCCTCCAAATCTTGTTGAATTCTCATTGTGAATCTACCAGATTACAAATTTGTTACTTCTCATCTCTTGTGATATACATGTGCCACAAACTATGAAATGAAATGTGATACTACTTTTTCCATTGTGATAAACTTAGAGTGAATGCGTGCCTTTTTCATTCTGAGGAAATCACCACGGGGATTTTTTTTCTTTTTTTTTTTACATATAAATACAGTAAGTACAATGCCTTTGTCAAAATGTGTTAATCCTCTGATTGTTCTCTTTTCAATTATTACACAGCAATTGTAATTTATACGTCTTAGCACTTACATACAGTATTAGTGCTAAGAGGAGTGTTGGGATTTTGATGTTCGAATGTACGTTTCGGCTCCCAAGCACAAGGGATGCGTTACAAGCAGTAGTCTCTCTTCAAGTGCATGTGTTGACTGTCTTAAATGCATGAGCTATAATGGAAAATGATAACCCAGGAGTACCGTTAGGAAAGAATCAGTAGTATTGAACTAGCAAGTCAAGTGTTTATAAAACGCCCAAACCAGCCAAATTAAATCAAAGCAAACAATTCATAGTTATCAAAAAAAACAAAACAAAAACAAAACAAAAATTCCATCCCTCTTGCCATGTTTATGTTGACACAAAGGAAAATCCACAGCTTCGTCCTCAGAGTTGTTTTTCGTCCACGCTGATGATGTCGGCTGCATCCTCAGATCCTCTTGAGTACTCTGTGCAGATCTCGACTTTTTAGTTTTCGTTTCATTTGCTCACGTTGCATTTTGAATTGAGGTGTTGGATATTTCATGACCTGCTCGTTTGGATTGAATCTGCTGGCTGTACGCGGTTCATATTGTGCTGTGTCGTCTGGCAGGTTCTCCCCACCAAAGTGGGGCTGGGCGACTGTCGGCGCTAACCCCGCGAGGCGTCCTTTATGTCCTCTCCTCTGGCGAATAACCACTGCCTCTTACTAAGCTGTGCTTTAATATGATACATTTGCCCCGTTTGGTCCATGTTTAAAAAAAAAAAAAAAAAAAGTCAAATTCAGTTAAGAGGATTAAATCCTCCTTCAAAGGCCCCCGTTCCTACTTCTTTTTTTCTTCTGATGATTAAGACATGAGCGCTGGTTGAAGTTATCAAGAAACTCAACCGTCTTCCTCCCTCCAACAGGTCCAAGGCCAACCACCTGCAATGGAAAGGATTAAGATAGGCTGAGAAGGAGTGCAAAAAGCTTAATTTAGCTTTATTGAACCTGTTTATTTCCTTGGTGGCACGTAGTAATGGACAGCAGCTGCTGTAATTGTGCCTTAACTGAAGAACATTAAAATGATTGTACAACGTATTAGAAAACACCTGCTCCCTTTATTGTCGTACGGGTTGAGCCCGGGTGATATCAATCAGCACATCTCTGTCAAGAAGAATGCTTCAGCTATGTCATGTTGGCTGCAAAATTAAAAAAATAAAATAAAATAAAAAAAATAGTGGGGCCAAATTATGAAATGTAAATAATGATAAACAGACACGTTAGTGTGCAAATCATTGCAATATGCTCTATCTGCAAAATGTATGAATATCAGAAATTTATTGAAAGAAATTGTCAAACACTGGGCGGGACAACGGGCACTGACAAACTGGAAAAAGACGTGTAACTGTGTATCAAAGAAGCCACCCATGTGAAGGACTTAAATCTCTATAATCAAGGGATAAGACTGGAAATCAATACGAGATTGCCCCAATAATCTCATCATCACATGGACTCAGGAAAATCATTTGCTGCAAACACAGTAGAATAAACAGAAATACTGTGTGCGTGTGTGTGTGTGTGTGTGTGTGTGTGTGTGTGTGTGTGTGTGTGTGTGTGTGTGTGTGTGTGTGTGTGTGTGTGTGTGTGTGTGTGTGTGTGTGTTGCGTGACATGGGCTGAAAACTGTCCATTGTCACTTTTCGGTTTGCAAACCTGCAAATGCTTCTGTATAAAACGACTGTGTTGTAAACTGTATTGCACTAAAAGTCACAGGCAAGGGAAGAAAAACACTCCACTTTGAAAACAGACATTGTCTCCTCAGTGGGAACCATTTGTTAAAAGAGTGTTGTTAAAAGGAGAGCTCAAGTGCCTCAGTGTTGAAGATGTGCCTGTTCTAAATTCAAAATGAGATGGTGTTTTTCAAATCGGATAACGCAAGTCAGTTTCAACATTTGTTATCTTTGTACAATTGTACATTAAATATAAAGATAAAATCTGATCCAAATGTTGGGCCAACATTTATGATACATAATGTCCCAATTTTTTGGGGAGTTTGGGGTGTACTTCAATAAAAAAAAACGAAAAAAAACCAAACAACTCTAAACTGAAGAAAACCTTACCGTAGTTTCGGGGGGTGGCGGGGGGGACAAACGGTCAAATCTCCACATTGGGGTCTGTGAATCCCTTTTTCCCCTCATTAACAAGAACGGGCTTCTCTGTTCTTGTGTGCCAGACGAGTATCTGGTGAGAAAACAGCATGAAAAACCCAAACGACAGCAACATTAGGAACATGAATTTCCCTGAATGCCCTCATTCCGTTTGTTTTCAGCTCCCACACTCGCAGTCCTCCAAAACATCCACTCCTGCTTATTGCCGGGAGTACATGCACCACCACGGGGCCCGGCCACCATATGTGTAAAGCCCTACTTGAGCATGAACCCTCTGTGCATTAAAAGTGAGTGAAAAGTCTTTTTCCAGACTATATAACACGTAGAAGGGTTTTTCCTATGTGGAAGAACTGGAGCTCCGCGTACTGTTCTCCGGGGTATGCTATTATGCTATCAACCAACCCTTCACTCCGGCTTCATTTGGCCCGAGAGACCAGACAAACATCCGGGAAAAGGACGGCAGAGAGAAACAGGGAGGGGAAGGAAATCAGAAAGTGTCAGGCTCATTTTCTCCTCTCCCCTCTGTGTTGGAACCCTCCTTCCTTTCATCTCGCCACGGTGGCGGCCATGAATAATTCATGAGTCGTGTTCGAGATGTGCCAGGAGCCCACTCCTACTTTGCTCAGGTGTAAGGGGAGGAGGTTAATAGTCACACTTGCATCTGAAGTGGCAGATTATAAGGGAGAGAGATGCCCATGCACGGCCACCCACTGCCCCCCCCCCCTACCTCATTCCGTCCTGTTCTCCAGTCCATCCCCTGTCTCATCTGTAATCATTGTGACGTCTCAACCTCCCCGTTCACTCCACCAGCTCCAATTCCGCTCTCTCGGGCATTCCCTGAATCCCCTCTTTTCATTTAGCCCTCTGAATGGCAGAGGGGGAGCAGCAGAGAAACCTTGAGTGAAAGATTCCTTCTTTCTTCCCTTCCCTTTCCTTCTTACCTAACCCTAACCCTCCTTTCTCCATCACTGAGAGTTTGCCAGGTTGGTTGTGACGTGGACACTGGTGAGCTAAAGCCTCCCTGACTTTTCTTTTCCTGGAGAGGAACAGAGGGAAGCGACCCAGACAGAGCAGGAACGTTGGAGTGGATATTCTGAAGAAGCCTCTGACTCAAGTATGCGGTCAACATGCGATCATAAAAAGATTGATATTCTAATCAAAAGAAGAAGAAAAATAAACTCCATCATATTTTCTGAAGCAAATTTCTTTAAGGAAATTTATGGCTGTCAGTCAATAAGCATATAAAGCCTTGCTTCAAGTGCAGTCCTACTCAAGTGGATGGTGACCATGAAGCAATAAAACACGTAGCAGCCATATGTTTTGATCGATAATCAAGGTAATTCATAGAATGGTTTAAAAGAGTGCAATCAGTGGGCTTCTAACCCTTTTCAAATATCTGGCAGTTCGACTATCTGATTGGTATGCAGGAACAAATATGTACTTTTATTCTTTGTGGTACTGTTTGAATTCTTTTGACATAAACATAAATGGTCTAAGAGGAGAGGTTACAAGAAATGTGCAAGTGTAATTCTATCGGTAAGTCCGTTCTTATTACAAGGAAAGATTCTAGGTCAGGGTAGGAGACATGTGATGATAAGTTTTATAATCGGAATGTAACGCTGGAGCCATCAGTAGGTTGGCGTACCTCGGCACACAGACAGGAAACAGAAAAGCATCGCTCGAAGCAGAACCTCTAAAAAAGGGTTTCCATCAGTGCTGGGAGGGAAGTGAGTGAGCATATGCTCCAACATGTCAAACGTTTATAATCTTCTTTTATAAGGGAGATGTTTTGTTTCTGAATTGTTGGAAGTGATTTTTCCCAACATTCCTGATTGATTTCTGTATTGGAAGTCTGATTTTGTTTGTACTGTTGCATGCCATTAAAGCAGTGTGCTCCAAAAGCTGTATAATTTAATATGGCATGCCGTCTTCCAAAGGGCCTAATTACATAATTGGAATTGGCACTGTGAATTTATTTACTTTAGTTTTATTTATTTGTTAATTGTGGGTTGTTTTTTTTAAAGACGGATGAGCACCTCAGGACAAACATTTTAAGAATATGGTTCAGAATATAAAGTCAGTGTGCTGTACCCTGTGATGAATTGAATCCAGTTTTCTTTGAAATCGACATATCTACATGGATGTATTTCCAGATACATTATTGAGCTCTTTACTCCATTACAAAATGTTGTACTTCATAGATACAGCTGTCTTTGAGATGACAACTTCAGAGAAATCAGAACAGCTCAATCAATGAGATGTATTGCAATTCTTAGAAAAAGAGATGTGTGGTGGTAAGCACTCTGTGTTTCTTGAACTTCACCATCCTCACAAACATTTTTGCAAATCTCTTCTCTTCAAACTGCTGAAGTTAAGCTGCTTAAAATCAGCAAACATTAAAAAAAGAAGAAAAAAAAAAAGAAAGAAAATTTACCTTAGTGCAATTGGCTGCTTTAGGCTCCAAGTCATTGAGTGTGACAAGTTCCCGGAGCAAACTGCTCTCCTGGTAGCCTCCCTTCACTCCACGAAGCTTGAAATATGCCTGCGGCTTGAAGAGGATGAGCCTCAGGTTGATGGCGAAGCCAGCCATGTCGATGGCGAAGGGCCTGTGGGGATCGAACACCGTCTTCCAGCCGTAGACCTTTCCGGCTGCGTTGACCTTGGGGGACTCGTACCGCAAGCCGCCCACGAAGGCCACGGGCCACACTGAAACTTTCCGAGTCGATCTCATCTGGTGAGCGGAGGAACGGAGAAAGAGAAGGCAGCAAATTAATCATGTGATAAAGCAAACAGGACGCAAGAGCGACTGAGCACGGGGCGTGGGCCGAGGGTTTTATGGAGACGCTGCCATTATCATTGAAGAAAGCAGCGTTGTCCCGGCTGCACGCCCTGCACATCTCAGCACTGTGAATAAAGGCTCGCGCATTGTTCAGCA